>NC_051186.1:35543160-35843160 GCF_013339695.2 Rhipicephalus sanguineus | reverse complement strand
TCGACTTCGCCACTTGAACTTTTTGAGGCACACCAATTCAAATCTGGTCACGAAGTTCACAACGGTCCATTCTTTTATCCGAAACGAACGCCAAAACACAGCAATAAACAAAGCCACAAGTGCGTTCGAAGCCGTAAGCACGAAGATCAGGCAAATCCGTGTACTACCCATCATTACCATGGTGGCTGAACGATCGCAGCGCCAGAGTCCTAGTTAATTTTAGGAAACTCTATGCTCCGTGCGACGGAGAGAGCCAGTTCGTTTAATCTCTGCTTCAGCCACGTGTTTACTCAGCGCTCGTGTACTTTTACTCGTGGGTAGAACATACTATGCGCGGGGTGATGTTATCGATTTGCACTTTATAAGGAACATGACGGCGGTGCCGACGGTTACGGCGAGTGTCCATACAAGAGTGTCCACATAATTGCTATCGCAATAAAGGTTTAATGCTTCTTGAAACGAAGATTATTTTCTGCCTCGTCGCGAGCAGCAAGTGGAAATGAGCCAGTACCAGCCTGCCGCGGGTGGCGAGTTACCGGAGGCGTTTCAATATCGGCTCCAGCGCAACCTGAGGGCCGTCGGAGGTGGAGGCCGTTCTGACGCACCATCCGCTCCTTTGGGCCGGTACTGCGTATTTGTGGCCGCCGGCATGTTAGCCACCGCCCTGGTCACCATACTCGTGACCTTGTACGTCGCCACGGTCTGGACCATGCACATCGATGAAGACGAGACCTACGGTCCTGGGGACAGCTACGACGGCGGTGGCTCGTCCGAACCAGTGTTGCCCGTCTACTATGAAAAGTCGACGCCCGGTCCCCGTATGGTGCACCTGCCTACGTCGCTGCGAAAGGCACGTGCAGGCCTTACGTCCGCTTGGGTATATCACTTTGTCAAAAGCGGGGGACTTGGCGCTTCAGCAAGGGGGCCGTTGCGGCTGTTTCAACTTGCCGACGCCAGCAGGAAATGCTGTCTTGGATACATTGTAAGATGTATGGGAGATGAAGAAATGGCTTCACCGTGTAAAGGGCTTCACCTTACAGTCCAAGGCAGTGGGGCTGAATTTTTCAAAGCGTTGGTGTTGAGGGACAGTGAAGGCAAAATAAACTTTAATCAGGTACAAATAACCAATATGAGTATCTGATTCGGGGCTGAAATCAAGGCAGTCTTTCAATACGTAGGGTGAGTAATACATTATGAGTTAGGCTAGATGGCATGAGCCGACACCCGACCAGAAGGGTACAGCCCCATCCATCAATCCATCCATTGTCGCCTTCCGCCATGTTGAATTCGCCGTCTCATCGACTCTGATTGGCCCAAAGGGCTGCGAAGTCCTCTCTGATTATCTTAAAATGCCGCCATTGCAGAATTTGTAAACGTGACGGAATTCGATATTAGGTAGTTTTAGATTACGCAAAGATTTACGTTAGCGTTTGTCGCGACTGCGCATGCGTCGTTCCATATCCTTTTGGGTACCTACGTTAAGCTACGGAAATAGCGTGTCGTACCCAAGCAACACTAACGCTACGAAACCTATTCTAAAACTGACTCGTATCTAGAAACGGCGCGCCCGATTGGTCAACGGCAACGTACTGTGTCGTGACTCGGATAAGCGCAACGCGTTCCCCTATCCCACGATAGTTATATACCCGGAAGCATGCAGGACGTACAGCTCTAATATATTCATATTAAGTCGGCGTACTAGGTCCATGAAAGACTGAAACTCCTAAAGGGGCCCTGCTACATCTTTGTATGTTACCATGAGTGACCTTACTATTGGTATCTGTTGAATCTCTTGCTGCACAAATTTTTACATCGACACTGTATGTGGCTATTCTGGCGGATCGCGTCCGCGGACAAAACTATGCAGAGAACAATTCTGGCTACCGCCCCTCGCCACAATGCAATAGCCACAATGCAAAGCGCCTCTGCTTTGCACCGTTGAATTCGCTGAAGCTTTCGTTTTGCCGGTGCTCCGTACTCCAGGTGCTGAACCCGAACGACCCTCGGTACACGGACCCCCACCATCAGACGGTGTGCGTGTTCCACGCGGACGCCGTGGGGCTCACGGTGCGCAGCAAGAGTCTCGGGGCCAGCGTCGCCTTCAAGTTGTCCTACTTCCCGTTCGCGCTGTGTCGCGTGGTGCTGTTCTGCTGCCCTTCGCTGGCCGCCAACCTGGAACCCGGGCCCGAGCACCCGGAGCAGCTGATGCGCAGATTCGTGGTCAGCGCGCAGGGAAACCGGTTCCTGAGCGCCTTCGTCATGCTCGGCAATGGCTCTTCGGCTAGCGAGCCGCAGTTCAATAAGCTGCTCGACGATCTCGAGGCGCAGAGCCTGGATAACGTCGTGGGCACCTGGTACAAGGTGCAACGTCAGTTATGTTATTCTTACAGTAGAATTAATGGTTTCCAAGCAAAGGCGTCCGCAGAACTTTTTGCCGGGAGGTGCGACCGCAGGGAGGAGGGTAAAGGGGGGGGGGGGAATCCAGCACACTTAGTCAGCCTTTCTTTCACTGCCGTGACATGCCCGGCTAGATTAGTGACATAGTCTGTAACGTACAAAGTTGGCTGGGAATACTGAAGGCCGTTTCACACGGATATGTGGGAGCTGAGTGTGCTAATCAAACTATGTATATATATAGCTTATTGCAACTGCGTAGAAAAATATCCGCAATACCAAGAAGAGAGGGCACCCGCACCCCCCCCCCCCCCCCCCCCCCCGCCAGTTTGCCGCTAGCCTTAATAAATCTTGGACGACTGTTTTCCATTAAATGTCGTTCGACTCGCTGCGTGGCGACGTGTTATGCAGGAGCGTGGGTATGCCGGTGTGGTCCTTCGCTGGCCGGAGACCGCCTCGGACGAGAGCTGGAAGCGCATGCCTAAGCTGCTGGCCTGGCTGAAGCAGACGCTGTCGCAGTCGGTAGGCCTCAAACTGGGCGTTGCGCTGCGCCAGGACGCCGTGGGGCCGGACTTCACGCAGCTGGCGTCCAGTCTTGGACCGGTCTCGCTGTTCCTCCTGCCACCCGACATGCCAGCCAGCAAGTACCAAGGACAGACGATCAGGTATGCGAACAGTCCCGCTTAAAGTGCTAGATATAGCCGGGAAACTGGACATTTTTCGTCTGGTTTCCTGGTTATAGCCAGTATTTAGCCAGGACCTGAATAAAAGTGTAGGCGCCGGGTGGGCGCCACCCACCCCGTCCCCTAAGCATCGATAAGGAGGGCGCCAGTTCTGCCCAGTACCATTACTCATTCGGACCTCTCACGTCATTTTTTTTACTGCGCAGGGATATCGCTAGGCATGGTTTTTTGACGATAATGGCGACCAACGACTCCTGATGTTACATTAAAAAGAACTGTTTAGTTCCCATCTATTAACTGGAAAGTTGGGGACCAGTGGCAGGCCTTTGTGAGAAGCACGTGATCGCTTCGTTTTCATTTTTGCATCCATTGCGGAGCTCATTTTCTTTCGGACTCGACCAACAGGGTTGGGGTGGGGGGTCGCTGAGACGTTGCTGTTAAACCATACTAGCTGTTATTGCGTAATGAGGTTTTTATTATTTGTAGTCTTTTTACCCCGACGTAACTGTTAATCTTTTATGTATTCTGAGATGTACCAGGCCCCTCTGTAATGCCTTCGGGACTAGAGGTTACTAATAAATAAATAAATAAATAAATAAATAAATAAATAAATAAATAAATAAATAAATAAATAAATAAATAAATAAATAAATAAATAAATAAATAAATAAACGATTACTTGTAATGTACCGATGTGAATGTAACGTATTGAATGGCAAGCGATACCTTTCCGCTTGAGCACTTAGTGTTATGATCACTTTTGGGCTTTACGACTGCATTTAGCAGCTGTGACCTTTAAAATGTAATTTCGGTGTTCCCTCTAAGATTGCTCGCCACCGTAGCGCTCACGGATAGAGACGCGACATCAAATCTCAAGCTATAACAAACGGTATGCGCCCTTTCTCGCGAAACCGTGCCATCTGGCTGCGAATCTGGCCAGTAAAGGTAATGTTTGGCTGGGATCTAAGTGTACCAGCCAGTATTACACCGATGGGACACGCTCAGAAAACGGTAGAAATGAAAGCGCGCGCACTATATCTAAGTTGTCGCTTTTCAATCCGTGCCGTGCGCACTGTACGTATGTGTTGCAAGGCATCTCTACGCATGACACTAGTTCAGTTGGTGAGGATTAAGATGCAGTCACTGACCAAGTCAAGGTGAGAACACAGAGACGTTTCGGGACCCGCACGGGTTCCTTGATAACACTCTCAGTTGGTGCGTCTTCATTTCGCATCAGCCCGGACCCAATCAAATCCGAAGTAGAGTGTTCTAGAACGCTTCTTGTGCACTCTACCCGAAGTCCTTCGGTAGCGCGAGCGTCGCATGCCGAGTGAGCCGCGCTCCTTGCTAGTGATGGTGATAGTTGCATTAGAAAGCACGGTGGATCTAAAGGGCTCTAAGAATAAATGGCACAGTATACTGCGGTGGGAAGTGGACAGTTCTTGAAGCTCAACGTCAGGCGTCCTCGGAAATCATCACGCGTTATCGTTGAAAATATGCATAGCCATAAGCCTGTACTCTAACCTTCTTGCCAGTCATGAGTAAGGAATGTTTGTAATACGCGCACCACCTCATGGTTATTCTTATTTGAAATTTTTTTACTCGAGTAAGCTCTCCGATTTGTATTATTTGACGTAGATTTTGACGTAGATATACAGACTCTTCTGCAGATTCTAGGTTGTGTATCGGGAACTCTCGCTTATTCGTAGGACCTCCTGGCATTATCTTTGTGTTCAGCATATGCATTTTCTACCCTACTTTAACGCTTTCTCGGTTTAAGTCTTCAGTCATTTTTTGCGGTTTTTTGCTGAAGACTACAATGTCTGCAAACCGTAAGATGCTGAGCTGTTCACCGTCAACCTTTAGCCTTAATGCTTCCCTATCTAGTCGCTCTAACAATGACAGGACAGGTCCGACTAAGTAACCAAATGGGGAGTCTTGACGCCTCCTTAATTGACTGGGGGGGGGGGGGGGCGCCCCCCCTCCATCTGATACCCATGGGCACAGCGGGTTGCGTCAGAAAGGAGGTGACAGGAGTATATTATTAGACCAGCTAGTAATAAAACTCCGGAAAGCCCAAACTGCCGCCTCAGTTGAGGACAAATCGTTCAACAGGGAGTGCCACTGGACTCAATCTTTGATGTCTTTATCGGAACTGCCTGTTCAAAAATTTGTCATCACCCGAAGCCTCAGCCCTTCACTGATCTTGTCTTAATTTCTCGTACACATTAGTGACCTAATACACTGTCATGGCTGGGATCGTTCTTTAACAGGTACTTCAGCGAGGCAACACTGATGCACTTAAGGCAGCTCTACACCAACTACTTTGCGTCTGGCGATACGAATGACACTGCACTCGCTAACAGCGTCTGTTACCTGCTGCCTGCCGACGCCTACACCTTTAAGGTAACCCGCACGACGTTTGAATTCCAGCTGTTGAGTTCTTGGCACAGCCACTTAGCGAACCATTGTGCCATTCAGGCGCTAAACAATGCGTTTCACTTGCGCTCTAGTTTCACCGCGTTTTTTAAACAGCGAAGCTGTCTTAAGCTAGGAGAACAAGCTTGGACAGCTTAAGCTCGGACAAGCGGACTTGTCTTCTTCAAGGCTCAACAGTCGCAGCCTTGAAGAAAAGTCCACTAGTCGAAACGTCGGCTCCAGCGACGCACCGTGCTCACGAATTTTTCATCCCTTCCAGCTTCCATCTTCCCCTCAACTTCTGCCTTTTTTCGACGATTAGATCGTGTCTCAGCTCTGCCCCGGACAAAGACCGTATTTCTAGACTACGCACGCCTGCGGAAATGGACCACATATGCAGCCAATTAACAACTTGTGCGTATAGGTCGAGGTGCTGACTGACCCCTTTCGATGCTGTGTCGCGCATCATGACTGACTCAGCAAAATACATATTCTCGATGAACATGGTTAAAGCGTGCATCCAGTTCTTTATCTACTTCTTCCACGTTCTGACAGGTTTAGGGTCAACAACTCGTGGCGGTGATTCGCTTTTTTCCAGGTGACGCCGAGGAACGACAGCGCGCCTAGACCCAGCGAGCAGTCGCTGGGTCCCGGCGTTGAAGGCAACGTGACGCGAGTGGCTGGACGCATGGCCTACTTCGAGTCGTGCCGGCTTGGACCAGAGTCCAGAACGCTCGAGATGCATTACGGCACGGTCGCGACGCTGCTGGACAACTGGGTGTCCTTCACAAAGCCACCGCAGCTCGCGACCTTCCTGGATAGCCTCCACGACAACATGTCGGCCACCTGCATGGGCCTCTGGAACCCGCAGTGGGACGACTTCGGTGAACTGTGCGGCACCCAGGCGTATCCGCTCGCGATGGTGGCGTTTCGGCTTTACAACGACACCCACTAGCAGTGCGTGTGCGTTGTGATGACCTCTTCGACGTCACTGGCGAGTTCGTCGACGTCATAGTAGAACTGGATGACGTCATTGGTATAGGTCGCGGGACAAAACCTGGCGGTTTTGACAGCCGCTGCGATCTGAACTGGTGCAGATGCGTGACCTGGCGTCACGCTATTGATTTTGTGTAATATTTAACTTTTTACTGATAGCACTACATGATTGAGAATAATACTCATGTCGCATCTGATATCGACTCATGCAGGTGGTCTCGTGGCTTAGATGTATCTTTTTGCACACATTCTACAAGAAATGTAATATAGTTTATTTTATATCCAAGTTATTTTGTTGTGATATATTTGCGTTGTTTTTTATGAATGACTTTGTGGTATCACATCCGCTGAATAAAGGACCGTAAACAGCAATCTTCTAGGACGATCAGTTCGAACGTTCCTAGTACTTTCTATATTTGAAGAAATTTTTTTCGTCTGGGTTCGATCCTGGCCACGGCGGTCCCAATTCGATGAAGGCGAAATGCTAGAGGCCTATGTACTTCAATTTTGGTGCTCTTTAAAAAAACCTCAAGTCAATTGCGGGCATCTTAATCATATCGTGGTTTCGCCACGTAAAACTAAATTTTTTGCCTCGAAGCATATATTTGCATCGGCTGCATCGAAGACCACGAGCTGCACCCTTCTAGGCCGGTCGGTTCAGAAGTTACGTTTTCTCTTCGAGCACAGCTCATAGGCACCCTTTCGTGGGTTTCACGTCGAAACTTGAGCTTGTTGGTGAATGTGTGTGCGTCGCCTTCGTTGTACCCGTCTTTTGCGCTGTATTCCCTCCAAGCTTTCACGTCGTTCCGTTGTAACCGAGCAAACGATTGGTACAATGGGAAACGGAGTGCGAACGCTACGCGCATAACGCAGAGCTTTGGATTTCCGAGCACGCCAACTTAAAGGGACACGAAAAACGATTTGATATCAGTGCATTGCCCTTTCTTAAATACAAAACCACAACTCTTCCCGCGAGAAAACTCTGTTGGCGTGAAAAACTAGAAATATAAAAATAAAAATGAAGCTAGCAGCGCCACCTTCGAGATTTCGTAGCAAGTCGCTGTGACGTCGTAGATTTTGACGGCTGTGTGTAGCGTGTTCTGGCTTCAGTTTCAAAGCTTTATTGTTGCCCTCTGGGGGCGCATTATCGGTGTATAAGCATCATGAATAATTGTACATTCGGGTGGTTCTGAAAAATTGATGCAAAAGAGCAACCAAGTATTACTGCTAAAATAAGCGGGCCAATACACGATAAGGAAGAAACAGCATGACTTGCATGCCTACTTGTTCTCGTTGCAAGGCTTCAAAGCTGTTGAGTTCACCACTTTCGAAAACGGTCAGAACGCTCTCGAACGACCACCCGAATGTGCCGTAAGATTGGTCCCTTGTTGATCCTGCGCTCGGCACCCGGCTGCGTCGTGCCATCGTTCTTCGGTGCACCAGATGGCCTCGCCGACACCACAACGGTGTCTACTTTCTAGGCCACAACGTCCAGAGAGGGAAGATGGCGTGAATGTGCCAGAGGAAACGGCAGCCTATATGATCCGTCCGACTCTTGGCCAATCCCCCTGAGTGGGTAGGTGCCAATCATCCCAGGAGCATCATCATCGTCATCATCACCAAACGGCAGCGCTGATATCCCGTACTGGGTATACGGCTCGGTTAGGGATAGTCATCATAAATCTCACGCGGTCCGCGTTCCACGAGAAGCGCGATCCTTTCTGTCACCTATTGCGACGCTTGGCATTTCACGCCTCCGCATCAGACCTCCGCCCGCAAGCCCCTCCTGCAGTCCAGCGGCGTCCGCCGGCACGCTCAGCGTGTAGCGGCGTTTTATAGCACCTGCAGCTGAAGCCATCACGACGAGAAGCAGCAGGAGCCAGACATTGTATCTTGAGTTACACTGTAACCACGCCCGTAGACTGCCACCGTCCGACCGGCTTCAATCCAGGAGGGCAGTTCACTCACTCCTGGTGACCGAACATGTTCAAGAAGTACAAGGCATGGTACCGCTACTCGCCGAAACGTGATGAGAGCGACCTCGACTACGGCGCGGGAAAGCCCCGTAAGCGTGATTTCCGTGTTTGGTATTCTTATGAAGTTCAGTAGCCGTTGTGCCGCGTAAGCGTGAGGTCTGTATGTGTTCCAGCAGTTGGGGATTGATACCTCCATGCCTTAAATGTCTATTTTGTATGTGTCTATGTACGCCCACATGCACAAAAATACGAGCGAACATAGAATAAAAGCCTATAATCGTGAATTTTGCACGTACTAGGGGCGAATCCCATAAGTCTGAGGTCTGTGTTTCAGTATGAATTACCGTAGTATATTTGAAGACTGTGCTGGGTGGTTGAACGTGGCTAAGACTACGGCGCGAATAAAAGGAGCACAAGATAGAGTGGGCACAAACCCAGATGTATAACACAGATATACAAGATTTTTCCCGTTATAATAAAATTTTATGTGCAAGTCGGCGCAATGTTCGTTCCCGCGCTTTCTTTGTGCTTGTTTTATTTTGCGTCGTAGTTAATTATGTATTACCAGCTCATTCGAGAAGCAGCACTTGTGGTCTTTTATTTTGATACGACCAACACATAAATGCGAAGCGAGAAAAGTTTTTTTTCTTAAAGATACATTGTCAGCATATTCTGATTTTTAAAGATGTTTAGCTTCCTCTTAATCTCTCTTGACGAACAACTTTTTGTTGCACCTTCTTCGCCTCTGCTGCGTAATATTAAAGCATCAATCTGTGCAGGCAAGGGCAAAAGGAAACGAGCTCTTCCATCGCTGGCGCCTTCACGGCCTGCTTCGCCGCCAGGCTTGGTGGCACCCTCACGCCCGCCCTCGCCGCCGCAGCAGCTGCCGCCGTTGCTGCCGACCGCCGCGAAATCGGCCCCGGAAATGGTCGGCGCCGCTGCGGTGGACCAAGACCTCCAGGACGAGATGAAGGCAAGCAATGTCATCATGGTTGTAACGGCACACTGTGCCCAGCGTTCCTTCCGTGGTAATGTTTCTGTGGTCAGCAGCAGTCGTCTATTTCTGGTAGAGCGAAGCGACCTTCCTGCTGTCTATCACTTCATCGCAAACCGTGCGGTGAGAGGAGTACGCACAGATGTATAAGGCTGCTGATTCCCGTAAAGATAAGCGCGCGCGACCGTTCCTGGCTGAGCCAACAAATGAGCTAAGCGGAGCCATGAAGACTTCCCCCAGGCTCGCACACGTCAAGCTTCGCTTGGCCGCATTTTCCGGTTAGTGGAAGGACTCCTGAATTTTTTTCTTGGAATTCTTAAACGGAGAAATTTTGGTCTGTCTTTCTGTTTGTCGGCACGTCCCTCGATTCAGCCACTCGGCCAAAGTTGAACCACTTGCCCAAGGGCCAGCCATCTTGAACGGCTGACTAGGTTCATACTTGTGTACATTGTCGATCAAAAAGCAAACATTACGCATATCTGAGGCTCAACATCACTAGTTAAGTATAAGGTGATGTGTTCCTTTAATAGAAAATGCACACATACGTAATTCTAAAGACCCTGGTTTCTTAAGCTGCGCTGAAAATGCGACTGTGCTGAAACTTGCCTTCCTTCGTGCCCTCTGCACGAGCTCATTGTTGTGTTTCGGCTTCGGTTCTGTATTGCACTGTACGAATGCCATGGGGCTCCGCTCTGGCATTCCTGTTTTACCCAGGCGACGTGTAAATAAAATAGTGTGTGGAGAGTACTCGTTCAGTGCGGACGTTTCTTCTGCTTCAGCGCTTCGCGCCAAACCGCGTGTTCGGGCTGGCTGGCGTCCCCGCCGGTCGCGTTGGTCACCGCCGGTCTTCGCCTGCTGCTGCGCCGGGACTACCAGCCCGCAACACAGCACTCATGTTTCCCGACGTATTGCCAGATGGCGTCCATATCTCATGCAGCGCCTCTTCTATCGTCTTTAGACATTTGCAGCGAAGCACGCAGATACGCGGCCAATTTTTTGACATCGCATGCCATACATGACATGCGACGTCATCCATCAGTCCATGCACTGAAATCGCACAGTACAAGAGCATCCATTATTTTTTTCAAGGAAGATTATTTTCTGCTTTGCCGCGAGCAGGAAATGGAAATGAGCCAGTACCAGCCGATCGGCGAGTTCCCGCCAGAGATTCAGTATCGGTTCTACCTTGCCGCCGGCGGCCGTTCCGACCCACCACCCGTTCCCTGGGGCCGGTTCTGCGTATTCATATCGGCCGGACTGACAGCCGTCACCCTCGCCACCATACTCATGACCTTGTACGTCGCTACGGTCTTGACCATGCCCCCTGATGAAGAGGAGACGTACGCGGCGACGGAAGACGGCGGCGGCGGCGGCCTCTCGTCCGGCACGGTGTTTCCCGTCTACCGGGAAAAGTCGACGCCCCGTACGGGGCATCTGCCGGAGTCACTGCGAAAGGCACGTGCAGATCTTCAGGAAAACTGATCCGTTTGCATTTCGCAGTACCTCGCTTTGTCAAAAGCAAATAACGTGGCGCTTCGGCAAGGTGGCTGTTCGTGGCCTCCGCGATTAGCTCCGGCAACGCGCCGTTGCCCAAGGTAGTCGCGGAGGCCACCGGCTGTATCAGCTTGTCGGCGCCAGCCCGGGCTGCTGTTCTGAGGTAATGCCTGGAGTATCAAAAGAAAACTGGAAAAAATTGAAACAAGAAAACAGAGAGAGAAACAGGAAGGATGCCAACATTCATCTTGTTCCTGTCTCTTTTCTTGCCTTGGTTTTTTCCCATTTTCTTTTGGTGCTGCTGGCATTCTCTTTCCCTAGAACTATGTAACAGCTTGCCCAACAAGCCACCCTAATGTTCTAAGGTGATAGTCTGAACGTCGCAAAATTCATCCGTGTTGTCATATTCCGCCATTGGTCAACTCTGATTGGCCCAGACGGCTGCTGCAGCCTCTCCTATTGGCTTAAAAGTCCGCTATTATGAAAGTTGACAACATAGCGGAGTTTGACAGTGTCCGGAAACCGCTGGACCACGGTGTAAGAATATTCTTCCACCGTGACCTGGACATCATCAACTTCAGCCATATTGTTTAATTCGCCAACTCGTTGGCTCTTATTGTCGCAGAGGGCTGTGACGTCCTGTCTGATTCGCTCTAAAATACCATCATTACGGAAGTGGAAAACATGAAGCAATTCGATAGTGTCTAGAAACAGCCAGCCCGCTTGGGCAGTGGGCGTAGGACTGTTTAGCGGCTCTACTGCCTGATAAACGACGCGTTTCCCTATCCCACCATTGCGCCTGAGCACACACGGCCGGGACACACAGGTGTGATGTAGTATATGAAGCTGGCGCTTTTGTAAGTCATCATAGAATGGACCTTACTTTTGGTGTAAGCAGTGCAAAACTACGTGAGGTGCAGAAAACTTCAGGGGGTGCGGGATGATCAGCACAGTCGACTTAGAAGAAAAAGATGGCTTTCGCCTTCATCTTGGGCGAACGCATAAGGGACCATGTGGGTGTTTTTGTTTTGCGAAGTTCGGTTCCAGTTGGGGGAAGACGTCGTTCTTATCGCGTGTAGCTAGCTGTTGCGCCGACCGCTGAATTCGCCGAGCCTTACGTTCTGCCGGGACTCCGTGCTCCAGGAGGTGAACCCAAACGACCCTCGGTACACGGATCCTTACCACCAGACGGCCTGCGTGTTCCACGCGGACGCCGTGGGGCTCACGGTGTACAATGAGCGTCTCGAGAGCCACGTCGCCTTCAAGTTGTCGTACTTCCCGTTCGCGCTGTGCCGCGTGGCGCTCTTCTGCTGCCCTTCGTTGGCCGCCAACCTGGAACCCGGGCCCGAGCACCCGGAGCACCTGATGCGCAGCTTCGTGGTCAACGCGCAGGGAAACCGGTTCCTGAGCACCTTCGTGATGCTCGGCAACGGTTCTTCGGCAAGCGAGCCGCAGTTCAATAAGCTGCTTGACGATCTCGAGGCACAGAGTCTGGCCAACGTCGTGGGAATATGGTACAAGGTACGATTATTACAGCGTTAAATGAAATGAAATGAAAATGTTTTTCACTTTATATATACAGATAACAAGCTGATATACAGATAACAGATAAGATGGGCATTTGCAGAACTTCTTGCTGGGCTAGTTGGTGTATAACTTCTTTCTGTTGGTGACGCCTACGCGTCTAGGTTCTTATCGAAGTTATACGGACATGTTACGGACTCTCACGCCATCGCCGTCGGTGTCGCCGTGAGGGTGCGTAAAATGTTGAAGGTGTGATAACATCGCCCTGTGCGTCGTGTGTTCTGTGTGCGAGTGAAACCGTGCGAGAGCGCTTGAGCCGCGATTATCGCGGCTGAAGCTGAGAGGAAACGCGCCGCCCCTCTTTCGTCGCGCGAAAGGTCCTGCAGGGGGATGGGGCTGCTTGGCTTTGACAGGAATGCGTAATTTGACCGGCCGGTTGTGATAGCGTGCGCAGCATTTTGACGCGGACCAGCAGATGGTTCATACCTTTGTACAGTGCGCGTCCTATATTCGCTCGTTTGCATGCCTGATCGCTGAAGCTGCCATGAGGCGGGCAAAAGAGGGGACATGAGACAAACATGCGCTTAGTAATTGTCCAGCGTAGTCTCGACGCGCGTACGTCGCCGCCTAGTGCCCCAGAGGCTGCTTTCGACATCCCGCAAAATTTTGTCCGTGACTGTACAAAGTGTACCGCTACGCAGTTGCGTGTATTGCATTACTGACGCGAATTGGGTAATTGGCAACTGTACTTGCAATAGGCGCCTAGGGGTGTTTACAACGGCCGATGTCGCACGCACGGACGTGTCTTCCTTGACGGCACGGCCGAGGTGCCCATGGGGAACCGAATCATGGCAAGCGAGTGAGGTGATGCGAACAGGGCCGACTGCGCTATCGCGTTCCACAGGGCCCCTAAACAACCGCTGAATATACAAAGAACGAGGGCGTTTCCCGTCTTTTCGGTACAGTCCGTGACGCCAGCAGTCAGTCCATGTGACGTCGTAAGGAAGTAATAATAATAATATCTGGGGTTTAACGTCCCAAAACCAAGATATGATTATGAGAGACGCCGTAGTGGAGGGCTCCGGAAATTTCGACCACCTGGGGTTCTTTAACGTGCACCTAAATAAGTACACGGGCCTCAAACATTTTCGCCTCCATCGAAAATGCAGCCGCCGCGGCCGGGATTCGATCCCGCGACCTTCGGGTCAGCAGCCGAGCGCCATAACCACTAGACCACCGTGGCGGGGCCGTCGTAAGGAAGTAATCTCTCGATTGATCCATATACGAGGGACATATCAGTTGTGAATTGTCTCCTACCCTGCTTTTTCATGCAGTCGCACGTCAATTCTACCTTTTCTCGGACTATTATAGTGCGCGATCAACTGATTTGACTTTGTGCGTTTTCGACTGCGGAAGCGGAGATAACAGCGTGCAGCCGAATAGCGCAAAATCCCGATGGGCTGAACGCTTAGTGCTGTCGCTGTCCACGTGTTTATTGAGAAGTAAGTGGCGAGGAGGAAGTAGCGTTTGTAGGAAGGGTAGTGAAGGTGAGAGAGAAACCACCCTCTCGTCTTTGAACTAGGAGTGATTAAGCGTTGTCTAATTTTTCGTTTCACTGAGTAGACTATAAGTCTTAGATGACCATTTCCCACTAAGTGTGGTTCGACCCGCTGCGTTGCAACCTCCTGTTGTGCAGGAGCGTGGGTATGCAGGCGTGGTGCTTCGCTGGCCGGAGACCGCTTCGGACGAGACCTGGAAGCGCATGCCCAAACTGCTGGCCTGGCTGAAGCAGACGCTGACGCAGTCGGTGGGCCTCAAACTGGGCGTTGCGCTGCGCCAGGACGCCGTGGGGCCGGACTTCACGGAGCTGGCGTCCAGCCTTGGACCGGTCTCGCTGTTCCTCCTGCCACCCGACATGCCAGCCAGCAAGTACCAAGGACAGACGATCAGGTATGCTCGCTTAGTTGGGAAGATTTGGAATGCACCAGCGTCTGTTGCACCACACACAGTGGTCCTTTGTTAAAGGGAACACTGGAGCGCGTGGTGATCGCTCTGCGCCACTGCCGGCTGGCGACTGCAGCGAGTTTCTCGCAGTCACAGTGCGCGCTTTGAGTGGTTCTCTTTCGTCGTCTGCAACCGCCTGCTATCGCGCTTCATGCGCACTTCGAATCTTCAATGAAGCCACAGCGCTGAAAACACAGGCACCAAGGAAGAGGACTGGACGCGCGTGCGCTACTCACAACTGATCTTATCACGATCGCAATAAATCGAAGGGCCGCCGACACAGTTGGCACCTTCTTTTGCAATCAGACTGGCCTCGACTATCAGCCGTGTGTCCTTATGAATGTTCCTATACAAAACTACACATTCATTGAACAGAGGTGTGACAACCGCAGTTGTTGCAATGCACTGACACGTGCCCGTCGCGGTAACATGCAAACGAAGGCTGTGTCAGCGCCCGCTCGATTACTCTGAGCGCAAAGAAAATCGCATATCTGGATAATGCTGACTTGCACTTTTGATACAGTTTTGCTGTCCTCATGTTTGGTCTAAGTACAACACGTTTGAGAAATAAAATCAGTTGTAAGTAGCGCACGTCCCTCCTCTTCCTTGGTCCCTGTGTTTTCAGCGCTATGGTGCTATGTAGGGGTGTGCGAATATCAAAATTTTCGAATACGAATCGAATATGAATATCCACCTTCGAATATCGAATCGAATATCATAGGAAAAATGCCTCCACAGTAACGATATTTTATTTAACATGTAGCTATTTGAAAAAAAAAAAAGATTAACAGCCTGACTGGCAACACAACATGCACTGCTATCTCCAGAACACAATGTCCAGGCTAGCACAATGCACATCACAGCACAAGCAAATATCACGGCACAATGAAAATAATGACTACATGTTATCATGAAGAAATATGAGTTGCTCCACATGATCAGGCAGCAGGCGCTCCCTTGTAACAGAACCCCCCCCCCCCTTCCACTGAAAAGGCACGCTCGCTTGGAACAGAAGTGGCTGGTATAGGGAGTTACATGGGGCAAAGCTTTGCCAGACTGGGGTATCTGAAGGTGCCTACAGTCCGCCACCAGTCACGTGGCTCACTGTCTTTCTTCAGAAGTGGTCCCGCATAGTGAACGAGTGGTAGTGCAGCACGTTACGGCCGCATAATATTGAAAATGTACGGTTACATGATCGCCAACAGCGCTGCACGTCGGAGATGCACCAGGGCCCCAATCATACGTATTGGGGCCCTCGTCGCAGGCAGATATCGTGCCTCCGTGTACTTACGATGTTTATCGCTCCTCTCGGCAAGGTTTTTAGCGATACGAACGCAGAAGAAATGTGGAAGACGAGTTATTTTATGCATGATAATCGAATCGCATATTCGAAAAGTTTCGAATATTCGATAACTTCGAATATTCGGAACTTTTCGAATACACGATTTTGGAATCGAATACGAATATTTCGAATGTAATATTCGACGAATATTCAAAACTTTCGAATATTCGCACACCCCTAGTGCTATCTTTATTGAATGTACAGCCGCCCGATTTTTTAACTAGAACACTCGAGCGTCGATAAGGGCCGTATAGCGGAGCACAGCGGCAAAATGAACGAGAATACGCGCGCGCGCGCTATGAGCCGTCCTGCGCAGATGTCTTCGTCGCTCTTTTTTTCTTTTCTGAAAGCTGTCATCAAGTTATAAAGAAAAGGTCATGTGGTCGCGATTGAGAGTGATGGGATGGGATATTCACGCACTGATTATACTACGAGCGTATCAGCTTTGTTTTTTTTTTCTTTCTTTTTCCTGTGGTTCACGCAGCACTTTCCTGAGACAAAAAGGAAATCTGCCACTGCAAGCGACAAACAGAATAAAAAAAAGCAAGGAACAAAAACCGGGTGGGGTTGGGTTCGTTTCGCATAAGAGCCATGCAGACGAAAGCTGCACCGGACTGTTCACTGCGCGCATGCGCGCATACTCGTTCATTTCGTCGCCGCCCTCTCTTATACGGCGCTTATCGGCTCAGCGTTCGACGCTCAGCGCGTTTTAAAAAATCGGGCGGCTGTACCAAATAAACTAGCACAAAAGTCTGTTCTCTTGCACTTCGAATCGTCGCGAAGCGAACCGATCACGCGTTGAAAGAGCACCGCGCACGTTGCTTACTGCGCCCGCTGAAGCTCGTTGCAGCCGGCGGTGGCGCAGAGCCAGGCACTCCGATGTTCCCTTTAACAGCGGACCGCTGTGTACATCGCGGTGGAAGTTACAGGTTCCACTCATATTTACTTTGCCATGCGGAAAGACCATTCGTGGTGCCGCTGTGCCGTCGGCCTGCGTGTGCGTATGTGCGATGAAGAGTCTCAAGTGCTCTAGGGACAATTGACGCTGTATACACTGCAGTGCAAATACACTAAACCGAATTTCGGCACCCTCTGTATAGGGAGCCTGCAAGCCGAATTACAGAATCAACTTAGCAAGCTCATCGGACAAAGCTGTGGATTCGAGGATGCTAGAAAGAATAAGGCGCGAGTAATGTTCGCCCCCTTGCTGGAAATGCACGCCTCTGTCATTCGCGGGTGAAGTTTCGCGAACAGAGGTGGCGCATTTGCAAGAGCGGGATGACGTCCGTGGGATAGTCATTCAAACCTCTCTGTCGTGCTGTCTAAGTCGACCGCGCGCGACATTTCATTTCATTAATATCTTTATTTGCTTCCATTGTGAAGATTCAAGCAGTGGCGGAGGCTAAGGTAAAAGCTGCAATGTGATACCACTTTTTGTGATACCACTATTTTATCAAAACGCTCAGATCAAACCACCAGAGAAACTACAGAGGCCTTTCATATTAGGAGGTGTGGCGGAAAATGCGTAAGCGCTCCCTTCATCACATTAACAGAAGTGGAATTTTCCCGTCTCAACAGCACTCTGCGGCTGTGACTTACGGCACTTTGCCTTTTACTTTCTGCCCTGGGCGAGAGGAGCCGGATCGCGCGACGAATGTGACACACATATATATATATATATGTATGCTTTCGCTTCCAGTAAATCGTAGATGCGAGTCAGCGCCTATGTGGTTTGTCTTTTTGTAGTGTCCGTATTTGTGTGCGCGCCATATTCTGTCAAAAATGAGCAACCAGCTTGAGATGCCCTCAGCCCCCACGTTACATTGTGGCAGTGAGTCGCGCAATCATATTAAAGAAGCATGTTTACATAAAATTGATATCAAGACTAATAAAGGGGAAACAAGTTACCCTTATACGCCCGAGTAACTGCGCCGTCAGGTGGCGCCACCCCCGCACTTACACTGGCGCCATCTTGCACAGCATCGTGCAACTCGCGAGAGCCATGTGGAGAAGGCAACTTTTGGGGAAGAGATAATGTCGAGAAGCCCCCACAGTGTGTTGCGGGTGGCGCGCGAATCATTGGCGGTCAAATCGGATTATCGCATTTTCGACGGAGACGAAAATGTTTGAGGCCCGTGTACCTAGATGTAAGTGCACGTTAAAGAACCCCAGGTGGTCGAAATTTCCGGAGCCCTCCACTACGGCGTCCCTCATAATCATATCGTGGTTCTGGGACGTTAAACCCCATATATTATTATAAAATCGGATTATCGATTACAAGTGTGAGCCAGGCAACGGCGCTTATTCACGTGACGGTATACTTTTGTGACGTGCCGTTAACTCACTCTAGCCGGCATTGCGATGTCCGACTGCAGTGCGTCGAAATCAGTTTGGGGAATCGAAAGGCCAGCTGAAAGAATTTTTCATTGCATCCGTCGCATTATTTGGCTGTACGCAGGTGTCTTGTAGAGGAATACTGTAGCAAGTTGAGGAGAGGATGGCGCTATTCTAGCTTAGTTTGTAAAGCACCACGCGCGCATTGCAGGGCGTACTATAGTTTGGTACCGGATGCGCAGCCTACAGCTCGTAATAAATCGCCAGAAAGTCCATAAATGCCGTTTCAGCAAAACAGGAGAAATCGTACAACCGATAAGGTCGCTGGACCTAATGTCTCGAAGAGGTTTCCATCGACGTTTCCTGTTCGACGAGTTCTTATCACTTCAAGCTTCAGTCTTTTTTCGAAATTGTGCCTCGTCTGTACACTTTACTGACCTCTTACGCTGTCTTGATTGGCGATCGTTTCTGTTACAGGTACTTCAGCGAGGCAACATTGACCCAGCTACGGCAGTTCTACACCGACTACATTGAGCCTGGCGGTACAAATGACACTGCACTCGCTAAAAGCGCCTGTTACCTGCTACCCGCCGACGCCTACACCTTTAAGGTAACCTGCAGGGCGCTGCAACTCCTGAAGTTGGGTTCCTGGCACTGCCAGTTAGCGACCGCTCTGGCACATCGCGCGCCAAACAGTTCGTTTCACATATACCGTAGTTTCACCGAGTTGCCTGCATGTTCAGAATAATGGAAACTCCAAATTGCGGAACAAAGGGAACATTTTCAGTTTCGATGGGAAAACTTCTGTGGGTGCTCATTTAGGCCCTTTGAGGTAGGTAGGGAGAGGGTTAGGTTAGGTTACGTTGGGCCGGGTTAAGTTGGGTTGGCTTAGGTTGGTCAAGTTAGGTTAGGTTGGATTAAGTTAGGTACGTAAAGTAAGACTAGCTAAGGTAGATTAGAATAATAGAGAGCTGAGCTAGTTGGTAACTATTCATTCTAAAAAGACAGGGCGTGCAAACACGGACAAACACGGTGGTGTCGCGACTTCTTTCTTGTGTCCGTGTTTGCACGCCCTGTCTTTTTGGAATGAATAGATAAAGTAGGTTGTCTATAGCATCGTTCGCGGCATCGCCAATAAGAATGAACGTAAGCGTCCTACGATTGGATCGTATGTCGGCTCTACCCGACAAAGACATATTTTTAGACTAATAAATACTTACAGAAACGGCTAGGATATGGAGCCAATTAACAACTTGTGCATGTGGGTCGAGATGGCGATTCCATTATTTCGATGCAAGGTCGTGCAACGTGAATGACTCTGCGAAATGTACTGTTCTCGAAAGGATGTCGCTGAAGCCAACGTTTCAATAAGGAAACATGTCTTTGGCGAGTAACGTAGCCAGAAATGTTTTTCGGGAGGGAGGAGGGGTGCGGTACAATCATACGTTATGCATGTTCGTGTGTGTTTGTATGTGTGCGCGCATGCACACATGCAACATTGAAAAGGTTCGGAGGGCCCTGGCTACGCCACTGTCTCTGGCCCTGACGAAGACGAGTCCTCTCGTGGAAGTGTTTTCTCCAGCGAAATTTTTTGTATGACGACTCCCTACGACTTCAGGCCTATATCTTCCACCGAACATGCCTTTCTTGGGGCTAAACCGCTGTGGGCTTTCCTGCGATGAATTTTCCAATGCCTTGGAATCTACTTTGGTCTTATCAAATGCCGGCCTTGAAAATGTTGCGTGCGGTGCAAAAAAATCATGGCTGCTTCGCACTATTGGTGCCAAGCCTGAAGGAAGAGGGCAGCCTTCCTTGTTTCTCTTTAGTTCTCCTTTTTTGTTCTCCTTCTCTCTGTTTCTTTATATTTCTTTCTTTATATTTCTTTCTTTATATTTATTTATTTCTTTGTCTACCTCTTCCTCGTTTTTTCTATATTGACACGAAAGTATTTTATGCTGGGGCCCACCACGGCTCCACTGACGTATTTCCGTCACGGATATGACGTTGTAAAATATACACTAACAGATGGCAAAGAATAAACTAGAAGAATAAAGTTCCGTTGCCAAGAGTCGAACCTAGGACCCCTCGCTCCGCAGCGCGCGGCGCGAAACCATTTTGCCACAGAGCGTACGTCGTTCAGCTTACTAACGAGGAGCTATTTATATACACCATTTACCGTTGGTGGTACTCAGAACTCGGTGGCTTCAGCGTGTTCTTGTTATCACTAGCGAGATGGCGCGACGGGCGCGGGGAGGGCGCGCATTAAAGGGGCCCTGCAACACCTTTCTTTGTTATATTGGAATAGTCCCATTATTGACGTATGACTCTTCACGAGCCATATGCCGCAAAAATTTTTCGAATCCGTCAAGTCTAAGTGGTGTTACCAAATTATAGAGATCACGTTCCGCAGCTTTCTCTCTCAACTCAACGCAGCGAGAGCGCGGAAAGCTGCGCGCGGCGTGAGGGGAGGGAGGGAGGGCGGAGGTGCGAGGAGGTGACGTCAGCACCGGCGGCATTTTTTTCATTTTTTTCTCTCTGGCGTCTCGGCGCAACCACGTGGTCTGTGCCGCCACTTCCGGTCGGCTTGCGTCGTTCTCATCGAGCGGAGTCGATCGCGCTGTGTATCGCGCGTGCTTGAAAACTGCGCGTCGGTTTGGTAATGTTGGGTGTGCACCTCGAACGCCGTAGTGTTTTCATCGCTCTGCCAACCATGGAAGCAAACGTGCGCGCTCGTTTGGGACGAATGACAGCTGAGATCGGTTTCGGCCCATACTCCGATACACCGCCTCGTAAGACGGCACTGGCAGACGACCCCGAAGCGCCGCCATTACCGGACGCCAGCATTGTTATCGGAGACACGCTGCGCCCGTGCCTCGGTCGGTCGTGAGAACGTGCCGACGATGTAGTTCTCAGCTGACGAGGCAACACTCGAACGGCTGCCACTCTCAACGGCAACCGGCGATGGTCAAAAGCACAGAAATATTCACGTTTTCGGCACTGCGCATGGCGAAGAAAACGGAACCACGCACCTACGAGCAGACGAGCTGTCGGTGAGACCGGAAGTGCTAATATTAATGTTTGTTCGGTGTTTTTAACGCGATAACATAATATAAACATACATATTATCTACTTATTGAACTCAAAGTTAAAAACGAAAGTAATAATGAGGGTGTTATCGTGATTATAACATCAGCCAATGGTGGAACTGCCGACAATCGCGTCATATTTTGCGGACTAATACATAATTTGTCGAGAGAAGAGGGAGCGATTTTCAGCTGACTTTGAGAATTTATTGTAAATTCCAGGCCGTGCGCATCGCTATAATATTTGGCTCGCGTGTTCTCGGGAGCCTCGACTACCGATCGGCAGCGCTTTTTGAGCATGCTCGAAAAGTGTTGCAGGGCCCCTTTAAAGGTCGTCGCCCCGCGCGTTGCGACGCGAGCGCGCCTCTACAGGGGGTGTCCCTGGTGCGCGCGCGCTTATCTCGCGATGGGGGCGGTTTGTATGTCTTGTGCTTTCACCGCAAGTTTCCGTTGACGTTACGCAGAGCACGAAGGTCACACATGAAGTAACAATTGTGACAGTTAGTTCGCGCTCGTCCTGTGTGTGTTCTTTTCGTGCGACCTTTCTGCTTTATAGCGCGCTGCAAGTTTCGAGCTGCTTGCCGTTCTTCGCGTGACATTACAATTTGTTGCTATTGCATCCATTCCTTAACCCTTGTGGTGAAAAAAAGGCCCAATATACGCTCAACTACCCCTTTGAAGACATGTTTCACTTTCGTGTTATACCGATTCCTGTGAAAGGGGGATCAGCCACGTTTTTTTTTCTTCCCTTCCTTTTTCTCTCTCTCTCTAAGCTTCTTTCTCTTTGTTTCTCTTTTTGTCTTAAGCTTTTTTTCTGCCTCTTTTTCGTGTGTTTCTTTCGCTCTCTTTCTAAGTCTTTCTCTGTCCCTCTCTGTTTTATATCTTTATTCCCTTTATTTCTGTCTATTTTTTTTCTATCGCTTTCTTGCTCTTCCTCTCTCTGTGTTTTTATATCTTTTTGTATTTATTCTCTTCATTTCTCTCTATCTTTCCTCTTTCTTTATATCGCTTTCGTTATCTCTCTCGCCCCCCCTCTCTCTCTTTCGCTCTTTTTCTATGTCTTTCTCTTTCTCTCTCGCGCCCGACGTGCTCGTTTCATTTGACACACCCACCTGCTGTAGACGGTAGTGGGGCTTGCCCAATAGACCTTCTTCAAGCACACGAGCGCCACCAACGGACGCGCAAGCGCTCATGGGAAAAGTGTGTACGCCGTAGCAGAGGCCGCACCGAGCGCGCGGGCCTCACGCTTTAGCTTTCCGCTGACCCCGTGCCAGCACCTGTCAGATCAAGTGAATGCGACAAGGTGTAACATATTACTGCGTAAATCAGTCATGAACTTCTGTGTTTAACCACGACGGCCTCTCTACGATTTCCATCTGTCTAGTGTTCCCGCGTGCCACTGTCGGACCACCTCAGCGGTTCCGAAGCGGCATCATTATTATTATTTTCTGGCGCCACCTTGCCCTACGGCGTAAACTAAACAAAAAGATACAGCTTGGTTTCTTAGACGAATTCCGCGAACGGTCATTACAATTCGTGAATCGTGGATACATACGAAATCAACGCCCACCGACACTATTCACGAGCACAAGGTCAGGCGCAACATTTAAAGATTGCGCGAGAGAGTGTGCACTTCGTAAAGTAAGCTACATTGATTAGACAGCGTGCGCGTCGCTCGTACCGCAGGTAAGAAAAGATACGCTTTTATCACCATTCGTTGACACTTATGGCAAATGTTCTATTTTACAAACGCCGGTTGTGTATTCGCGTGTTGCCTCACATGTGACCTCACTGTGGATGCGTACAGTCGTGCTCGGGACCAATACGAAATTACCTTTTTAATTAAGGCCATAGCGACTAAGTGTAGTCGGCAAGCCCAAGAGTGTTCATAAATGCTCCAGCGAAAAACTGTCTCTGACAATGCGATGCGTCTCGATGATATCAGTGCATTACAAGTAATTGTTGAATAAACGTGAATTCGATTAGATGGCCGAAATCTTTTATCCTCGTGTTGCAGTGGCCGCTGTCGCCGTTTATAGAAGTAGGGTTTGTTAAGTCCGAGCATGGTTGTAGAAATTCGACAGGAAGAAACGTGTCGTATAAGTATTCCTTACATTCATTGCGTATCCCACAGGCTATAGGTAAGATTTGTGCCGCTGTGCAGAGGAAGAATGAGAGAGTAATAGACAAGATGCGGACAGACATTTGTTTCGTAAAACACGCCAACAAATTCACTGATTGCCGTACAGTTGTGATGTATAAGGTTCCTTTTAGCTGCGGCCGCTTCCACGTATACAGACGGGCAGCTGTGTTAGAGGTAATTGGAACATAAGAGACCGCTAACCGGAGACTCGAATCCTAACCTTTCTTTTCATTGCCGAGAATGTAAGTAGACGTCGAATTACGATGAATGCGCAGTTCTGTACCGGCACAGGAATGAAGAAACGCGTTCAATGATTGAGGCATGGCATATCGATAGCAGCGATAGCGCATGTAAGAGTTAATCGTCGATTTGCTTGCATAAGAATAAATCAAATGCCTTAACAGTTATATGTCATGTAGACCCCCACGTGTGCCGGATTGATAGGTTCGCCTATTGCACGGGCATGTGCAGATAAGATTTTTCTTTTTGCGCCGTTGTGCGTCTTTGCAGTTGTCAGTCGGCGTCTGTGGTGTCTTGACTTCTTCCGTGTTTGCACGCCCTGCCTTTTAGAATGAATTCGGTGTTCCAGCTCATATTTAATACATCTTGATGATTAAAGCCTTGTATTTTTTATAGAAGACAGGTTTCCCCAATTTACTAAGCAGGCTGGTATCCATGTTATGTCTGTTGATACCTATATGATTTCTGTAGGTATCGAGTTATTTCTATCTGGCCATGCACATTTCACTCCATACAATCTCTCACCATATCTGCTCTTATATATATTAAGACCATCGATTCAGATCGATTTTAACTCGGAGCAAAATTTTTTTACATGAGTATATACCTCCGTGGCCATGTTAAGAACGTAAGAACAAGCAAAGTACTTACCATTGTGCTTGCACTTTTGGTTGGAATTAGTCAAGACGATGGAAAGTCGAAGTACGCAGAAAAGTGCAGGCCATGTAGCGATTCTCCAAGGACAGTGTTAACATTTTCATTGACTTTTCAAGCAATGTACACACAGTGATTTGAGCTAATGGTCATGGAAATTTAATATCGGCTAATATAATCTACGCAATAATTATACATCGTTGGTGATTATGATTCGTGGGTTATTGTGGCGCGAGGGCCAGATGTGGCCAAAGAGCACAATGTCTGTGGTGTTAGCAGTGACGGATGGTTACAATGACAGGATGTAAAGAGGCCTAAAATCACGCGAATAGCTACAAGTCTTTAAATTGCTGAACTTAACCACTGAGTCCTTGAGACGATGGACAAAGAGCAACAGCGGAGAAACAGTCCGAGGTACAAACGTAAGAGTTACACAGGACAAAGATCCATGTGGCCCACTTCGACAAAGCAACATGCTGATCCGATGCCCGACTGTGTGTGGAGTCTATGATAGCAACAATTTCTGTAAGGTTCCATGGTCCAACGACCTTCGATGTTTTAGTGCGCGTGTTTACCTGCACAAAGAGCGGAAGCAATACACAGATTGAGAAGCACAGCACTTGAAAGTGGATGCTTGCATTCATCGACGAAAAATGATTCAGACTGGACAAATTACGAGCATGGTGGGCTAACACCACGAACCAGTTTTATTGCGAGTCTCAAAACATAGAAGCCTTTGCATAGGCCACAGTGTTTGTTGGTGAGGGTAAACACCCACCCCTTTCCCACTTATTCACGCTGTGCACTTTTGCAGCGGCGTGTTGAAGTTCTAAATTTGTGATGAGCGACGTGCAAATGAACAGAGGCCATGTATGAAACTCTCGCGTCCTACAAGAGAGTATACATGAAAGAAATATGTCAGATTAACAGGCTACACCAAACAAGTGCTTCCCACACCAGCATCATTATACAACAAATCCACTCAATGTGTGAAGCAATCAATCCAAGATCAGACCACCTGTCAAAGCCAAGTAAAGAAGTGCTCTAACAGACTTTAAGGGAGGATGTCAAAGTGGCGATCACTCCGGAAACCAAACCGCCGTGATGGCGAACACAAAAATGTGGGAGCTTCACAAGCAGAGCCATCATGACCTGTCACTTAAAACATTTTGGCGGACAGTCAGAAATGTGAGAGGACCGAGAATTTGCATGAAACCCTTGTTTGTGACAACGAAACTGTTTTACAACAATTTAGTTGAAATGACTAAACCGCACTGCAGCACACCCTGAAGCCAAAGCCAAAGAGGTGCTTCGAATGCTAAAAACACGATGACGTTTCACAAAATATAGGTGCAATGGTCAAAATAACCACCACGAAATCAAACCTCGAGACAAAGCCAAGCGGCGTGTACCGATGCGACAAGACGAATACTGTGCAAATAAGTTCAATGAATCAAAGGGCGAAGTTCTAACCTCGGGACAAAGCCAAGCGGGTTTCTACCGATTCTACACGACGAATTCGGTGCAAGTTCAATGAATCAAAGGTCCGAGTACTAACATCGGGACAAAGCCAAGTGGGCTTCTACAGATGCAACATGACGAGTTCTGTGCAAATAAGTCCAATGATTCAAAGGCCCGAGGGCTTCTACCGGTGCAACACGACGAATTCTGTGCAAATAAGCTCAATGAATCAAAGGCCAGAGTTCTAATCCTCGGGCAAAGCCAAACGGGCTTCTACCGATGCAACACGACGAGTTCTGTGCAAAAAGTTCAATGAATCCAAAGGCCCGAGTTCTAACCTCGGGGCAAAGCCAAGCGAGCTTTTACCGATTCGACACGAGAAATTTTGTGTAAATAAGTTCAATGATTCAAAGGCCCGAGTTCTAACCTCGGGGCAAAGCCAAACGGGCTTCTACCGATGGAACACAACGATTTCTGTGCAAATAAGTTCAATGATTCAAAGGCCGATAAGGTTAGGAAAGGCGACATAAGGTTTGTTTTCTAACCAAAAGATAAGGATAAGGTTGGTTTGTGAATCGGGGCAAAGCCAAACGGGCTTCTACCGATGCAACACGACGAATTCTGTGCAAACAAGTTCAATGATTCAAAGGCCCGACTTCTAACCTCGGGGCAAAGCCAAACGGGCTTCTACCGATGCAACACAGCGAGTTCTCTGCAAATAAGTTCAATGAATCAAAGGCCCGAGTTCTAACCTCGAGACAAAGCCAAGCGGGCTTCTACCGATGCAACACGACGAGTTCTGTGCAAAGAAGTTCAATGAATCAAAGGCCCGAGTTCTAACCTCGGGACAAAGCCAAAGCGGTCTTCTACCGATGCAACACGACGAATTCTGTGCAAACAAGTTCAATGATTCAGAGGCCCGACTTCTAACCTCGGGGCAAAGCCGAACGGGCTTCTACCGATGCAACACAGCGAGTTCTCTGCAAATAAGTTCAATGAATCAAAGGCCCGAGTTCTAACCTCGAGACAAAGCCAAACCGGCTTCTACCGATGCAACATGACGAGTTCTGTGCAAATAAGTTCAATGATTCAAAGGCCCGAGTTCTAACCTCGGGGCAAAGCCAAACGGGCTTCTATCGATGCAACATGACGAGTTCTGTGCAAATAAGTTCAATGATTCAAAGGCCCGAGTTCTAACCTCGAGACAAAGCCAAACCGGCTTCTACCGATGCAACATGACGAGTTCTGTGCAAATAAGTTCAATGATTCAAAGGCCCGAGTTCTAACCTCGGGGCAAAGCCAAACGGGCTTCTACCGATGCAACATGACGAGTTCTCTGCAAATAAGTTCAATGATTCAAAGGCCCGAGTTCTAACCTCGGGGAAAAGCCAAACGGGCTTCTACCGATGCAACATGACGAGTTCTGTGCAAATAAGTTCAATGATTCAAAGGCCCGAGTTCTAACCTCGGGGCAAAGCCAAACGGGCTTCTACCGATGCAACACGACGAATTCTGTGCAAACAAGTTCAATGATTCAAAGGCCCGAGTTCTAACCTCGGGGCAAAGCCAAACGGGCTTCTACCGATGCAACATGACGAATTCTGTGCAAATAAGTTCAATGATTCAAAGGCCCGAGTTCTAACCTCGGGGCAAAGCCAAACGGGCTTCTACCGATGCAACACGACGAATTCTGTGCAAATAAGTTCAATGATTCAAAGGCCCGAGTTCTAACCTCGCGGCAAAGCCAAACGGGCTTCTACCGATGCAACATGACGAGTTCTGTGCAAATAAGTTCAATGATTCAAATGCCCGAGTTCTAACCTCGGGGCAAAGCCAAACGGGCTTCTACCGATGCAACACGACGAATTCTGTGCAAACAAGTTCAATGATTCAAAGGCCCGAGTTCTAACCTCGGGGCAAAGCCAAACGGGCTTCTACCGATGCAACACGACGAATTCTGTGCGAATAAGTTCAATGAATCAAAGGTTGGGTTATACCCTCGGGACAAAGCCAAACGGGCTTCTACCGATGCAACACAACGAGTTCTCTGCAAATAAGTTCAATGAATCAAAGGTTGGAGTTATAACCTCGGGAAAAAAGCCAAACGGGCTTCTACCGATGCAACACAACGAGTTCTCTGCAAATAAGTTCAATGAATCAAAGGTTGGAGTTATAACCTCGGGACAAAAGCCAAACGGGCTTCTAACCGATGGAACATGACGAGTTCTGTGCAAATAAGTAATATTCACAGGCCCGATTATAACCTCGGGGCAAAGCCAACGCGGGCTTCTACCGATTCGACACGAGGAATTCTGTCTAAATAAGTTCAATGAATCAAAGGCCCGAGTTCTAACCTCGGGCAAGCCAAACTGGCTTCTACCGATGCACACGACGAATTCTGTGCAAACAAGTTCAATGATTCAAAGGCCCGAGTTCTAACCTCGGGGCAAATCAAACGGGCTTCTACCGATGCAACACAACGAGTTCTCTGCAAATAAGTTCAATGATTCAAAGGCCGAGTTCTAACCTCAGGACAAAGCCAAGCGAGCTTCTACCGATGCAACACGACGAGTTCTCTGCATATAAGTTCAATGAATCAAAGGCCCGAGTTCTAACCTCGGGACAAAGCCAAACGGGCTTCTGCCGATGCAACACGACGAGCTCTCTGCAAATAAGTTCAATGAATCAAAGGCCCGAGTTCTAACCTCGGGGCAAAGCCAAACGGGCTTCTACCGATGCAACATGACGAGTTCTGTGCAAATAAGTTCAATGATTCAAAGGCCCGAGTTCTAACCTCGGGGCAAAGCCAAACGGGCTTCTACCGATGCAACACGACGAATTCTGTGCAAACAAGTTCAATGATTCAAAGGCCCGAGTTCTAACCTCGGGGCAAAGCGAAACGGGCTTCTACCGATGCAACACGACGAATTCTGTGCAAACAAGTTCAATGATTCAAAGGCCCAAGTTCTAACCTCGGGGCAAAGCCAAACGGGCTTCTACCGATGCAACATGACGAGTTCTGTGCAAATAAGTTCAATGAATCAAAGGCCCGAGTTCTAACCTCGGGACAAAGCCAAACGGGCTTCTACCGATGCAACACGACGAGCTCTCTGCAAATAAGTTCAATGAATCAAAGGCCCGAGTTCTAACCTCGGGGCAAAGCCAAACGGGCTTCTACCGATGCAACACGACGAATTCTGTGCAAATAAGTTCAATGATTCAAAGGCCCGAGTTCTAACCTCGGGGCAAAGCCAAACGGGCTTCTACCGATGCAACACGACGAGTTCTGTGCAAATAAGTTCAATGATTCAAAGGCCCGAGTTCTAACCTCGGGGCAAAGCGAAACGGGCTTCTACCGATGCAACACGACGAATTCTGTGCAAACAAGTTCAATGATTCAAAGGCCCGAGTTCTAACCTCGGGGCAAAGCCAAACGGGCTTCTACCGATGCAACATGACAAGTTCATGTGAAATAACGGGCCCAATGAATCCTGCAAAGCGAGGGTTCCTCGATGCAAAAGCAAGTTCAATGGTCAAAGGCCCACGAGTTCTGTGCAAACAAGGTTCAAGGCCCGAGTTCTACCTCGGGACAAAGCCAAGCGGGCTTCTACCGATGCACACGACGATGCAAATAAGTTCAATGAATCAAAGGCCCGAGTTCTAACCTCGGGGACAAGCGAACCGATTGTGCAAATAAGTTCAATGATTCAAAGGCCCGAGTTCTAACCTCGGGGCAACCGATGCCAAACGGGCTTCTACCGATGCAAACGATGCAACACGACGAGTTCTGTGCAAATAAGTTCAATGATTCAAAGGCCCGAGTTCTAACCTCGGGGCAAAGCCAAACGGGCTTTACCGATGCAACATGACGAGGTCTGGCAACTAAGTTCAATGATTCAAAGGCCGAGTTTTAACCTCGGGG
This sequence comes from Rhipicephalus sanguineus, assembly GCF_013339695.2. NCBI lineage: Eukaryota > Metazoa > Arthropoda > Arachnida > Ixodida > Ixodidae > Rhipicephalus > Rhipicephalus sanguineus. The sequence goes on along the minus strand of NC_051186.1, from coordinate 35,813,498 downwards.
CAAAGCCAAACGGGCTTCTACCGATGCAACACGACGAGTTCTCTGCAAATAAGTTCAATGAATCAAAGGTTGGAGTTCTAGCCTCGGGACAAAGCCAAACGGGCTTCTACCGATGCAACATGACGAGTTCTCTGCAAATAAGTTCAATGAATCAAAGTTTGGAGTTATAACCTCGGGACAAAGCCAAACGGGCTTCTACCGATGCAACACAACGAGTTCTCTGCAAATAAGTTCAATGAATCAAAGGTTGGAGTTATAACCTCGGGACAAAGCCAAACGGGCTTCTACCGATGGAACATGACGAGTTCTGTGCAAATAAGTAATAATTCAAAGGCCCGAGTTATAACCTCGGGGCAAAGCCAAGCGGGCTTCTACCGATTCGACACGAGGAATTCTGTGTAAATAAGTTAAATGAATCAAAGGCCCGAGTTCTAACCTCGGGGCAAAGCCAAACTGGCTTCTACCGATGCAACACGACGAATTCTGTGCAAACAAGTTCAATGATTCAAAGGCCCGAGTTCTAACCTCGGGGCAAAGCCAAACGGGCTTCTACCGATGCAACACGACGAATTCTGTGCAAACAAGTTCAATGATTCAAAGGCCCGAGTTCTAACCTCGGGGCAAAGCCAAACGGGCTTCTACCGATGCAACATGACGAGTTGTGTGCAAATAAGTTCAATGACTCAAAGGCCCGAGTTCTAACCTCGGGGCAAAGCCAAACGGGCTTGTACCGATGCAACACGACGAATTCTGTGCAAATAAGTTCAATGATTCAAAGACCCGAGTTCTAACTTCGGGGCAAAGCCAAACGGGCTTATACTGATGCAACACGACGAATTCTGTGCAAACAAGTTCAATGAATCAAAGGCCCGAGTTCTAACCTCGGGGCAAAGCCAAACGGGCTTCTGCCGATGCAACACGACGAGCTCTCTGCAAATAAGTTCAACGAATCAAAGGCCCGAGTTCTAACCTCGGGGCAAAGCCAAACGGGCTTCTACCGATGCAACATGACGAGTTCTGTGCAAATAAGTTCGATGATTCAAAGGCCTGAGTTCTAACCTCGGGGCAAAGCCAAACGGGCTTCTACCGATGCAACACGACGAATTCTGTGCAAACAAGTTCAATGATTCAAAGGCCCGAGTTCTAACCTCGGGGCAAAGCGAAACGGGCTTCTACCGATGCAACACGACGAATTCTGTGCAAACAAGTTCAATGATTCAAAGGCCCAAGTTCTAACCTCGGGGCAAAGCCAAACGGGCTTCTACCGATGCAACATGACGAGTTCTGTGCAAATAAGTTCAATGAATCAAAGGCCCGAGTTCTAACCTCGGGACAAAGCCAAACGGGCTTCTGCCGATGCAACACGACGAGCTCTCTGCAAATAAGTTCAACGAATCAAAGGCCCGAGTTCTAACCTCGGGGCAAAGCCAAACGGGCTTCTACCGATGCAACATGACGAGTTCTGTGCAAATAAGTTCGATGATTCAAAGGCCTGAGTTCTAACCTCGGGGCAAAGCCAAACGGGCTTCTACCGATGCAACACGACGAATTCTGTGCAAACAAGTTCAATGATTCAAAGGCCCGAGTTCTAACCTCGGGGCAAAGCGAAACGGGCTTCTACCGATGCAACACGACGAATTCTGTGCAAACAAGTTCAATGATTCAAAGGCCCGAGTTCTAACCTCGGGGCAAAGCCAAACGGGCTTCTACCGATGCAACACGACGAATTCTGTGCAAATAAGTTCAATGATTCAAAGGTCCGAGTTCTAACCTCGGGGCAAAGCGAAACGGGCTTCTACCGATGCAACACGACGAATTCTGTGCAAACAAGTTCAATGATTCAAAGGCCCGAGTTCTAACCTTGGGGCAAAGCCAAACGGGCTTCTACCGATGCAACACGACGAGTTCTCTGCAAATAAGTTCAATGAATCAAAGGCCCGAGTTCTAACCTCGGGACAAAGCCAAACGGGCTTCTACCGATGCAACACGACGAATTCTGTGCAAATAAGTTTAATGATTCAAACGCCCGAGTTCTAACCTCGGGGCAAAGCCAAACGGGCTTCTACCGATGCAACATGACGAGTTCTGTGCAAATAAGTTCAATGATTCAAAGGCCCGAGTTCTAACCTCGGGGCAAAGCCAAACGGGCTTCTACCGATGCAACACGACGAATTCTGTGCGAATAAGTTCAATGAATCAAAGGTTGGAGTTATACCCTCGGGACAAAGCCAAACGGGCTTCTACCGATGCAACACAACGAGTTCTCTGCAAATAAGTTCAATGAATCAAAGGTTGGAGTTATAACCTCGGGAAAAAGCCAAACGGGCTTCTACCGATGCAACACAACGAGTTCTCTGCAAATAAGTTCAATGAATCAAAGGTTGGAGTTATAACCTCGGGACAAAGCCAAACGGGCTTCTACCGATGGAACATGACGAGTTCTGTGCAAATAAGTAATAATTCAAAGGCCCGAGTTATAACCTCGGGGCAAAGCCAAGCGGGCTTCTACCGATTCGACACGAGGAATTCTGTCTAAATAAGTTCAATGAATCAAAGGCCCGAGTTCTAACCTCGGGGCAAAGCCAAACTGGCTTCTACCGATGCAACACGACGAATTCTGTGCAAACAAGTTCAATGATTCAAAGGCCCGAGTTCTAACCTCGGGGCAAATCCAAACGGGCTTCTACCGATGCAACACAACGAGTTCTCTGCAAATAAGTTCAATGATTCAAAGGCCCGAGTTCTAACCTCAGGACAAAGCCAAGCGAGCTTCTACCGATGCAACACGACGAGTTCTCTGCATATAAGTTCAATGAATCAAAGGCCCGAGTTCTAACCTCGGGACAAAGCCAAACGGGCTTCTGCCGATGCAACACGACGAGCTCTCTGCAAATAAGTTCAACGAATCAAAGGCCCGAGTTCTAACCTCGGGGCAAAGCCAAACGGGCTTCTACCGATGCAACATGACGAGTTCTGTGCAAATAAGTTCGATGATTCAAAGGCCTGAGTTCTAACCTCGGGGCAAAGCCAAACGGGCTTCTACCGATGCAACACGACGAATTCTGTGCAAACAAGTTCAATGATTCAAAGGCCCGAGTTCTAACCTCGGGGCAAAGCGAAACGGGCTTCTACCGATGCAACACGACGAATTCTGTGCAAACAAGTTCAATGATTCAAAGGCCCAAGTTCTAACCTCGGGGCAAAGCCAAACGGGCTTCTACCGATGCAACATGACGAGTTCTGTGCAAATAAGTTCAATGAATCAAAGGCCCGAGTTCTAACCTCGGGACAAAGCCAAACGGGCTTCTGCCGATGCAACACGACGAGCTCTCTGCAAATAAGTTCAACGAATCAAAGGCCCGAGTTCTAACCTCGGGGCAAAGCCAAACGGGCTTCTACCGATGCAACATGACGAGTTCTGTGCAAATAAGTTCGATGATTCAAAGGCCTGAGTTCTAACCTCGGGGCAAAGCCAAACGGGCTTCTACCGATGCAACACGACGAATTCTGTGCAAACAAGTTCAATGATTCAAAGGCCCGAGTTCTAACCTCGGGGCAAAGCGAAACGGGCTTCTACCGATGCAACACGACGAATTCTGTGCAAACAAGTTCAATGATTCAAAGGCCCAAGTTCTAACCTCGGGGCAAAGCCAAACGGGCTTCTACCGATGCAACATGACGAGTTCTGTGCAAATAAGTTCAATGACTCAAAGGCCCGAGTTCTAACCTCGGGGCAAGGCCAAACGGGCTTCTACCGATGCAACACGACGAATTCTGTGCAAATAAGTTCAATGATTCAAAGGCCCGAGTTCTAACCTCGGGGCAAAGCCAAACGGGCTTCTACCGATGCAACATGACGAGTTCTGTGCAAATAAGTTCAATGATTCAAAGGCCCGAGTTCTAACCTCGGGGCAAAGCCAAACGGGCTTCTACCGATGCAACACGACGAGTTCTCTGCAAATAAGTTCAATGAATCAAAGGTTGGAGTTCTAGCCTCGGGACAAAGCCAAACGGGCTTCTACCGATGCAACATGACGAGTTCTCTGCAAATAAGTTCAATGAATCAAAGTTTGGAGTTATAACCTCGGGACAAAGCCAAACGGGCTTCTACCGATGCAACACAACGAGTTCTCTGCAAATAAGTTCAAATAAGTTCAATCGGGAGAAGGAGCGGGCTTCTGCCGATCAAAGGTTGGAGTTCTAACCTCGGGACAAAGCCAAACGGGCTTCTACCGACCGAGTTCTGTGCGAATAACGATGATCAAAGGCCCGAGTTCTAACCTCGGGGCAAAGCCAAACGGGTTCTACCGTGCAAATAATTTCTGTGCAAATAATAATGAATCAAAGGCCCGGTTCTAACCCGGGAGAAGGAGCGGGTTGCCGATAACGATGAGTTCTCAGCAAATAAGGGGAATCAAGGCTCGAGTTCTAACCTCGGGACAAGCAAGGGGGCTTCTACCGATGCAACTAGTTCTGTGCGATAAGTCGATGACAGGCCCGTTCTAACCTCGGGCAAAGCCAAACGGGCTTTCTGCAACACGACGAGTTCTGTGCAAATAAGTTAAATGAATCAAAGGCCCGAGTTAACCTCGGGACAAAGCCAAACGGGCTTCTACCTGCGACGAATTTTGTGCAAATAAGTTCAATGAATCAAACGCAGTGCTAACCTCGGGCGAAGCAAACTGGCTTCTACCGATGCAACACGACGAATTCTGTGCAAACAAGTTCAATGATTCAAAGGCCCGGTTCTAACCCGGGAGAAGGCCAAGCGGGTTCTGCCGATTCGACCGAGGAATTCTGTGCAAATAAGTTCAAGGAATCAAAGGCAGTTCTAACTTCGGCGCAAAGCCAAACTGGCTTCTACCGATGCAACATGACGATTCTGTGCAAATAGGTTCAATGAATCAAAGGCTCGAGTTCTAACCTCGGGACAAAGCAGGGGGCTTCTACCGACACTTGAGTTCTTCGAATAAGTCCGATGATTCAAAGGCCCGAGTTCTAACCTCGGGGCAAAGCCAAACGGGCTTCTACCGATGCAACATGACGAGTTGTGTGCAAATAAGTTCAATGAACTCAAAGCCCGAGTTCTAACCTCGGGACAAAGCACGGGCTTCTACCGATGCGACGAATTTTGTGCAAAGTTCAATGAATCAAAGGCGAGTTTTAAACTCGGGACGAAGCCAAACGGGCTTTTACCGATGCAACACGACGAATTCTGTGCAAATAAGTTCAATGATTCAAAGACCCGAGTTCTAACCTCGGGGCAAAGCCAAACGGGCTTCTACCGATGCAACATGACGAGTTCTGTGCAAATGCAACAAAAGCCCGTTCTAACCTCAACAAAGCCAAACGGGCTTCTACCGTGCAAAGTTCTGCGCAAGTAAGTTCAATGAATCAAAGGCCCGAGTTCTAACCTCGGGGCAAAGCCAGACGGGCTTCTACCGATGCAATACAACGAGTTCTCTGCAAATAAGTTCAATGAATCAAAGGTTGGAGTTCTAACCTCGGGACAAAGCCAACGGGCTTCTACCGATGGAAAATGACAAGTTCTGTGCAAATAAGTAATAATTCAAAGGCCCGAGTTATAACCTCGGGGCAAAGCCAAGCGGGCTTCTACCGATTCGACACGAGGAATTCTGTGTAAATAAGTTCAATCAATCAAAGGCCCGAGTTCTAACCTCGGGCAAACGAAACGGGCTTCTACCAAGCGGGAATTCTTCAAATAAGTTGAATGAATCAGGCCGGTGTTCTAATCGGGACAAAGCCAAGCGTTTCTACGATTCGACGGATTCGGTGGAATATGTGCGATAAATAGGTCCCGAGTTCAATCGGGACAAAGCCAAGCGGGCTTCTACCGATCGACACGAAGTTCGGGCAATATGTGCGATAAATGAAGGTCCCGAGTTCTAACCTCGGGACAAAGCCAAGCGGGCTTCTACGATTAGAAAGAATTCTGTGCAAATAAGCAATGAATTAAAGGCGAGTTTGACCTCGGGACAAACGACGAGCCAAGCGGGCTTCCACCGATGCGACGCGACGGATTCTGTGCAAATCAGTTCAATGAATCAAAGGCCGGTGTTCTAACCTCGGGACAAAGCCAAGCGGGCTTCTAACGATTAGACACGACGAATACTGTGCAAATATGTGCGATAAATCAAGGGCCCGAGTTCTAACCTCGGGACAATGCCGAGCGGGATTCTACCGATGCAACACGACGAGGTCTGTGCAAATAAGTTCAATGAATGAAATGCCCGAGTACTAGATCGGGACAAAGCCAAGCGGGTTTCTACAGATGCAACATGACGAGTTCTGTGCAAGTAAGTTCAATGAATTAAAGGGCCGAGTTCTAACCTCGGGACAAAGCCAAACGGGCTTCTACCGATGCGACTCGACGAATACTGTGCAAATAAGTTCAATGAATCAAAGGTCGGAGTTCTAACCTCGGGACAAAGCCAAGCGGGCTTATACCGATTCGACACGACAAATTCGGTGCAAGTAAGTTCAGTGAATCAAAGGTCCGAGTGATAACATCGGGACAAAGCCAAGCGGGCTCCTACAGATATAAATCATGAAGGATTTTGAACAAGTCAATTCAATGAATGAAAACGCCCCGTGATCAACCATATAGAGGACTGAAGCCAAACAGGTGAAGGGGAAGGAAGAAGTAGATGGGAAGATAGGGAGGCTTTTCAAATGCTTGAACTGTTTGCAAAGTGGATGTCCATGAGCGATAGCGAACGATCATTTCGGCGCCGTATACACAATCAGTATGGCCGGAAGCAAAAATCTATCAACGGGTTATGGTCGTTACTAGCGACAATGACAAGTGTGAAAACCACAATGTGCACCGAACCCTGTTGAAACAAGTTCGTTCTATTCAAGACCGACCAAGACGATCAGAGATTAGCTGCTGACTTAGCCGATGTGAGCAAATGAAAGTGCACATGAACAGGCACCATCTATTCGTTGCTGCAAAAGCGCACAATGTAAATGTCCTTACCCTCACCGCCAAACATTCACAGATCTACTCATATGTGAGAAATCAGTTTTTTGGGTTCATATTGTTGTAACTGGTAGATGCCCCAGCCGTTGGCTTAGCGAAGCGCAGCTCTCAACATAGAGTGGGTTGCTACACTGAACCATTGACATTGGTGCAACACAGGATCTGGTAGGTGGTCGAGCGGACGGCGACTGCAGTCTTTGCGGAGAACAACCACACACAGCCAAGACAGTGCAGGACACCAACGAAGTCTTAGAAACGTAGGAAGACTTGTCTGGTCCAGAGTCCCCGGTAGGACGGTCAGGCTGGAGACAGTCGCTCTTGAGGAAATGCCACGGATGTTGCTGATGCCAGTGAGCGAGCTGAACCAATCTTCTGTAGTGCGCCACACGCCAGAACACGTTGGGAGCCTGAAACGACAGGCGAGATGCGCGTTAGTGTAATTCGAGGAATCCGAAAACACAGCCGCACTATCATGCCTGCGCACAGATCAAAAAAGGAAAGTCTTAACAGGGAACGCCGCTGTAGCCAGCGTTTCTGCAGATGGATTTGTCTTCGTCAAAGCAGCAAATAAACGAGGTCCCCTTGTAGAAACGTTGGCTGCGGTGACATTCCTTCTTAGAGTTTGCCAGTTCCGCTTATAATAAGCGGATTTGTGCTTTTTTCACCGAGTCGTTTAGGATTTTACCGTATCTGGTCGCGTTATTTTTTTTCACAGCGGAGCTGTTTAAGCCTGGCGAAACTCCGTTGTCCTCCCGAATTAACTATCTGGTTGAGCGAGGAGTAGCGACGTTAAGAGAAGATGGGGAACTCAGCCTGGCTATGCCAAGGCACACAAAGCGAACAAATGACCACAGTAGTGTAGCAAGGGGGCGGGAAAGTGAAGTGAGGGTGAGGATGAGTAATGAGATGGCGACGAGGAAGGAAATGAGAAAGGGAGAGGGTGAAGCATAGCACATCCACGTAGAGTACAGCATAGCAAGGGATCGGAAAAGAGTGAGGCTGAGGAGGAGGGAAAAGAGAAGGGGTAGGCCACTAACTCCGCTGTTTCCTCAGTCTTCTCACCACTAGTGTTGAGCTTTCCAGTTTTTTTTTATTTGGGGGAGGGGGGGGGCTTATTGGCGCTTTTCCTGCAAATATAGTTATTTTAGTGCTTTTGTGACCCCTATCCAAAATTGTTAAATTTTGCATTTGTACGCATACACGCACACATAAAAACATGCATGAACTTACACAAAAGGTGGTTTAATGAAGTTTTAAAAAGTAATTTGAGTGTTGCAAGTCATTGCTCACGGCTGTACATAAAATTCATACATGCAATCAGATAGTGCAGCACAGATTCAATTCCGATAACAAAACGAATGCATATAATAAACGATATACGGAATAAAGTTAGCCGCAATGGCTAAATAGCAGGACTGTGTGATGCAGAATTCTGTGGAAACAGTTCGCGAAAAAAAAGAAAAGCTGCAACTCATTTCTGTGCACAAACACGTTCAACGTTTGGACCGTATTTATGACGGAACGACCTAGCTGAGAGTAAGGATACAGTCCTCCGCACGAATGCCTAGTTTTGAAAAATAATTTGAATGGAAGAATTTTAGCCTGGCAGCGTCGCGACACTCCGACCAACGTTCCATATTTGCCAATTAGAGCATAGGTCAAGGAATCTAGGCGCGTACAATCAGGGCCGTACTCGGGAATTTTTTTCGGGGGGTGTTTGTGTGTAGAATGGCTAACTTTGGCAACTGGTGGTCGCTGTGTGGGCGCGCAAGTATTTTAGTGTCACCCGAAAGTTAAAGCATCAAAAAATTTCCGGGGGTGTCAGAACCCCTCAACTCCCCTTAGTTACGGCCCTGCGTACAATAATTATGTACAAACGGAGCCGATAGTCTTCGCACATGAATTTCATCGACATCGGCTGCTGGGTGCGGACTCCAAGGCGAGGAGGAGGGCAAAGTTGCGAGCCTTGCGTGTCAGTGGCGGAGGAACATACAAATAATGAAGTCTTTTCCTACCGTCTGCAAAGGTAGTGGCCATGTCCCGTCTCCCTGAACGTCGCCGTCAGCGAAGCAGTGCAAATGTGGCAATAAGTACGGCCATGCGACGAGTGATACCCCGAGGACCTCAGGAACGTAGGCATTAGAACCAGTCTGCTGGAGCCAGCTCCATCCCCTTGTCACGGGTATCAAAGGAAGACAGGCGCGGTGAGGCTGCAATGAAAGGCGGCGGAATTGTTGAGCACATGTAAACACAGCTGAAGCGAGAGTTGTGCGAATGTGACACCTACCAACAGAATACCACGAGTAGCAGCAATGTGCAGCCACTCTCGCTGACGCCATCAGCGAAGCAGTGCGAAGATGGCAGCAGGTTCGGTCATGTGACTTGTGCTGCTCAGGAGACCTCAAGAACGTATACATTGGAACCAATGTGCAGGTGCCAGCTCAATCTCCTTGTCACGGGTATCAAAGGAAGACAGGCGCGGTGAGGCTGCAATGAAAGGCGGCGGAATTGTTGAGCACATGTAAACACAGCTGAAGCGAGAGTTGTGCGAATGTGACACCTACCAACAGAATACCACGAGTAGCAGCAATGTGCAGCCACTCTCGCTGACGCCATCAGCGAAGCAGTGCGAAGATGGCAGCAGGTTCGGTCATGTGACTTGTGCTGCTCAGGAGACCTCAAGAACGTATACATTGGAACCAATGTGCTGGTGCCAGCTCAATCTCCTTGTCACGGGTATCAAAGGAAGACAGGCGCGGTGAGGCTGCAATGAAAGGCGGCGGAATTGTTGAGCACATGTAAACACAGCTGAAGCGAGAGTTGTGCGAATGTGACACCTACCAACAGAATACCACGAGTAGCAGCAATGTGCAGCCACTCTCGCTGACGCCATCAGCGAAGCAGTGCGAAGATGGCAGCAGGTTCGGTCATGTGACTTGTGCTGCTCAGGAGACCTCAAGAACGTATACATTGGAACCATCTGCAGGTGCCAGCTCAATCTCCTTGTCACGGGTATCAAAGGAAGACAGGCGCGGTGAGCTGCAATGAAAGGCGGCGGAATTGTTGAGCACATGTAAACACAGCTGAAGCGAGAGTTGTGCGAATGTGACACCTACCAACAGAATACCACGAGTAGCAGCAATGTGCAGCCACTCTCGCTGACGCCATCAGCGAAGCAGTGCGAAGATGGCAGCAGGTTCGGTCATGTGACTTGTGCTGCTCAGGAGACCTCAATAACGTATACATGAACCAATGTGCTGGGGCACAGTAATGTGAGGCTTGAACGTGAAAGCGTGCCACAACCAACAGACAATGTAAAAGAGTAGCAGCAATGTGCAATGTGCTCTCCATGACGCCATCAGCGAACAGCAACACAACACAGTAAGAAGCGGTCACTGTGACGCTCAGCCCAAGAGAAAGTCAAAGCACGTATACATTGGCAACCAATCTGCAAAAAGCCAGCTCCAATCTCCTTGTCACGGGTATCAAAGGAAGAGGCGCGGTGAGGCTGCAATGAAAGGCGGCGGAATTGTTTAAGCACATGTAAACACAGCTGAAGCAAGAGTTGTGCGAATGTGACACCTACCAACAGAATACCACGAGTAGCAGCAATGTGCAGCCACTCTCGCTGACGCCATCAGCGAAGCAGTGCGAAGATGGCAGCAGGTTCGGTCATGTGACTTGTGCTGCTCAGGAGACCTCAAGAACGTATACATTGGAACCAATGTGCTGGTGCCAGCTCAATCTCCTTGTCACGGGTATCAAAGGAAGACAGGCGCGGTGAGGCTGCAATGAAAGGCGGCGGAATTGTTAGCACATGTAAACACAGCTGAAGCGAGAGTTGTGCGAATGTGACACCTACCAACAGAATACCACGAGTAGCAGCAATGTGCAGCCACTCTCGCTGACGCCATCAGCGAAGCAGTGCGAAGATGGCAGCAGGTTCGGTCATGTGACTTGTGCTGCTCAGGAGACCTCAAGAACGTATACATTGGAACCAATGTGCTGGTGCCAGCTCAATCTCCTTGTCACGGGTATCAAAGGAAGACAGGCGCGGTGAGGCTGCAATGAAAGGCGGCGGAATTGTTAGCAGATGTAAACACAGCTGAAGCAAGAGTTGTGCGAATGTGACACCTACCAACAGAATACCACGAGTAGCAGCAATGTGCAGCCACTCTCGCTGACGCCATCAGCGAAGCAGTGCGAAGATGGCAGCAGGTTCGGTCATGTGACTTGTGCTGCTCAGGAGACCTCAAGAACGTATACATTGGAACCAATGTGCTGGTGCCAGCTCAATCTCCTTGTCACGGGTATCAAAGGAAGACAGGCGCGGTGAGGCTGCAATGAAAGGCGGCGGAATTGTTAAGCAGATGTAAACACAGCTGAAGCAAGAGTTGTGCGAATGTGACACCTACCAACAGAATACCACGAGTAGCAGCAATGTGCAGCCACTCTCGCTGACGCCATCAGCGAAGCAGTGCGAAGATGGCAGCAGGTTCGGTCATGTGACTTGTGCTGCTCAGGAGACCTCAAGAACGTATACATTGGAACCAATGTGCTGGTGCCAGCTCAATCTCCTTGTCACGGGTATCAAAGGAAGACAGGCGCGGTGAGGCTGCAATGAAAGGCGGCGAAATTGTTAAGCAGATGTAAACACAGCTGAAGCGAAGAGTTGTGCGAATGTGACACCTACCAACAGAATACCACGAGTAGCAGCAATGTGCAGCCACTCTCGCTGACGCCATCAGCGAAGCAGTGCGAAGATGGCAGCAGGTTCGGTCATGTGACTTGTGCTGCTCAGGAGACCTCAAGAACGTATACATTGGAACCAATGTGCTGGTGCCAGCTCAATCTCCTTGTCACGGGTATCAAAGGAAGACAGGCGCGGTGAGGCTGCAATGAAAGGCGGCGGAATTGTTGAAGCACATGTAAACACAGCTGAAGCAGAGAGTTGTGCGAATGTGACACCTACCAACAGAATACCACGAGTAGCAGCAATGTGCAGCCACTCTCGCTGACGCCATCAGCGAAGCAGTGCGAAGATGGCAGCAGGTTCGGTCATGTGACTTGTGCTGCTCAGGAGACCTCAAGAACGTATACATTGGAACCAATGTGCTGGTGCCAGCTCAATCTCCTTGTCACGGGTATCAAAGGAAGACAGGCGCGGTGAGGCTGCAATGAAAGGCGGCGGAATTGTTGAAGCACATGTAAACACAGCTGAAGCGAGAGTTGTGCGAATGTGACACCTACCAACAGAATACCACGAGTAGCAGCAATGTGCAGCCACTCTCGCTGACGCCATCAGCGAAGCAGTGCGAAGATGGCAGCAGGTTCGGTCATGTGACTTGTGCTGCTCAGGAGACCTCAAGAACGTATACATTGGAACCAATGTGCTGGTGCCAGCTCAATCTCCTTGTCACGGGTATCAAAGGAAGACAGGCGCGGTGAGGCTGCAATGAAAGGCGGCGGAATTGTTGAGCACATGTAAACACAGCTGAAGCGAGAGTTGTGCGAATGTGACACCTACCAACAGAATACCACGAGTAGCAGCAATGTGCAGCCACTCTCGCTGACGCCATCAGCGAAGCAGTGCGAAGATGGCAGCAGGTTCGGTCATGTGACTTGTGCTGCTCAGGAGACCTCAAGAACGTATACATTGGAACCAATGTGCTGGTGCCAGCTCAATCTCCTTGTCACGGGTATCAAAGGAAGACAGGCGCGGTGAGGCTGCAATGAAAGGCGGCGAAATTGTTAAGCAGCATGTAAACACAGCTGAAGCTAGAGTTGTGCGAATGTGACACCTACCAACAGAATACCACGAGTAGCAGCAATGTGCAGCCACTCTCGCTGACGCCATCAGCGAAGCAGTGCGAGATGGCAGCAGGTTTCGGTCATGTGACTTGTGCTGCTCAGGAGACCTCAAGAACGTATACATTGGAACCAATGTGCTGGTGCCAGCTCAATCTCCTTGTCACGGGTATCAGAGGAAGACAGGCGCGGTGAGGCTGCAATGAAAGGCGGCGAAATTGTTAAGCAGATGTAAACACAGCTGAAGCAAGAGTTGTGCGAATGTGACACCTACCAACAGAATACCACGAGTAGCAGCAATGTGCAGCCACTCTCGCTGACGCCATCAGCGAAGCAGTGCGAAGATGGCAGCAGGTTCGGTCATGTGACTTGTGCTGCTCAGGAGACCTCAAGAACGTATACATTGGAACCAATGTGCTGGTGCCAGCTCAATCTCCTTGTCACGGGTATCAGAGGAAGACAGGCGCGGTGAGGCTGCAATGAAAGGCGGCGAAATTGTTAAGCAGATGTAAACACAGCTGAAGCAAGAGTTGTGCGAATGTGACACCTACCAACAGAATACCACGAGTAGCAGCAATGTGCAGCCACTCTCGCTGACGCCATCAGCGAAGCAGTGCGAAGATGGCAGCAGGTTCGGTCATGTGACTTGTGCTGCTCAGGAGACCTCAAGAACGTATACATTGGAACCAATGTGCTGGTGCCAGCTCAATCTCCTTGTCACGGGTATCAAAGGAAGACAGGCGCGGTGAGGCTGCAATGAAAGGCGGCGGAATTGTTGAAGCACATGTAAACACAGCTGAAGCGAGAGTTGTGCGAATGTGACACCTACCAACAGAATACCACGAGTAGCAGCAATGTGCAGCCACTCTCGCTGACGCCATCAGCGAAGCAGTGCGAAGATGGCAGCAGGTTCGGTCATGTGACTTGTGCTGCTCAGGAGACCTCAAGAACGTATACATTGGAACCAATGTGCTGGTGCCAGCTCAATCTCCTTGTCACGGGTATCAAAGGAAGACAGGCGCGGTGAGGCTGCAATGAAAGGCGGCGGAATTGTTGAGCACGATGTAAACACAGCTGAAGCAAGAGTTGTGCGAATGTGACACCTACCAACAGAATACCACGAGTAGCAGCAATGTGCAGCCACTCTCGCTGACGCCATCAGCGAAGCAGTGCGAAGATGGCAGCAGGTTCGGTCATGTGACTGTGCTGCTCAGGAGACCTCAAGAACGTATACATTGGAACCAATGTGCTGGTGCCAGCTCAATCTCCTTGTCACGGGTATCAAAGGAAGACAGGCGCGGTGAGGCTGCAATGAAAGGCGGCGGAATTGTTAAGCAGATGTAAACACAGCTGAAGCAAGAGTTGTGCGAATGTGACACCTACCAACAGAATACCACGAGTAGCAGCAATGTGCAGCCACTCTCGCTGACGCCATCAGCGAAGCAGTGCCGAAGATGGCAGCAGGTTCGGTCATGTGACTTGTGCTGCTCAGGAGACCTCAAGAACGTATACATTGGAACCAATGTGCTGGTGCCAGCTCAATCTCCTTGTCACGGGTATCAAATGAAGACAGGCGCGGTGAGGCTGCAATGAAAGGCGGCGGAATTGTTAAGCACATGTAAACACAGCTGAAGCAAGAGTTGTGCGAATGTGACACCTACCAACAGAATACCACGAGTAGCAGCAATGTGCAGCCACTCTCGCTGACGCCATCAGCGAAGCAGTGCGAAGATGGCAGCAGGTTCGGTCATGTGACTTGTGCTGCTCAGGAGACCTCAAGAACGTATACATTGGAACCAATGTGCTGGTTGCCAGCTCAATCTCCTTGTCACGGGTATCAAAGGAAGACAGGCGCGGTGAGGCTGCAATGAAAGGCGGCGGAATTGTTAAGCACATGTAAACACAGCTGAAGCAAGAGTTGTGCGAATGTGACACCTACCAACAGAATACCACGAGTAGCAGCAATGTGCAGCCACTCTCGCTGACGCCATCAGCGAAGCAGTGCGAAGACGGCAGCAGGTTCGGTCATGTGACTTGTGCTGCTCAGGAGACCTCAAGAACGTATACATTGGAACCAATGTGCTGGTGCCAGCTCAATCTCCTTGTCACGGGTATCAAAGGAAGACAGGCGCGGTGAGGCTGCAATGAAAGGCGGCGGAATTGTTGAGCACATGTAACACAGCTGAAGCAAGAGTTGTGCGAATGTGACACCTACCAACAGAATACCACGAGTAGCAGCAATGTGCAGCCACTCTCGCTGACGCCATCAGCGAAGCAGTGCGAAGACGGCAGCAGGTTCGGTCATGTGACTTGTGCTGCTCAGGAGACCTCAAGAACGTATACATTGGAACCAATCTGCAGGTGCCAGCTGGATCTCCTTGTCACGGGTATCAAAGGAAGACAGGCGCGGTGAGGCTGCAATGAAAGGCGGCGGAATTGTTGAGCACATGTAAACACAGCTGAAGCAAGAGTTGTGCGAATGTGACACCTACCAACAGAATACCACGAGTAGCAGCAATGTGCAGCCACTCTCGCTGACGCCATCAGCGAAGCAGTTCGAAGATGGCAGCAGGTTCGGTCATGTGACTTGTGTTGCTCAGGAGACCTCAAGAACGTATACATTGGAACCAATGTGCTGGTGCCAGCTCAATCTCCTTGTCACGGGTATCAAATGAAGACAGGCGCGGTGAGGCTGCGATAAAGGTGGCGGAATTGTTAAGCACATGTAAACACAGCTGAAGCAAGAGTTGTGCGAATGTGACACCTACCAACAGAATACCACGAGTAGCAGCAATGTGCAGCCTCCCTCGATGACGCCATCAGCGAAGCAGTGCGAAGGTGGCAGTAAGTTCGGTCATGTGACGCGTGTTGCCCAGAAGACCTCAAGAACGTATACATTGGAACCAATCTGCAAGAGCCAGCTTCATCCCCTTCCACGGGTAGCAGTGGAGATAGACGCGGAAAAGCTGAAAAGACACGACGGAATCGTTAAACACATGTAAACACAGCTGCAGTAAGTTTTGCGTACGTGATATTTACCATATGGCGCTTACTGAAGTGCCTCCTGCTGACAGGAGTATCGGCGGTTGAACGTGGAAGTGCTGCCGACACTGCGACAGGACGGGTGGTGTTCAACGCCATCTCCACCGTGGACTCGGGCTGGACAACCTTCGATGCATAGCTCGTTCAGGAACGGGACATCCGCCGGCCCTGGTGTATACCAATAGGTGCAAAAGCCGCTTCTTAAAAAAAAAAAAAAGTGGACATGTAAAATACGCGCTTACACACCATGTCCAAAATAATGTGCGGCGCTCCATGGACTCCTCCTGGAAGGTCGGCGGGACTTGAAGAAAAGGCTGAAAGTAAACCTCAAAGCTGCGTGGTAAGCATAGCACGGTGAATAAGCGGGATCATGAGAAACACAGCGACCAGGAAAAGCAGCAATAACTGGAATGAAACCGCGCTGTAAGGTGAACAGCACGTTCTACAGTACGGTTAATCAAAAGCTGGCGAGGCAGTTCCGAATGCCGTTTGCTTCCGCGAAGCCACATTTCGCTCGAGCGCACAATCGCGCGCGGGCTACTCGACACGAAATAGTGGTCGCTCCACAAAAGACATTCGGAACGGGTTCAATATCCACGGCGAAATCGGAAGAGGACACCTGTCATGTCCTGCCTATCACGTTCGCTAAGGCTGAAGCTGTATGCGGCGCGCCCCCCGCCCGTACCCCGTCCTCTTCGATTTCGTCAAGGAGAAGACCCGATATGGCTGCAACAGCCGGCCACCAAAAGTGGGGGCTCTGATTAGACACCAAAACTGCCACCTCGCCAGTCTGGAATACCCCTGTCATCTCATTTGCAATGTTGGGATGATACTCGCCGCAACGATGGATTCACGTGCTGGTGTTCGGATGACTGCCGTGGTCACACGTCGATGTATTGCAGCCCGCAGGTACAAGGCATCTGAAACGTTCAACAAATTCTCTTTAGAAATACGAACGTAGGAATAACTGGTATACTCACCCTGACGAGGTTCGCACGCGTGCGCGGGCCGTGTTCCAAGAACTCGACAAAGCGAGCGGCGCGTTCAACCAAGTGTGCGAGGTGCGCACCACAGTAATGGGCAAACATACTGCCCGCACACGCACATGAAGTGCAACAAGGTTGACGGCCACTCACATTGGCTGCAGCAGGAAGCGCTGACCTGCAGCCCGAAGAAGTTCAGCAGCACTAACAAAGCTATCGAGCTAACGAGGCAATGCCGCATGTCGTTTGCTTCCTCGAAGCCACATTTCGCTTAACAGAAAACCACACTTCAACCCTTATCGCGCGCGAAGTACCTAATCACGAAATAGTGGTCGAGGTCGCAACGTCATTCGGAACAGGCAAATGTCGGATCGAGAGAGGACGGCTCAAGCTACCCGTGGTCACACGTCTGTGAGATGCCTGAAGTATTGCCTCAGCCCAATGGAAACGCCGGCGCCACCGTCGGGTACGTGCTTGGCAGGAACGTGGTCTGAGCGGCCGCGTCGGCTGCTTGTGGCGCACTGCCGCGTCTGAAAACGAGTTTCAAGTCCCAATGCGCTGCGGTGTGTTCAACGGAAGTTTTCTCTCATTTTCTTCAATTGAAGCCATTGTAATAGAGTGGCTGCCTCCGAAGGCGAGAACATGGGGCTCTACCGCTCGGTGCCGCAGTGCCGCGCTTACAAAGGAGCCCAGTGTCGTGCACGCGGGACAAGAAACAGGAATGGGTGGTTGTAACTAAGAACCGGCAAGTAGTATCCGTTACGACTTGTGTGCAACAAGCACTTCCGCCGAAGACTTTTGACTGCGTCGGGCCTGCGATGTTCGGTGAGTAGCAGACAGCGCGCACTGAGCGATGGTCGCGCGCGGCTTCCCGCCAAATGTGCTTATTCCAGGATGGTAAAAGCTACCTTTAACTCGATGACCAGAACCCTCCAATGCGACCTCGATCGTCGGCCCCGGCGCGTCCACAAAATCGGCTCAACGGAAGTCATTGTTTAGAACGCTGAATTAAAAACCCCACAGGGTCCCTTATGCATTCGTTAAAGGTAGAAGGCGAAAGCATCTTCTTGTCACAGTACTGATTCTCCCGCGCCCCCCTCCAAAAGGTTCTGCACCTAACGCGGTTTTGCACGGCCTCCGTACTCCCGGAGGCAATGCAAAGCGCATGACTGTGAATACGCACATGACGTAACAAGTGACGCATAATGACGCTACATTTTGGCGATCTGTGGTCATACGGTGACACCATCACGGCGATTATTTTTTGCATCGCTCGTGTTGGCGCCGCCGACGCGGGACGCCGACGGGCACCTTCCCATTGAGGCTGCAGCTTCATAAGCTACATAATTTTGATTGCCTCCGTGAGCGCCCACCGATGATCGGCCCACCGGCCAACCTGTATTTTCTTGGAGCCTTATTTATTTACGTGGAAGATGCCACCCTGTTGGCGTTAGACACGACACTGCTGCAAAATGCTGGGGCACGCCAAATAATTAATCCTGCTTTGCGGCTGCTGGTTGCTGCAAAGCTATTTTATTACCGCTCTTTCGTTCATGTGGGCTAGTTCACAGCCGACGTTTGCGAACAAATCCGGCAAACGTTACTGTATTTTCTTTCTTTTCTAGGCGTGCATGCGCTACATGCTGTCGTTAGACTGTTCTTCTTCCAACAGCAATCTCGAAGTGGTGAAGCTTTGGCTATGAATTTTTTGATGACAGAGAGCGGCATCACTGGAATGCAAACGCGATAATTAACATTGAAAAAGGCGTCCATTTGCTCACGTTTTCTTGAGCACCAAACAACGAATGCGCTATAAGAAAACAGAAGCAGCGGCATTTGCGCTGAGAAGCGATCAATACGCAGTGCGAGACAACTTGTCAAATAATTGAAACGACCCGAATAGACCGAAAAAGAAAAAAAAAAACACTGAATCGTCGGGACGGCGATCACAAAGGCCATGCGCACCGAAGCCGCAGTTGTAAGGAAATTGTTTTTGAACGTCATAGCGTCCGCGCAACAGTAGTTGTTTGTTTACTCACAAATTCTCATTTTGCGGCGTAAAGTTCAAGCGCGGTGCCAAAACGCGTCGCAGCAAAAGCGAAACCTGACGAACATAATGCCAGACGCTCATACATGCAGAGGCACCATCAGTCGTCGGAACCCTGCGATCGCTCTTGAGGCTTCTTTCTGTTAGCTCCGTTTGGTTATACAGGCACCCTAACGAGATATTTCCTAGTGCACTCAGCGAGTACCCTCACGCAAGAAGCCGGTTTCAGGGGTCTAACGGTGATAGCGTGAGCGGGTGCTCGGTTTTCTGCAAAGAGACAGCGACTGTGCTATCTTGTGATTGAGTTCGCGAAAATATATTTTGCATACAGAACACGCCATTTCGAAAGTACTTACAGAAAGCGAGGGCTTCCGCGAGGCGTTTTTGTAGGGGCGCAAAACCTATGGGGAGCGCGCCGGCGGTATCCTGTAGCAGCAATCGAGGCGCGTCCGATAGAGGGCGACTCCGTAACTTCGAGGCCAATTGCATCGCCACACCGCGATGCCAGGGGGGGGGAAATTATTTTTTCGGGGGGGGGGGGGGGAGGGGGGGGGGGGGGGGGGGAGGCACCTCCTTGATCTGAAGTGCGGGCCGGACAGGCAAATGTGGTCGAGTGACCTTTTCTGCTTTGTGCTATGGCAAAAGAAAAAAAATCTGAGGGGGGTGGGGGGCATGGGTCCCCGGTGTGTCAGCCCCTGGCTACGCCACTGAACGACGCGCTCCGTCCGCTCAAATTCCGTCACGGCGAACACCCGATACGTGGCCGCAGCTCGCCCAGAAAAAGATTCGGGCTTAATTTTATGACGCAGCTAACCTCACGCAACTTTTTGCGAGCGTAACCAAGACGCTTGGCGCGTACCAATTCGAGAAACTCAACTGACACACTATCTAAGCTGCGTACCACCCTCGCGAGCTCGGGGACTCCCTATCTTACTTGTTGACCGATGACCAAGCACTCCGTGAAGAGGGGTGGTTCCACTGGTCCTCGGAGAAATGTCCACCATGAATCGAAGTTCTTTGTCCAGGCGACGCCGACGGTTGGTGAACGCGCACAACGAAAAATGAGTCCACGCAAGGCATGACTTGCGACTTGTAAGTTCACTTCTTCGGCTTCCCCGGAGGAAGCCATTAGCCTTAGGCCTACTATGGTAACGCCGTGCATTTGCCGAGGTCACATGTATTCCAGAAGCTCGCTTGCAGGGCGAGAATTGTCGTGCGGGAGGAACTTGAGAGTCGAAATAAATGTCCGTGGCAAGTTCACAGTCACTCTTGCACATGTTGAGCAGCGAGCAGTCTCTGGTAGCAACCGAAACGCACTGTCTGCGGCGGTGTCAGAAGGCTTGTCAGGCACGAAGTTTTTCGAAATGTTCCTCACATTTTCAATGTTCGGAGGTTGAAGGCAGTTCTTTCTGAGTCCGTGTAGAAGACGCACGGTAACACGAGCGCGACGTCGTCGAGCGCAGCCTGCAGTGTCAGTGCGTGAGTACGACAGCATTGCGACGCAGAGCTCAGCAGACAGACAAAGCGACCACCGCGGTCGAAGGAAGAAAGCAAAATGGGGGGTCCAAAACCACGGAAAGACGCTCCCCGACGACGGAAATCAAGATCACGTGATGCTTGGCCGACGACGGTCGGCGGTCGACGTGCCTGCGCATTGGTCAATCTTGTGTTTACGTCACTGTCGCAGTGCGCCACGACGCCGTTCTTATCACAGCGATCAACGCGATGGGCAATGCAGAAAAGAAAACCTCAAGAAAAAAAAAGTCGCGTCATCGTGGTCCAGCCGAACATGGAATGTTCTAAAAGCTGCTCCCTTGTTCTCTGACAGCAACTGCGTAGTTAGCGCTGTCGCCTGCGTTTTATCGATGTAATACGCAATAAATCCGCGAAAGCGCTACATTAACGCGTTCTTTTAAAAATTTAATCTGGACGTTATCATTATTTTCGGTACTTGCTTGCAAAAAGCCTGCTTCTGGTATCCGAGAAAAAGGATATATTGTGGAATGTATTGCTGCAGTGCAGGCTTCGGATTCGCGATGGCGCTCCGACCACGAGCGTTGCCACACACTCCGAGTGAAACTATAAGCTCTTTTACGTGTCCACAATCTGCTTATGAGGCACGCCGAAAGTGGCTGCACCCGAAAAAATTTCGTGAGCGTAAATCTAAGTGTACTAGCGTACTCAAAGAGAAGTGCAGCGCTAGTAACCAAGACCGAGACGAAGGCAGGAGGACACATACGAGGCGCTGACTAACAAACAAGTTTTATTGTGTTTTCACGTGAATAATTACTGGAGCACAGTCAGTAAAAAAAAAAGTGAGCTCGTAGACTCGGGTTCGACTCCCGGCAAATGCGGCTGCGTTTCGGTGGGGTGCAAGAACACCCGTGTATTTTGGTTTAGGTGCTCGCTAAAGAACCTTGGGCGGCCAGCATTATTAAACCATAGTATACCCAGTACGTCGTGCTTCAAAAACATATCGGGGTTTTCATCCGCAAAAGCTCAGAATGACATCGAAAAAAATAGGGACTCCATCGAAATGCGGCCACCGCGGCCGGCATTCGATCCCGCGATATTCGGGTTAGCGGTCAAGTACTTGCTAATTGATCGAAATTACGAGGAATCGCCCGAAACGAGCGAAATGAAAGGGTTGTCAGTAGGCGGTCGTATTGTCTGTTACTTGTCTGTCGTCGACTCGCTCCTTCACTCTTTAAAGCAAAGCTGTTTAAACCGGCCGCAAAAACTTTGGTGCGTACAAAAAACTATCATCATCATGAACAGGGTATGAGCCGCAGAAATTGGGCAAATCCCACCACTCACCGCTACGCACCACTGGATTAACCCAGTGCAAGGGCGTAGCCAAGGAGGGGGAAGTTGGGGGGGGTTCAACCCCCCCCCCCCCCCCGAAAATTTTCAGTTTTGCTTGCGTATATAGGCACGCACACATACAAACGCACGCACGAACATACATAAAGTATGGATGAACCCCCCCCCCCCGAAAAAAATTCTGGCTACGCCCCTGACGCAGTGATAAACACGTTGGCCGCACTTTTCAGCTTCGCTGAAGCATCTGCACGGAGTGCTTCAGCGGTACGTGCAACGGTACGTGCAACTAGGAAACGGGAATGGCAACAGCGGTTGCGAGAAGACCCCGAAGCGATGGAAGCCCTACGCGAACGACGAGGTGCCCGTAGATCTATGGGAGGTGCGAACGCTAGGTTTCAGAGCGAGTTTCTGTCTCTGGAGTTGGGACATCCGTGCCGTGTCTGTGACTGTCCGTGGTTTAACTCGAACGTCTCTGCGCTGAGATGCAACCTAGAAACAACCTAGCATCACCCAACTGAAGCCTAACAACAACCTAGAAGCAACCAGATTAGACTTCAGAATCATGCAGCCTCGCTGTTTCAAGCATTGCGCGACTTAGTGCGAGCTTCGCATTTTTTTTCAGGGAAGCATAGATAAACCGAGTGCGTCTTCTTGTCTACGTTTAATGTGTAATTGCCCGCTGGCGCTCATATGATTCACAGTCGAAGGATGTTTCTTCTCATTGTGAAGGAGTCAGCGGAAACACGTCGAGAACACATCTCACGAATATTTCACAGGCACTAGAGATGTGAATTATCCGACATTCATTCAGTAATTCACATGAATCTTAATCAACTCTCTTAAACGTGTTTGTAATGCCCCGTTCTAAACATTCAAATATGGAATCGTCTTATCACGACTCCCGCTTGCGGCCTGGCGAATGAGAGCATCTTGTTGTTTTGAATGTTCATGTAGCGTGTAACGTAATAATAATAGTTGGGTAGTGGAGGGCTCCGGAAATTTCGACCACCTGGGATTCTTTAACGTGCACCTAAATCTAACTACACGGGTCATCTTGCTTGCATCGAAATGTGGCCACCGCTGCCGGGAATCGATCCCGCGACCTTCAGGTTAATGGTTAATGTTGTAGCGGACGACTTCGTCAAACACAGCCTCTTGACATTGCGTCAGCAACTGCACGCGGCGTCTGGTACACGACGCACAGTTTTAGGGGCGAAGCTCCTTAAGGCGGCACCCGTTCGTCCCTCGTAGTCGTCGTCGTCGTAGTAGTAGTAGTAGTCGTAGTCCGTAACAAGTCTTACGCTTTGACCTCCAAGGTGGTGCCGGTGGGAGATTTTTCCTGTGCGTTGTTAAACAATAAAAAATTCGCAGCGTGCGCGTTAACTAAAAGCCGAATTCTTCTGTCTCTCATTCCCCATTAGCAGCCATTGGCATGTTCCAGTAGGAAACGTTAGTAGAAGTAGAAGTGTAAGTGTTAGCTAAAAGCCGACTTCTTCTGTCTCTCATTCCCATTAGCAGCCATTGTTTACCTCCAAGGTAGTGCCTGGTGAGATTTCTCCTGTGCGTGATTAAACAATAAAAAATTTTGTTCAAAACGCCGTTGATTGATGAAATAAACCAACGAAAGACGCCAGATGTTTTGTAAAAGCAAAACGAAAGAACGCCAGATGTTTCTAAAGCAAAACGAAAAGACGCCAGCTGCTTAACGAAAGACGCCAGATTTTTCTAAAGCAATGGTTTTCTAAACAATGAAAATTCACAGCGTACATGTAAAATTAAAGTGAGCTGCAAGTCGTCATAACTCATCGAACCTTTAGTATAAACGCGCCCGATCTCACGTCGGTTGGGCAGAATTCGCGGAAGATTCACGGTTTACCGATGAACCTCCGCAGCTTCACCCACTCATCATCATTCACTCCGTGGATATGATGTGATTTTTTTTCTTCAACAAACGCAACGCGCCGCGAGGTCCGCGGAAAGTACAATATGGCGGTCCTGAGCCCCGGATGGTGGCTCCTTGACCGGGAAGCCGAGCTGCTTGCCGCGCGCATCGATACGGCCGGACATCTTTCTTTTTTTATTTTTCGCGTATCGCTCGCACGCCGCCACGAGGCCGTTATCACCGCGATCAGCACGGTAGTTGCTGTCTAAAAACAAACACACGTGCAGCTTTGGAACTCTGAGTGAAGATTATTTCGCGTACTTTTGAACCATGGCGTTAGCGCGGTCGCCGTCGTTTTAGTTTTAACGGCACAAGACACGCCAACGGAACATCTCGTATTCGCGGTAGCAGCGTATGGCCGCTGTTCAGGCCACGAGCATGACTTGCAACTCGCGTGCGCGCGTCAGCACGTTCACAGTTAATGAGATGGCGATGTTCTACGTGTGAAAAGTGCGAACTCATTGGACAGTTTTAGAATAGGGTTGGTAGGTTTAGCTTTCGTTGGATACGACACGCTATTTTCGTAACTTAACGTGGGTACCCAGGAGGATAGCGTATGACGCTTGCGCAGTGGCGACAAACGCTACAACGCAAAGCTTGACGTGCCGAAATTCTCTATTATGAGGCACGCAGTAAGTGGATGCGTCTGAATTAATTTCGGCGATATCTCAATCCAAGTACACACTAGCGTTTTTGCATATCGCGTCCATCGAACACTTGGCGGTGGCGATCTTGCTCCAAGGTGCCTTAGCGACAAGGGTTTGCCATCCATTAAGCATGCATTTAGACTGCTTTTCTCTCTCCGCTGCTTGCACTTTTCGCTTATGTCTGCACGTCAAAACGCCAATGAACTGTGGCTCACGTCTGGTCTATAGACCTCGGATGCTATGGATGGAGGCTATGAGCGTCCCCTTTATAACGGGGCGGTGACATGTCTGCCACCAGGCTCGAAGGAGAAGAAAAAAAAAAGCTTCCTTGTTTCATGTTGTCCTAATGCCTTATGTACATTGATTAAATATATGTTATTATACCAAAAAATATAAATTCACGGTCCATCTCTCTGCCTCTTAAGGCAGAATGACCTTTTTTCCCCCCAATTATTTATTTTTGTACTTTATCTCTACTTTTCTGCCACCAATACTCTAACCGTCTCTTACTTATTTCTATCGCGGGCGTGTTCAGCTTTCCATTGTTGTCCCTAAAACCCAAGGCTTCATGTAGACTCGTGCCCACACGTATACCTGGGTGAATATCGCCACATTCAATCAGTACATGTTCCATCGTTTCCTTAGTTCCCCCGCAGCATGTACATTGTTCTTCTTCGTTACTGAATCTCGCTTTATAACTACGCGTTCTAAGGCAGCCCGACCTTGCTTCAAACAGTAAAGCGCTTCCCCTTGAATTATCATAAAACCTTTCCCTCCTTATTTCGTTTTTTCCTTTTCGGTAGTTACTCAGAGCCGGCTTCTTTTCCATCGCTGTCATCCAATAAGTCCTCTCCGCCTCTCTGAACTTCCGCTTAATGCTCCTTGTTGCCATATCGCCCGCACTGCCAGCCGTATATTTACTGGTGAGCCTCCTAGTTCTTTTTCTCCACTGCGTGTCAACGCTTTTTCTATACAAATACCTGAAAACCTTCTCTGCCCATCTACTCTTCTTCATTTTCCTCAGCCTCTCTTCGAATCTCATTTTTCTCTGCGCTTCCCTCACTTCAAAGCCTGTCCATCCCATATCACCCTTTACCGCCTCATTTGTCGTCTTCCCGTGAGCGCCCAACGCGAGGCGGCCCGCCGTCCTTTGATTTACATCCATTCCTGATTGCACCTTTGACTTCATGCACACCACTGAGTTCCCAAATGTAAGCCCCGGAACCATCACACCCTTCCACAGCCCTCGAAGCACCTCGTACCTATTGTATCCCCATAAAGCTCTGTGCTTCATAATTGCAGCATTCCTCTTTCCCCGCGGCGGCTGCATTTTCGGTGGAGGCGAAAATGTTTGAGGCCCGTGTACTTAGATTTAGGTGCACGTTAAAGAACCCCAGGTGGTCGAAATTTCCGGAGCCCTCCACTACGGCGTCTCTCATAATCATATGGTGATTTTGGGACGTTAAACCCCAGATATTATTATTATTCCTCTTTCCCTTTGCTACCGATGCTTTCTCTTGTACCTCCATATATCTATCCCCCTCATTTACCCATACTCCGAGGTACTTGTACTCGCTTACCCTCGGTATTTTTTTTTTGTTCAAGCACACGAGCGCCACCGTTCAAGCACACGAGCGCTTACCCTCGATATTTTTTTTTGTTCATGTACCCTTGTTCAAGCACACGAGCGCCACCAACCGGCGTGCAAGCGCTCATGGGAAAAGTGTGTACGCAGCACTCGCCGCACCGAGCGCGCGGGCCTCACGCTTTAGTTTTCCGCTTACGCCGTGCCAGCACTTGTCAGATCAAGTGAATGCTACAAGGTGTAACATATTACTGCATAAATCGTGAACTTATTCTGTGTTTAACTACGACGGCGTCTACCATTTCCATCTGTCTAGTGTTCCCGCGCGCCACTGTCGGACCACCTGAGCGGTTCCGAAGCGTCATTATTATTTTTTTTTTGGCGCCAGCATGCTCTACGGCATAAATTAAACAAAAAGATACAACTCGGTTTTCTAGACGAATTCCGCGAGTGGTCACTACAATTCGTGAACCGTTGATCCATTCGAAATCAACGCCCACCGACACTGTTGATGAGCACAAGGACAGGCTGTAATATTTAAATATTGCGCGAGACAGTATGCACTTTGCAAAGTAAGATACATTGATCAGACAGCGTGCGCGTCACTCGTACCGCAGGTAACAAAAGATACGATTTTATCACCATTCGTTGACGCTTACGGCAAATGTTATATTTTACAAAGGCCGGTTGTGTTTTCGCGTGTTGCCTCGCATGTGACCACACTGCGGATATGTATGGGGAACCCAAGCCCAAGTTTGGGCGCTGCGCTCGCACGGCTGAGCTATTCGTTAGTTGGGGCAGACGCTGCTCGCGAAGGCGGGTTGTCGCCGGATTTTCCATCGGCAGGGACACGCGCGCGCATTCGGCCCTGAGCACTGCTAGTCAGCAATAGTTACATTGGGACGCACCACAGATGCAATCCGAGAGCTCTGCGCATGCGCGGAAACGGGGGTGGTAGTGTTGTGGCCGTGGATGCCCCCAGTTGCGATAAGAGCAGTGGCGTCGCTCGACGTTGCTTTGAAAGCCTATTCGCCGTGAGATCGGGCAATAGGTGGCAGCACCGTCGCCGCGTTTGTGTGTGTAGGCGGTCGGTGGCTCGTATACAAATGTACGCAGCGACGCTTCGCCGTATGCGGTTTGAGTCGATTGTTTGCGAGTAAAGCGCGTTGACTGCAGCCTAGTGGTAATGTATGTGCCCTCCATTGCCACATCAATTCACGCAACCGTCCTAACGTACCTATTATTTGTGAGAGAAGTGCAATCTGCCAATCAATGGGGTACTGGCCTTCAGTCACATCCGTGTTTTGCCCCGTGCTCGATGTTTTTCCTTGATTTATTTGCACGTGTTTAAATTGTTTTGCCTGTACCACAACATAAAATGTGTTGCGCGACTGAGCCATTGAAGTATTTACTTCTTGCTCTAGCGGCTACAAAGAAAGAGAACCTGTATTTCTGCGTAATTAGATGAAGTAGAACTTTGTGCACTCTGCTTTTCTGTTTGCATGAATACGCGTATTGCTGTAGAAATGCGTGACTTCAGGTCATTTTTACCGCTTACCATCCTCTGCAGACGATAGCTCATGCTTTGCGGTATCACAAGGATTTCCAAATCGCCAACACATCACGAGATGGTGTCACTAAAATTCTACATTCACACATCGACATTTGGTACTTTTTTTTTTCGTTTAGGACGACACCGAACAACAGGATGACGAGATGCGAACAAGATGCGTACCGACATTTGTGTCGTAAAACACACCAACAAATTCACTGATTGCCGTACAGTTGTGATGTATAAGGTTCCTTTTAGCTGCGGCCGCTTCCACGTATACAGACGGGCCGCCGTGTTAAGAGGTTATTGGAACATAAGAGGCCGCTAACCGGAGGCTCACCTCCTAATCTTTCTTTACATTGCCGATAATGTAAGTGAACGTCGAAGTTCGATGAATGCGCAGTTTTGTACCGGCACAGGAATGAAGAAACGCGTTCAATGATTGAGGCATGGCATATCGATAGCAGTGATAGCGCATGCGTGAGTTTATTTGGTGGGGAAGACGAAATCAAATGCCTTAACAGTTATCTGTCATGTAAACCTCCACACTTGGCGGATTGATAGGTTCGCCTATTGCACGGGCATACGCAGATACGTTTCCGTTTTTTTTTTTCACAGTTGTGCGCCTTTGCAGCTGTTAGTCAGCGTCTGTGGTGTCTCCACTTCTTTCCTGTGTCCGTGTTTGCACGCCCTGTCTTTTAGAATGAATTCGGTGTTCCAGCAAATATTTAATACATCGTGATGATATCGGCACGCGATAATACGCATGCTGCTTAACTGCTACATCCGATGCATATCTGCTCGGTTAACACCGACACTGCACTGTGTTAATCCTTTCGCATTTCGTGCGTAGAGATACGTGCAGATGCGTCCGGATGTGTGCAGTATTTGTGGCGTAAGAATAGTCAAGAAGCGGCGACGTGTTCTTTTCGTTTCGTGGTCCCACCGATATCACGGCGCCAACGAGCAGCAGGCGAACGAACAGCCGGCTCGCTCGGCGTACATACTTTTCCTATAGTGCTCCGCGCGCCCGCGGGGCGCTCTGGGATTGCTTGAAAAAGGTCTATTCCTGTGGCAGATACCCCTTGAGGGGTTTCCTGGTGACACCGAACAAACTACGGCGAGCCATAACAGCTTCGCTGTTATATCTCACTGGTCCCTTACGCATTCGCCCAAGACGAGTCATAGCGAAAGCCATCTTCTCTTTTTTCACAGTCGACGTACTGGTCCTCCCTCGCCGCCCTCCGAAAACTCCCTGCACCCAACGTGCTTTAGCACTGCTTCCAGGGTCGGTGGCATTGCAACATTTCTGCACTTCACCTTGATTTGCACTGCCTCCGGGATCAGCTCACCTTCGACCAATCGATGATGTCATGTGGTGACGTCACTGTGTGACGTCATAGTCACGTCATAAAGGCATCACGGTGGCTTAGCAAAGTTTGGCTATCTGTGACGTCATGTGGTGACGTCATCACGTGATGTATCACGGGTTATACATTTTTCGCATCACTCGTCTTGACGCCGACGCCGCGGGACGACGGTCGACGCCGACGGTCAATTTTCGCGTTTGATGAGGCATCTAAAGCTTTCGAGTTAAAAACGACTTACCAAGCTCCGATGATGATGATGGCTTTCGCCTTCGAGTCGTTTCAGGCGAATGCATAAGGGACACTGAGTTTTTACAGATTTAGCGTCAACAACCTGGGTCGGTGCTTTGCTCTTTCTTTTCCAGGTGGCGCCGAGGCCCAACCTTACGCCCAGACCCGTCGAGCAATCCCTGGGTCCAGGTGCGGAGGGCAGCACGACCCGAATGGCCGGACGCATGGCTTACTTCGAGTCGTGCCGGTTCGCACCCGCGTCCAGCAAGCTCACGTTGCGGTACGGCGTGGTCGCGACGCAGCTGGACAACTGGGTGTCTTACACCGAGCCTCCGCAGCTCGGCAACTTCCTGGACAACCTCCACGACAACATGTCTGCCACCTGTATGGGCCTGTGGAATCCGCAGTTTGACGACTTCGGGGAGCTGTGCGGTGCCCAAACGTACCCTCTCGCGAGCACAGTGTTTCGGCGCTACAACGACACCCATTAATGCGCGTCGTTGTTGGTGATCTCTTCGACGTTAGTGGAGAGCCCATCGACGTCATATGAGGACTATTTGACGTCATCGAAGAGCTCGCATACAAAGCCTGGTGGCTTTTGACAAGCGCTGCGAGCTGAAGTTGTGCAAATGGGCGACCTGTCGTTACGCGATTGGTCTTACGTAACATTTAACCTTTCACAGATTGTATCACGTGATTGTGATTAACACTTATGTCACAGATTACATAATCGCTTTTATTTACTCTAGCGGTGGCAAGCCTGCATGCTCGCTTCCACGGAGGCGGTCTCATTACTTAGGTATATATTCTTGTGCACAGTGTGCAGGAAACGTAAAAAAAAAGAAGAAAAGAAAAACGTAATGCACGTTTGATCTTCGCCTTCAAGAGTAGAACGCGATAGCGTAATCGAACCCCGTGCGCACCGCATTCTCAACTGCAAGCCTGGTTTCGGTTCTCGGTGCATGCCTCAACCGTGCCGCAAGGTAACGAATGTCTATGCGCGTAACATTGACCGTTTCAAACGTGCCTAGAATGCCTACTGCAAGTACAGTTGCGCAGGGCCCACTACGCTATAATTATTCCTTTTGCAAATCAACGAAGGGCCCACTACGCGTCCGTAAGGCAACACGCGAACCTAAGCAGCTGCTCATTTTGTTGGTGCTTTTGCTGCTGATTATGTCTGAGCTCTTCGTAATGGGTAGGCTTTTAAAACACCCACTTGTTGCGCAATTCACACGTTTTGACGGCTGGCGCGATTCTACGCTTATGCCACGAAATATTCATATAGTGTTTTTTTAAAGACGATAGTCTTTCTTGGGAAACTTAAACGCAGAAATTTTGGTCTCTGTCTTTCTGTTTGTCGGCACGTCCCTCGATTCAGCCACTCGGCCAAAGTTGAACCACTTGCCCAAGGGCCAGCCGTCTTGAACTGGTACGGCTGTTCATACTTGTGAACGTTGTCGATCAAAAAGTAAATATCATGCATATCTGAGGTGCAACATCACTAGGTAAGTATTAGGTGGCGTGTTCCTTTAATAGAAAATGCATACATACGTAATTTTAAGGACCCTAGTTTCTTAAGCGGCGCTGAAAATGCATAAGAATGGAAGCTTGAGCGAGTTGGTATGCGTTCATCTTTGCTGAAACAGCGCTCACTAGACGACGACGAAGTAAAAGAAGGCACAGGACAGGCAGCGCCTGTCCTGTGCCTTCTTTTACTTCGTTGTCGTCTAGTGAGCGCTGTTTCAACAAAGCTGAAAATGCGACTGCGCTGAAATTTGCCTTCCTCCGTGCCCTTCGCACAAGCTCATTGTTGTGTTTCGGTTTCGGTTCTGTTGCACTGTACGAATGCCATGGGTTGGTGTTGAAAAACTTTAGTTTTGAGAAGGCCAAGAAGGTGAAAAAAAATATTTAAAAAATGAAAAAGCAGCGTTGTGGGCGGCCTTCAGGCTGCCGGTTGTGGGCGGTTGTGGTCACGGACAACGCTGATTGTTCGCTCACAGCCAACGACGCTGACTCTGAAGCCGACACCAGAAAAATTCGGCAGATCCCACGTGTTGTGGGAATCGGTTTCATGCGAAGCAGTCAGCGAGTACTTCTGTGCTGTATCTTATGGCTTTGAGCCAAGTGTTACGAGGGGCATCGACGTGTTTTTGCAAGTGTAGTAGCTGTGTGCACATCATGGGCTTAGCAGGCTCGTCGACAACACTGGCTTTTAAAGGGTAATGTATGGTGTGACGTAACGTCAGCCCTCACGTTAGAGTACATACGTCAGTATTATTGAAACTAAGGGCACCTTATGGTGCAATCACGGGAATATCATATGTAACGTTCGTTAATGTATTCCTCCGGGGTCGCGCAAGCTTCAATATAGCTTGCTCAATCATGGGAACAAAAATATAATGTTTATTAGACTGCTATAAAAGTGGAGCCAACACTGGAACCACAGAAGCTAAGTAATCTCACATGACGCCTGTATCGTAGGACACGGTGTTTTATGCCGGGGTCCACCAAGACTTCAGTGACGTATTTCCGTCACGGAAATGACGTCGAAAAAATTTACATGATCAGATGGCAAAGAAAGAATGTTCCGTCAACGGACGTCGGACCCATGACCGCTCGGTCCGCAACAACAGATGCCGGGCACGCTATCCACTGCGCCACGGTGACAGACTCTAGAGGCTTTAAAAACGCGCCTTTTATATCTACCACTCTCCCGGTCGGCGGGATGGTGTTGCCCTCTTGGAGCGGTAAAGTAAAGTAATTCTTCATTACTGTGGCCTCCGAGACTAGCACCTGCAACGCGTTACACGTCCGTCCCATTCGGCGCGTTTTCATTAGAAGTTCAATTTTATCAATGCCTTAACACACCACGAGGTGGCGATCTTAGCCCAAGCGTCGTAAAAGCTTCGGCCTCGCTCATAGCATCACGCTAATACAAACCAAAAATTGCTGTGCGACGCACACCTGTCTCACCTGGCTGTAACGCCGCGTTCTCCGCTCACGCGCTCGCCCCGAGAAAAATCGCGGCCTGCCTACCGGGGCGGCACGACGCGCTTTGCGGTTCCCTCTAGTCCGGCCGTGGTGTTCAATCACATTTTGACATGTCGCGAGATGGCGACCAAGTTCTGCGTCCAATATGCGACGCTCTTTTGGCTATCGCACCTCATTCTCTGATTACACTTTCACCGTTAAGTTCTACAGCTACCAAAAAGGTTTGTTTAAAGGAGCACTGACACAAAATTTCGAAGGCGAGATAATGAGTGAAATAGATGTATGTGGAGCCGTACACAACGTCTACGAAATATCAAGGGCCAATATAGCTTAGAACATATTTAAAAATCAATTTTAAAGTGCATGCCGCGCGACTGAGCGAGATGCGAGCGCTTCGCAACGCCGACATCAACGCGGCGGATGTGTAAACAAACCTACATCACGAGTTTGTGTTGGCTGGTTGTGCCCTTGCGCTTGTGCCGTGCTACCTGCCATTTCTTCCTCCGTGCCTGCGGCTTTGCGTGTGCTAGCTGTGTTTTCTTCCGCTGTTCGCTCGTCGTGCCCGTTGGCAGATGCTATGGCCCGCTCACGCTATAGCGGCAAGCCTGCCGCAACGGCGCGGTGCCGCAGAACGTCGGCCGTCGCCGCACGCGCGAGAGCTGTCCAACTTGCACGGCAAGCTTCGCCGGCGAGGCATTCGCGCCTCCGAAAAACATGGCAGCACTGCCAAAAGCGGTTGTCGTCCACTTCGAATCTATCAAGTGGCCGCCGTGCGCTCTGTAACGTGTAAGTTCCGAACTGATGCTTCCATTTGCTTTGGATTCATGTCCTTAAGCTTCTACAGCAATGTATTCGTCCCGATTCGGCGCCGTATTTGAGAGCTATAGTCAAATAATCGATGCTGTAAGCTTAGCGAGTCGAGATGGGCGCTTCCGAATGCTCGGAGGATATAGATTACGCGTTTGTTAGTTGTTTCTAATCCTCCATAGCTGGCGCCACTTGACCTGGTTCGGCGCCCACCGCACCCACGCTCGCGCGCCGCCTACGTCACAATTTTGCGTGTTCACGTGGCCAGCTGTGGTTACCCGTCCCCCGGAAGTAGCTGCCTAGCTCGGTGCTCTTTGAAACCGAAACTGTGACTGGGCGCTCTAAAAACGTCTCTAAATAAATAACCGTCGCGCACTCGCGCAAACGAGGTTTGCAGCCGTGATAAGTGGATCATAAGCTATCTATTGCAACAAAAAAAGAAAAAAAAACAAGGTGCAAAATCTTTGTGTCAGTGCTCCTTTAACGCTCTCTCATTTAAATTACCAATGTCTGTTCTCGCCGTTCCTGGGTAGACATAAACTGTCAATCAATTGCCCATCGTAAACGGGTATGTGCCACACGTGCCTGGGGGAAAGGGTTTGACGATGTACGCTACAGGATTTCCACGTTATTCATGTCATGACCCGATAGTCATATTCGTCAAATCATCTTACCCTCCCATGACGATCTTGGTCTACACCAAGTTAAGGAGGCAATCATGAGAGCACACAGACGTAGGCGGCTTTATAGATACGTAGATGGAAACGATCAAAGTGCCAAAGGTTCGCTAAGAAATGCTTCGCATTTAAAACGAAAAGCATTCGATAATGCTGAATCGCCTCCATTGTTTATGGCGGGCTAGGATGGCTGGATACTTCTGCGACCCGGACGCTTAGCCAGTGTGAATTTACTTTAGGCAAAGTATGTCTGCCTTCATTGAAAATATAAAAGTAGAGTGTACCCGAATGGCTGTCGAGAATAGAGCCTCTGGCGGCGTTGAAGAAATTTTAGATGAACAATACCAGTCCATATAAGACTGATGGCATGTTGTATGTGTTATCGTAGGATGTATATCATTATATGTATATTTTGTGACATGTTTTCACTGTATATTGTCTAAGACCGGCAATAAATAATAAAAAAAGTTTGTGCTTAGCTCAATGGTTAAGACTCTCGCCTTCGGAGAGTGAGGGTCTAGGTTCGAATCCTGGTACCGCGATGTAAGTTTTTTTTTCTTCGTCGGTACGACGCGTCCGTATGGTTCATATGCATTCGGGCCAAGAAAGCGGTGGTGCTTAGCTCAATGGTTAAGACTCTCGCCTTCGGAGAGTGAGGGTCTAGGTTCGAATCCTGGTACCGCGGTGAAAGTTTTCTTTTGTGAGTACGACGCATTCATACGGTTCATATGCATTCGGGCTAAGACAGCGCTGGTGCTTAGCTCAATGGTTAAGGCTTTGGCTTTCGGAGCTTGAGGGACTAGGTTCGAATCCTGGTACCGCGAGTAAGTTTTTTTTTTCTTCGTGAGTACGACACATTCATACGGTTCATATGCATTCCGGCCAAGAAAGCGCTGGTGCTTAGCTCAATGGTTAACGCTTCCGCCTTCGGAGCGTGAGGGACTAAATTCGAATCCTGGTACCGCTATTGAAGTTTTTTTTCTTCGTGAGTACGACGCATTCATACGGTTCATATGCATTCGGGCCAAGAAAGCGTTGGTGCTTAGCTCAATGGGTAAGGCTTTCGCTTTCGGAACTTGAGGGACTACGTTCGAATCCTGGTACCGCGAGTAAGTTTTTTTTTTATTCGTGGGTACGACGCGTTCGTATGGTTCATATGCATGCGGGCCAAGGAAGCGCTGGTGCTTAGCTCAATGGTTAACGCTTTCGCCTTCGGAGCGTGAGGGACTAGGTTCGAATCCTGGTACCGCGATTGAAGTTTTTTTTCTTCGTGAGTACGGCAACATTCATACGGTTCATATGCATTCGGGCCAAGAAAGTGTTGGTGCTTAGTTCAATGGTTAAGGCTATCGCTTCAGGAGGCGCCCAATGACGCCCAGATATACGCCCAATGTATGTATGTATTGAACGGTCACGAAACGAGTGCTCACAGGATGAGCGCCAACCAGTGGCGTAGCCGGGGGTTGGCACATCGTGCCCGTGCCCCCTCCGCTATTATTTTTTGCCATGGCATAGAGCACAAAATGACACTCGACCACATCTGCCTACGTCGTGGCGCGAACTAACAACGGTCGCAGCTCGCCACTGGCAGCGTGCTGCTCAAACACTTTTGTCTGACGTCACACCTTGCAGCGATGGGCCTACCATGCAATCATTCCGAGTTAAGGTTCCCCTGATGCGTTGGCTACACCGCAATAGATGGCAAAAACCAGTCGAAAAAGTTTAGGCCCTTATCAGCCATGATAAGGCTCAACTTTTGTCTGACGTCACAGCTTGAAGCGATGGGCCTACCATGCAATCATTCCGAGTTAAGGTTCCCCTGATGCGTTTGCTACACCGCAATAGATGGCAAAAACCAGTCGAAAAAGTTTAGGCCCTTATCAGCCATGATAAGGCTCAACTTTTGTCTGACGTCACAGCTTAAAGCGATGGGCCTACCATGCAATCATACCGAGTTAAGGTTCCCCTGATGCGTTGCTACACCGCAATAGATGGCAAAAACCAGTCGAAAAAGTTTAGGCCCTTATCAGCCATGATAAGGCTCAACTTTTGTCTGACGTCACAGCCTGAAGCGATGGGCCTACCATGCAATCATTCCGAGTTAAGGTTCCCCTGATGCGTTCGCTACACCGCAATAGATGGCCAAAACCAGTCGAAAAAGTTGAGGCCCTTATCATCCATGATAAGGCTAAACTTTTGTCTGACGTCACAGCTTGAAGCGATGGGCTTACCATGCATTCCTTCCGAGCTAAGGTTCCTCTGATGCGTTGGCTACACAGCAATAGATGGCCAAAACCAGTCGAAAAAGTTGAGGCCCTTATCATCCATGATAAGGCTCAACTTTTGTCTGACGTCACAGCTTGAAACGATGGGCTTACCATGCATTCCTTCCGAGCTAAGGTTCCTCTGATGCGTTGGCTACACCGCAATAGATGGCCAAAACCAGTCGAAAAAGTTGAGGCCCTTATCACCCACGATAAGGCTCAAATTTTGTCTGACGTCACAGCTTGAAGCGATGGGCATACAACGCGTTTCTTCCGAGCAAGATATTCCCCTGATGCGTTGGTTTCGCCAATTAGACGCCCAAAAGCAGTCGAAAAAGTTGAGGCCCTTATCACCCACGATAAGGCTCAACTTTTGTCTGACGTCACACCTCGCAGCGATGGGCCTACAACGCGTTCCTTCAGAGCTAAAGGCTGCTCTGATGCGTTGGCTTCACCGCAATACATGCCCAAAAGTAGTAAAAAAGGTGAGGCCCTTATCACCCGCGATAAGGCTCAACGAAAAAGCCATAAAAATTTCATCGCGGTACCAGGATTCGAACCTAGTCCCTTACGCTCCGAAAGCGAAAGCCTTAACCATTGAGCTAAGCACCGAGGCTTTCTTCGCCCGAATGCACATGAACCATATGACTGCGTCGTACCGACGACGAAAAAAAAAAATTCGTCCCGGTACCAGGATTCGACCCTAGTCCCTCACGCTCTGAAGGCGAAAACCTTAACCATTGAGCTAAGCACCGAGGCTTTCTTCGCCCCAATGCACGTGAACCATATGACTGCGTCGTACCGACCACGAAAAAAAAAATTCGTCGCGGTACCAGGATTCGACCCTAGTCCCTCACGCTCTGAAAGCGAAAGCCTTAACCATTGAGCTAAGCACCGAGGCTTTCTTCGCCCGAATGCACATGAACCATATGACTGCGTCGTACCGACGACGAAAAAAAAAAATTCGTCGCGGTACCAGGATTCAACCCTAGTCCCTCACGCTCTGAAAGCGAAAACCTTAACCATTGAGCTAAGCACCGAGGCTTTCTTCGTCGGAATGCACATGAACCATACGACTGCGTCGTACCGACGACGAAAAAAAAAAATTTGTCGTGGTACCAGGATTCGACCCTAGTCCCTCACGCTCTGAAAGCGAAAACCTTAACCATTGAGCTAAGCACCGAGGCTTCCTTCGCCCGAATGCACATGAACCATATGACAGCGTCGTACCGACGACGAAAAAAAAACTTTGGTCGCGGTACCAGGATTCTACCCTAGTCCCCCACGCTCTGAAAGCGAAAGCCTTAACCATTGAGCTAAGCACCGAGGCTTTCTTCGCCCGAATGCACATGAACCATTGGAATGCGTCGTACCGAAGAAAAAAAAAAACTTTCAACGTGGTGCCTTTGCAAACCTTGTATTTCTCAATATTTGAAAGTTTCATCTAATATAAATGACATTTATTTTGAGTGCATTTCTGATCAAATGTGTAACCCTATAGCATTTGAATACTTGTATTTTTCGATATTTGACTTATCTATTTGTTCAGATATAGATATGAAAAGGCGTTATGAAGGCAGAATATTTCTTTTATTTTTCAGAAAGCGGAACTTGCAAGATACTTTACATAAGTCAACGCGCGAAAACACTCTGCAGCCACCCGAATCTATGAAGGAGTCTATACGTGGCATAGGAAAGGAAAAAAATAAGCTCTGTCTGCTTATTTGTCTGTGGTCCGTGCTGAGTCACATAGTTCCATTTTGCTTAGGTGCAATAGTAATGGGCGACTTCCATATGGACTGAAGAAGTCACCCGCTTGGTTGCTGAAGATCATGAACGACGTTTTGAGACTGCTTCTTGGGAAGTTTTGTAACTTCTACATCGACGATATAATAGTCACTGCCGCAACGAGGACAAACTCTAAAACCATCTTGCCGGTGTACTTCAAGCACTTTGCGATGCCGAGCTCAAGATTAATGACAGGAAGAGTGAGTTTTTGTTGTGTTCCTGGGTAGAGTATTTGATGGCCAAACCAA
Source organism: Rhipicephalus sanguineus (assembly GCF_013339695.2). Classification (NCBI taxonomy): domain Eukaryota; kingdom Metazoa; phylum Arthropoda; class Arachnida; order Ixodida; family Ixodidae; genus Rhipicephalus; species Rhipicephalus sanguineus. Next base: position 35,775,690 of record NC_051186.1, on the reverse strand, counting down.
GACAACAGAACAGGAATCAGTTGAACGAATCGCAAAAATGCCGAAGCCGTATAACATACACTCTTTGCGGGTATTTCTGGGTTTGGCGGGGCATTTTAGGTCATTAATAAGAGATTATGCGACGAAAACCAAATGCCTCACAGAAATGACTCAGAAGAATGTGCCATTTTAGTGGACAGCAGAGTGATTCCGTTTATCACAGCTTTGTGAGCATCATTTTGTCTTATCCGGTTTTGACTCTTCCAGACTTCAAATTGCCCTTCGAGCTGAACACCGATGCTTCTTATCATGACACTGGTGCAGTGCTTTACCAAAGAGATAGAGACCCTCCGCGGAGCCGGCAGCAGAGGGTCGTCGGGTACTGTGCGTACACCCTTTCGAAAGCGCAACTCAACTACACGACTACAGAGAAAGAAGCCTTGGCAGTCCTAATCGCTGTACGATATTTTAGACCTTACCTGGATGGCAGGAGCTTCACGCTCTTTACTGATCGTCAAGCCTTAACGAGTATCCTGTGGGTATTGGGATTGCTGCGTCCAGTCCGTTTAAAACAAGGAGACGGAAGCTTCAAGTCACAACAACAACAATTTATTTACTGTACGATGCACACGGCAGGGTCGGCTCAGGGACACGAGACAGCGAGCCGGTGACTGATTTCCGGCAGCAGCAATCGGCCAGTGTGGGTGGCAGCTTCCGTACTTCTTGGCAGCCAAGGCACCTCCCCCTAGGCAGCGCGCAGGTGGGCCGCGCGCACTGCCACTGCGCAACACGTGGCGCTATCTCTGGATAGCCGGCATTCGTGGTTCCCACACATTCCCCCCCCTCCCCAAAAAGACAGGGCGGAGACCGGAGGATGGTCCAGAAGCTCTGGCCGTAGGGACCCTAAAGCGTAGCGAGGAAAAAAAAACACCAAAAAGCATTTCCTTCTCGACACCAGCCAAAGTATATGCATCCCGCGCAGAACAGGGCGAACAGAACATCAGGTTACATTGGGAAGGCTTACCAATATTTCCTCTTCCCCCAAAATTTAGTGGAGAACGGAACTGCGAAAAGAATAAAACACGTACAGGTGACGGGAACGGGCGTCATCTTCCCAAACGCCTCTTTTTGTCACCGAGGACGCAGGTTGCACCACTTGCTTGGCAATGTCGGTGGCCAAGCTCTGGTGAGGAATGTCTGGATCCCCAGCAGCTGCATCTTGTCGTGCATAAAAAGGTTTCGCATCCGAGACATGCACAGGGCGACACACTTGATTAGTCAAGCAAAAAAGTACTATCAACAGCAAATGTCATGTGTATAGAAACTTATGTCACGTGCGCAACCTGTAGATACTCATGTTTTCTTTTTTCTTTCTTTTTTCTTACAATGCTGTTAAGCTTACCACATTTAAGTTATAAACGACATGCTGTCTCGTTGTTCTGTACCATGTATTCTACGTCTGTACCATATATTTTTGTCTGTTATATATTTTTTAATCTGCTATTTCTAATTTGTTTTCTATGTAGTTGTCATTGACGGTCGAAACTGTCAATTACATGTTTGTTAATGAACATTTCTGTAATTACATGTCTGTAAATGACCCCAATACTAGCCTTCGGCTAAGGGGTCATACAGTGTTTGCAATCAATATGTATTTATTTCATGTGAATAAACTTCAAACTTCAAACTTAAAAAAAAAAAATCTGTCAACATGTACGAACGCCTGGATTTCTAGGTGATTCTATACTGTCCGTCCCACCTGTTAGTTAGGCAATCAGCAAAACTTTTCGAGGCGTCGCTGAGGGGGTGTGTCCGTTTCAACACCAAGTCCGTAACCTCAAAGCTAATGTTCTGCCGACGCTTATCATACTGTCCTGCTTGTTCCATGCAGGATACATCGAGGTGCTATCTGGCTTCTTGTCGCGTTTTGCAGGCTGCAGTACAACAAGACATTCTCAAGAGGGTTGGTTACGTCAACGATGACGGTGTGCTGGGGCTTGCGACCACTGAGAACGTCTTCATGTATCATCCCAGGAGGGATGAGTCTTCAAAGAGGGGGAGTGTACGTGCAAGTCGTGAAGAAGTTAGAGAGGGTCTGAGGGAAGACGAGGAAGAGGAGGATGTGTTCAGAAGAAAGAACATGAGTGACACCACAGCTTTTTGTTATATAAAATAAGAAATTATTCTGATTTCTAGTTTTTAAATATTTTTTCTAAGCCGATTCTTGGCCGATCCCCCTGAGTGGGTGTGAGCCAGCAGTACAGGATCTACATCTACATCTACACAGCTTAGCCGAACTGTGTATTATTACAATATTAAAAAGGGCACAAATAATATGAAACGGAAGTACAATCACATAGCGACAATAAGCACTCAAGCGTTACTAAGGAAGGAAGCACCCGACGAATAACATGAAGTGCAGGAGGACAACGACAATTCTTCATATAGTGTTATACAGGAAAGGTGGTGAGGTCGAGCACCTCAACGAGATGGGGTACGGTAGCAGAACATGTATTTATGGGAACCATATGACTGCGTTGCTATGGGAGAAAAAATGAGAAAAAGATAGAGAGAAAGAGAAATAAGGGTAGAATGAAATACAGAAAGAGAAAGAAGACGGAAAGAAGGAGAAAGAAAGCACAGCATAGCCATGTATAGTATAGTATAGTATAGTATAGCAAGGGGGTGGGAAAGGGAAGTAAGGGTGAGGAGGAGGAAAAGGACGAGAGGAGGGTAAAATATATTAAAGCCACGTATAGTACAGTACAGCAAGGAGTTGGGAAAGGGAAGTGAGGGGAGAGAAAGGAGGAGATGAAGGCCACCAGCTCCGCTTTATCCGCTGTCCTCGCGCCACTAGTGCGTATCTGCCCCAATGTCTTTGAATATACTGACACACGCATGCGCGAATATTGTTTTCTGTTGGCTCCGTAGTTAGAATAAGCAGTGGGAGTTTAGTGCCGGACTTTTTGCTTCCTTCTCTCTATTTTTCAAGCATTTCTTTTTTGTGTGTGGCGATGGCATGTATCCTTTTGATGTAGGACATAACAAGAAATATTTTGCGAGCCCCACCCTTTCGCGTGTGTGTGCGTGTGTGTGTGGGAGGGATGATTCATGCTCCCCCCTGCCACTAGTGTTGTTACGTTTTGTTATGTCTGTATGTACGCAAACACACACACCAACATGCATGAAGAAGAGTCGAAATGCTAGGAAATGGCGGACGCTGAAGTTTGAGGTCAACTGAAGAAGAGAACGTATTTTGTCACGAACCTGAGCCTATATGCTGAATAATACGCATTATCACAGCTGCTTTAGACAGGTATCAAGGAACCATTCCGTTTAGACCAGAAGGCCGACAGTATATGGACGGTCCCACGAACCTTTTAATTGACAGGACAGTCGCGGAGTTTACTTTCTATCGTTTCTCTTTATGCAGCTATTGCTCATAAATAGGCGCAGCGTCAGGTGGTTCGGAAGCGAGCTCAGAAGAGAGAGTGAGATGAAAAGAACAGAAATAAGGCGAAACAGATGCCACATTTGGAATCATATGACAACCGGCTCATTCGTGGGAGAGTGGGTACGGGATCATTCAGCAAAAAAGAGCCTAATAATAAAGGCACTGATATTATATGTTTTTATCTTGTTTGCTCAACTTCCCATATGTTTCCTGGGCGCGCACGCCAGCTCTGCTCTGTTGCCTGTAAAAGCGAGCGCGGCCTGTTTGCGCGCAGGCGCATTTTGATTTTTTTCGTGACAGCTTGAACCGAAGCTTTATTTTAGCACACCTGTGTAACAAAGGCTTCACAGAGCTGGAGGTTTTAGCTGGCATAACTAACCACTTGGGTCCAGTACTAACTGAAAGGTGTCGTTCTAATCCTCTGTCACTAAGATCCTAACTTGAAAGTATCAGTCATGTCTATGGAAGAAGACTTGACAGCCTTTTCGTGGAGAAGGCAATGGAACGCGAGGCGGAAGACCTCTGGCAGCTCAGCCGCTTCTTGTGGGACAATCCGGAGCTGGCCCTGCAGGAGTTCAAGGCGCACGACACGATATGCGACTTCCTGGAAGGCCGAGGGTTCGTGGTCCGAAGAAGGTACCTCCTGGAAACTGCGTTCTGGGCCGAGTTTCAAGCTCCTGGAGGAACCAATGGTATCGATTCTAAATGTTTCAAATACTAGAGCTGAACATATCGTAGCGCAGCCCCTCTTCCGGCCCCGTTGACTAGCCCTCCTAGCCCTCGATTTGTGAACGCTGATGTGCTAGCTTAACTCTTTCCGGCACGGTGGTCACCCACGGTAACCACCTTTCCTACATTTCTTTTTGTCCTGAAGCACATGAGCCCCTCGCGTCAGATTTTATACGGCACGCTTCTAGAGCTTTCAACATAGACAGAGATGATGTCACTTCGTTTGGGCTTCATTGTTATGAGTTACGTCTGTTTTCATCCGGCTACCGTCGTCTTCAAGGCGCGCTACACGATGGACCCGAGATATTTTTAAAGAAATGAAAGTATGTCCGGTTCTTATTAAGTTGATAGCTTAGGACAACACGTTGTATAAGTAGCTAATACCAAGGAATCCAGAAATTAAGAGCTGTACTCAATAAGCACAGAGCAGCTGTGTCGCTGAAGTTGGTGATCACCTAGAGTGACCAACGTGCATAAAGGGTCTTAGAAGGCTGGTAATATATTATTTTTTTTATTGCTGCTTGGAGGAGTTTTGCGTAATACTTTAATGAGCCTTCAAGATTGAGATGGATGTGTGATATATACAATGTCCCCGTGCTTCTGCAGGGAAAAAAGCATTGTTTTGCAGCCTTCCAACGAAACTGACTGGTAGACTCTTACTGCATGGTGGTCACCTGAGGTGACCACCACATATCTTTTGAACTAAAGGAGCCAATTCTTTTTTGCTTGAGAAAATCATTTTCTCCAAAAGAATTCACCGTTTAGCATGAAACTCTGTTTCCTGCCAAAAATGCAGTTGTGTGCATGAAAGAGTTAACGAGCTTACTCGCACACACGCAAACCAGTTGAAAATTACAACAAATTCTTCGACAATGAGTTCTAATGCCTTGTCGTAACTAACACTGGTTCGAGCAGCGGAATTGAAAACAATTGTTGTTATCCTGTCGTCTGTCGCGAGGCTCTGTTCCGGGATTGCTTTTTTAGTGTCACAACAAACATTTCGCGTTAGTTCGGGACATTTCTGTTGTGTCAAGTCGGCGCCTGATGTGCCAACACATTTTTCCTGCTTTGCTACAAACATTTGTTGAAGTACTTCAGTTCCCTGTTCTGTAAGTTGTATACGTTCTGGGCTGCAGAACTTATAGAATTGCAGTAGCCATGGCGATATAAATCTCAACCTTGAGAAAAACTGTGAGAAAACACTCACCATATTTACTCTTCTTGCAGAGTTCATTTTAAGAAAGAAAGGGTGAAATTTTATTTCGAACATAACTTGATTACTCTTAATCAAAATTAATTATTTATTTGATTAAAAGAGTAACTCAGTGTAACTTCATTATAACATGTTAAATATGCAATAACGGCATTTCCATGAGGCTTTGACGGGTTTATTACCTCTTTTGAGGCATTATATTTAATGTATCAAATATGATACACTGGGTTTTACAGGGTTAATTAAGACCCTGGAACATACAAACGACAGAACTCACTGCTGTTATCACGACATAAAATGTCTGTTGCAGCAACAGAAGTCTGTCGATGCGTCAGGAATATGTAGTAGCTAAAACATATTGTGACAACAGCAATTTCTGCTGTAATTTTCAAGTGGAAGCACTCTGTCGTGTCCACTTACATGTTAACAACACCGAGAGCACTTGCTATAATGATGCCTAGTATTGGTTACTCGGGTAACCGCACGCTGTTTGTTGTACATGGTCACGTGGAACTTTGTCCCGACATTCTGGTATCAATGGTAACAACTTCGCCGATGACGCTGCCCGACGAGGCCCTCGACGGAGCTCCCACACCACTCGTACCCTTGTCAAGATTAGACGCTGCACGAGAACTTCGCCACATCGCGCATAACGTGACGCTAACTGACTGAATTCTGCGCTAAACTCCAGCTGTCGCTTTTGCAAGCTTGATCCATTATTTGAGCTGCAAGTGCCGACATTTCTGCACGTCATGCTACAATACTGTACCGGCTGTGCGTCGGTGTGGCGTTCACAAACTTATACAGCAATCGCAATGGTATGGCGGAATTCACCTATTGCGATATTTGCAAATGTGAGGAAACAGTAGGTCATCTCATGTGCCGCTGTCCCATATTTGACCAACGTCGTCGGACTCCCCACTGCGCCTTGAGAACAGTTGATGACCGGCTTTTTACTGAAAAAAAAAACATCTTGCACACCCGGCCTCAAGTCATCAGTCGAGAGGGTTACCCCGAGCCCTCCTGCAGGTCTTGAAGGCCACGAAATTAAGTGACCGACTGTAGATGCGCTGCAATGCGCATGGGTATTGGGACTTGCGTACAGTCATGTTTTTTCTCTCTCCATCCTACTCCCTCATTCCCTCCTCCTCCACACATAGGGTAGCAAGCTAGCTAAACAAAGACTGGTCAACCTCCCTGCCTTTCCACTTTTTCTCTTGCACTCAAAAGCTCCGACCAATAATAATAATAATATCTGGGGTTTAACGTCCCAAAACCACGATATGATTATGACAGACGCCGTAGTGGAGGGCTCCGGAAATTTCGACCACCTGGGGTTCTTTAACGTGCACCTAAATCTAAGTACATGGGCCTCAAACATTTTCGCCTCCATCGAAAATGCAGCCGCCGCGGCCGGGATTCGATCCCGCGACCTTCGGGAGAGCAGTCGAGCGCCATAACCACTAGACCACCGTGGCGGGGCGAAAAGCTCCGACCAGGTCCTCTCAACTATACATCGCCGAGACCACTGGAACATTTTCTAAAGATCTTCGCGTACAGAATTGGAAGCTTTAGGTAACAAACAACTTGGATTCGTCCACATGAACAATACAAGACAGAGAATTTTTTTTTTATGAGCAGCGTCCGAACAAAGTAGAATGCAACTTGCGGCAATTCATTGAAGTTAGGAGGCAAAGCAAAAACATCTTGCTGACGTGTTCAACAATCTTCAAATAGCACTTCGGAGCATTAGACAACAGTCGAAAATTGATAAATTAAAAAACAAATCCAGGGAAATAGGCAACATTGATGGGTTCCTAAAAAAAGGAGATATTCACGTTCGCTTTGTGCTTAAAGTAGACAAATGACTAATAAAACGTGCAGCATTTACATAAGGATTTCAGTAGTCCTTTTGTGTGTGCAGCACAATGCTTTGAGGAAGATGGTACAGTCCTACAGGCTGCAAGTAAACGCTTCGGGAAAACTTCATGCAGAGTCCAACACAAGCGCTCGTTGGGCGTATACATTAACAGAGGAGAGATAGAAAGAGAGAGACAGAAAACTTTATTGTAAGTTCTTGCTGGCGTCGTTAAAGGCGGTAAGCAGGGAGACTAGCTCTACCGGATGTCCCTTCCTCAGGCGGCGGCCAGACGTTGAGTCTTGGCGGCGTCTTCGACCAGCCGGACTGTTTAAGGTCGATTTCATTCCCTGCGGAGCGTAACGCAGCTCCTAGTGGGCATGTACACGGAAATTGGGCAGGCGCTCCACTACTCACCGACGGTCCACTAAAAATGAAGAAGCTGTCTTTAACAAGTATAGGAGGTATGTGCCACAGGAATTGGGCAAGCGCGACTACTTGCCCCCGGTCCACTAAACGTTATGATTTGGAAATTTGAAGCAGCCTCACGGACTTAACGTCGCGAAGACTGCTTAAACATTGCAGATGGTGGCAAAACTACCATAGAGCAAAGTCCAGCAATGGAATAGCAATATGATGTCACCTTCTCCGCTGTTTAACCAATCTTCGTGACGTTAAGTGAGTGAAGCTGCTTCAAATTATTCTTTTCTTTGACTCGTCCAGGTCCAACGGTAGCCATAATGGCGGAGTACGACGCCCTGCCGGAGATCGGCCATGCCTGTGGCCACAACTTGATCGCCGAAGCCGCAGTCGGGGCTGCCATCGCCGCTATGGAAGCCATGAAGAAGAGTTCCACGGCTCGAGGCAAGGTGCGCAGTAGCCGACCGAGATTAAGTGGGCGTCAACACATGCAAGCAAGGACGGAAACCATAACGGTTCCCTTCCTTCCCATATAATGAAATGCCTTAGTAGAGAGGTTAACCATAAAAGTGTCGTAAAGGATTTTAACTGCGCTAACAGACACGGGCACAAGAAGAAAGAAGAGAGGACGTACGCAGTCCAGTTCCTGTCTAGTTTTCTGTACATATGTTATCTTTAACCCATTAAGCACTCAGTTGTGATGATGGTGGTGGTGGTGGTGATGTCCTCAATGTGATGGCGTTCACCCACAAATGGGGATGGGCCAGAACCGGGCGGCAGGATCTTTAAAGGGGTCATGAAGCACCCCTTGGGCTGATTGAAAAAACACATCCTGCGGAAAGCTGACACGGCTATGAACTGCTCTGCCAAATATTACAGTCGTGCGCGCCGCGTAATGGCCACAAGCGGAGCGCGAAGTTGCCGTTTCCCCAGGCACCCTCTTTTCAAACAGAGGCCGGTTCTCACTCTCGTCGGTGGGCGGGGCGTCTGTCCGCTGTACGTCGCAAGAGACATAGCATGCTTATTGGCCGATAGCCGACGTAAATCGAGAGCGGCGTTCGGATCAGATGCGCTTCTTGCCGCGGGGTGCCGGCACTTGCCGGCGCCGCACTCCTCAGTACACGGTAGCCGCACTCGCGCAAGCGAATCACAGCGGGAGAGCGATCGCGTTTCATGACGCGCGCTGGCGTAACTTCTTTCCCCCATGCCATCCCTCCCTGTCTAGCTTCCAGTGCGCTCGTCGGCACGAGAAAAGAGAGAAAGCGCTGGGAGCGTGCGCCAAACCCCCGTAACTCCGCTGATTCTTGACGGATTCGAGAAATTTTTGCGGCAATCGATTCGGGAGGCAGTACACTCCGATACTGAGGCCATTAGATCATTACTTGGAAAAGTGGTTCATGACCCCTTTAAGTTAAATACATATAAAGCTAAAAACAAACTCTGGAACTTTAGACTACAAATAAAACATAGCTAATAAATGATAATGCTATATAGGAAACGGTCATGCTATCAGATGGGATTTTTGACGGATACAATGACGGGTTCAGAACCAATAATGTAAATAAATAAATATCTACTGTCATGGTAATCTTTTTGTTTCGTTTATGTAATTAAACATCGCAGAACAGACATCCCTGTGGCTGTAACCTAATGTAGTGCCGCCAAATGATAAAATTACTGCAACATATATGTCTAATCCTAACTCTCGAAGTGGAGTGACCAGGTATCTTTTTCTCTCATTAGAATATCGTCGACAGAATAAAAAGAAATCGTCTATTGTATGCGCACGTCTAGTCTTCTTCTTGTGTCCGTGTTTGTAAGCGCAGTGAAAAGCCTTTAAAATAAATGTTATCCAAATTGTCCGACTTGGTACTCTACTTCAATGTGTTAACTACCCTACCCTGCGAATTTTGGGAACGGGGAATGGAAAGATGATAGAGTGAAAGGGAATTAAAGAAGGAAATGAGGTGCTAATGCGCTGATGCGTGTGGGTTTGCACCCTCTGAAGCACCTCAGAAGCCAACCTCCGAAGCACAAGGGCGTCTTCACTGCCTTGTGGGCCGACGAGTGGTGTGGACGATGGGGACGCATGCGGGCTTGAGCACCCGCATGCGTAGCACGATGTAGCGGTAAAATCTAAGGCATTTCATTCACGACGTTCCGAACGAATAATGTGAAAGAATGAATTCATCTCAAAGCAAGTATGTTCAAAGGAACTGAACAAGACCACGCAGTTCTGTTCTGTCTCTCATTTTGCATCCCATCTCGTTTCGGAGCTTGTACCAGCGCATTCGTACCAACGAGACCACCTTCCAACCTTACTAATCAGAAGCCGTCAGAAGCAAAAATATAAGACTGCGTGAAAAACGTAGGTCTAGAGGAGTCTCTACGAAAAAAAAAACAAAAAACAAAAAACATCATGCTTGAAATACGAGCGGAAGCGCCTAGAATAACTTGCAAATGTAGTTGTTTTTGATACCAAAACTTAAAAAAAAGCGATTATGACCGCCAGCCGGACGTATATGACAAGGTGCCTGACCCAGAAGGCATTGTCCCCGTTATAAAGGGAACACCCAAACACCTCGGAGCCGATGTACAGGGTCGTACGTCGTAGCGGAGTCCAGTATTTAGTATCTCTTCAAGGGCTGCGGTCATAAGGACATACTTTGCTCAGGTGTTCGTTTTAAGAGTTAAGTATTAGAAAGAAAACTACGCATGCAAAGTACATGGCCCCACACCCTTGCCTATGTTGGTTTAGAATATATCATACTATACTCAGTTACAAAATGAGAAAAAAATCTCAGCTTCGCCCACAACCGTTGCTGTACCTCCGACAGAGAATTTGCATAAATGATCCATCCAATAACCCTTACTTACTTTCTTGACGACAAGCACCTCTCGAGTGTTTCAGATAGTTGACTTTCCCATACAGACACAGCTTCGTGTGGCTGGTTTCAAATTGGAAACTTGAACATTCTGGTAAATTTGGTCAGGGATCCTAACATCGCTACTCAGCTAAACGTAATGTTTTAGGTAGTAACGACGAACCTTTAACTCCTAATACGCGTAGTATTTACATTAGCCGCGAAAAAAAATACTTACGGTTAGAGCGGAAACGAGCTAGCACGACTGTCTTTCGCATATGAAGGGCAGGCGCCCCGCGGTTCTGTGGGCAGAGCTGACATTTTTTGGGTTGTAACTTTTTTAAACCTCCTTGGTTGTAACCGAGGATAGCTCACAACCATTATGCCCAGAATGAAATTCTGCTGTAGTTGGCTGGTCTTTCAGGAAATGATTATCGCAGCTCATCGTAATCGGTACACCGGCAGAAGAGTGCTTTGGCGGCAAGGAGATGCTTGTCCAGAAGGGCGCCTTCCAGGACATCGACGTCGCCATGATGGTGCACCCGATGAACCAGGACACCCTGAGACTCAACCTCAACGCCTCGCAGCAGGTTCGTCAGCGCGCATGCGCAAACCACGGCAGGCGATTTGTCGATCGGTTCATACACATCAGCGGGAGAAACGAAATAAATCGAATGTCGAATAGCTCTTTGAATAATTCTCTACTGAAGCATTACCCGCCACGGTGCTGTAGTGGTTATGGTGCTCGTCTGTGTACCTGAAGGTCGCGGGCTTGAATCCCATCCGCGGCGCCCACATTTCGATGGAGACGAAATGCTAGAGGCCCATGTACTTAGATTTAGGTGCACGTTAAAGAACGTCAGTGGTCGAAATTTGCGGAGCCCTCCACTACGGCATCGCTCATAATTATCCCTCATAACAGCATCGGGACGTAAAACCCCAACAGTGTTATTACCGACTAAAAAATTGTGCACAGAGAAATAGTTTGCACGTGCACTGAATATTATTGGTAGACAAAGATTGATGAGTTTGACGCGAAATGTCTGGCTCCTAATAATAATTAAAGGGTTTTACGTCCAAAACAACGATATGATTATTAGGGACGCCGTCGTGAAGGGTTCCGGAAATTTCGACCACCTGGGGTTCTTTAACATGCGCTTAAATCTAAGCCCACGGACATCTAGCATTTCGCGTCCATCTAAATGCGGACGCCGCGGCCTAGATTCGATCCCGCGACCTGCGGGTCGGTAAGTACCAGACCACCACAGCGGATGAAACGACTGGCTCCTTTGAGGGCTATACCTCCTCGGGATTTTCATCTGGTATGACCACTTGAAGAAAACCTATCATACTTTCTCTACAATTTCATGTTGAATGGTAGGCACTCAGTGACCCAAAGTTGAAAAATACAACACAACACGGCGACACAAAATTCTGATGTTTTGTCAGCGACATTTCAGCGACATTTCTGTTGTGACAATTCGGTGCCGTTTGTGACAACAAATTTTCCTGCGGTATTACAAACACTTCGTGTAGTACTTCAGTTCTCTGTTATAATAACACGCACGTGACAGAATTCGCTTGTGTTGTCACGCAAAAGATATCAGTAACACAAGAGAAATGTCTGTCGCTTCATCAGGAATCTGTAGTAACTACAGATACATGTCGTTGTACGAAAAGCAATTTCTGTTGTTGTGCTGGCAAGCTCTCTTATAATTGTCAACTGGGATATATAGAATAACTCTACGAAACGAATATCTGTTAAAAAATGTGACCATTAGAAGCGGAGACAGAATCAAACAGAACAACATTGGATTCTTTCAGCAAGATAGAGTGGTTGTACATATTTGATTAGCTGTACATAATTTATGCAGTAGCACAAAGAAGCACATGGACGGTGAAAGAGCAATACGGGACACAGCGCTAACCATGTTTGATTTGGTGAGTCGATTCGCTTGCGTCTTCCCCTCTCCCTTCTACCTTGCGCAGTGTTGTACGATCGCGGGTGATAAACATTGAGGTTCTAGTTAGCGCTGTTTCCCGTCTTGCTCTTAAAAAGTTCTTAATACTGACATAACTTTAAAACATCAAACGATAGAGATCCTATGTAAACTATTCCCCCTTCCCTCCTCCTCTCCTCGCCTCGTGTAGGATAGCAAATCGGGTGCGACCTGGTTGACGGCCATGCCTTTACCTTGCCTTTCTCTCTCTCTCTCTCTCGCCTCTCTAACGCAAAGTAAAACTTTCCGTTCTGCATGTACACCACCTTGAACTGCATGGAGCACAGCTTGTTCCAACTCTCCCAGATTTTCTACTTTTGCTTAAATTTCTGTCTTGCTTATCAACATGTATAATATGTGCAGGGCCTAAAGTATCCAAACGTTCGTGCTACGACCTTGTAAAGCAGACTGAGTAGATGCTGGCTCGTTCGCTTCCTGTCGCAGATGATCGTGAGGTATGAAGGTAGAGCGGCCCACGCCGCTGCGTGTCCTTGGGAAGGAGTGAACGCGCTCGATGCAGCTGTGGCGTCGTACGTTAACATGGCCTTACTACGACAACAGACGAAGCCTGCCTGCCGAATACACGGTTGGTATGCGCATCCAGATGCCACGAGCGTTGGGAGGTCATGAAGAAATAAAGCGGCTTTCATGCAAATTGAAAGTATTCCGAGCGCAGGCCTGACATCCTACTGGCTCACGCACAGGCCTACTTAGTTGTAAGAATGAAAATGAAGGCTGAATTGAAGATAGAATGATGAGTTGACTCAAGAAATGTCTCTGCAAAGCAGACAGCCCCTTCATATTCGAAGAGATGAATATTCTTTAACAGGAGGTCTCGCTGGAGCCAAAGTTTGGACAAGTGGTCTTGTCTTCTTCAAGGTAGCAACTGTCTTGAAGAAGACAAGACCACTTGCCAAAACGTTGGCTCCAGCGACCCCCTAACATCCCCGCCCCCATTCCAACTTCTTCAAGAATATTAATATCTTCAAGCCACCATTCCAAGGATACGTATATATCTTATCTGTTCCCCTTCTTCATGTCTCCTCCCACAGTTCTTAAGCTTGTCAGCGCTGGACTAACTGGAAGATTCAACGCGTACCAACTGGTTCAGTTCACAATTTTAAAGCAATATATACAATCTTACCCTTAATAACTTTATGACATAGCCTCATTGCCTAGTAGCTTCATTTTGCTTCGATATCTGTTGGTGTACATTATCAATCAATCAATCAATCAATCAATCAATCAATCAATCAATCAATCAATCAATCAATCAATCAATCAATCAATCAATCAATCAATCAATCAATCAATCAATCAATCAATCAATCAATCAAAATGTTGACGTCTTGATTTTAGCGCTAAAACGACGAACACATGAGAGAAGACAGGACTCAGGATTGTCCTGTCGTCTCTCATGTGTTCGTCTTTTTAAGCGCTAGAATGAAGATGTCGTCAAGTAGTCACCAACTCGCCCAGGAACAAGTTCTTATTAATCAAAATCTGCTTACCAGCATGAACTTAAATACCTTGGCTTGGTAAATAGCGCCTCTACTCCTCGACATTGTAGTTACCCCGTCGACTCCTTGACATCGAAGTTCTGCTGTATACGTGATTCTGACGGAGCATCCAACAACACAGGGATCATCACCGAGTCGGGCAGCTATCCAAACATCATTCCAGACACCAGTAAGCTGGTGTACCAAATCCGAGGCCAAACAGTCGACGAAATGAACTGGTTGAGAGCTCGTGCCGAAGACTGCTTCGAGGCGGCAGCGAAGGCAACCAACTGCGCCGTGACCATCACGAAAAATGCCGTGTACAAGGACGTCGTGCACAACGTGACCCTATCGAAAGTCTACAGAAAGCACGGCCAGAACCTTGGTAGGTACTATCCAGACCTGTACAGACAACCCTGAAAACAGCAGCGTAGAACCGAGATCACAGAGAGGGGGCACCAGACTTTTTTTAACTTGCCGGGGGGGGGGGGGGGGGAGGAGGCACCCACGACTAGCGAGTTCCTTCGGGGGAGAGGGAAGTGTGAGATTTGTGCGTTGTGTTTTGACTGTTTGCTCTGGGGAGACAAAGGGGGCAGGCGAAAACACCGGAGGGGGGCGCTGTTATTTTTCGTAACATTTGTATTTAGGCATGTTCTATTCAATAACAGGATCCCACAGGCATAAAGCATAGATACTAGAGGCGGGGGGCACACCGTGCACGTGCCCCCCCCCCCCTTCGAAATTTTTTTTTGCCATGGAATACAAGCTCCAAATGACACTCGATCACCTTTGCCTGCCCAACCCCCACTTCAGATCAAGGAGCCCCCCCCCCCCCCCCCCGAAAAAAATTTCTGGCTACGCCCCTGCGCATGACTGAAGTACAGTCTCGTGTATTGTTTAGTGCTTTCGAGGAAATACAATTTTGAAAACTGGATAGCGCGAAATCTAACAGGACAAAGAAGGAACACAGAAGCACAGGACAGTAGCTATCTGTTCCTTTGTCCTGTTAGATTTCGCGCTATCTAATTTTGAAGAGTATGAACCAACCAGCCCAGCAACGTATTTTGTTAAAATACAATTTAATTGCGGTTGTTTTTAATTGGCACGAGCGCGGAGTGAAGCTTTTTTAAAGGGACATTAACGAGAAAGACGATTTTTCTCGCATTAGTAAATTATTATTTCACGGAACCAAAACAACCACGCTTGCTGCGAGGAGACGCTCGGTAAGCGAAAAAACGCGCAAGAAGAAAATGCGGGTGGTGACGCCACCTTCAAGTTCCCGCACTAGTCACCATGACGTCATAGATTTTGACGGCGCCTACTAGTGCCTACGTAGTTCCTAATCGGTAAAAATGAAGTAGATTGTGTTCCGAGGGGGCTAAGGACTTAGCATACCATGTTCCAGGAAATTTCATTGATCCAACGTGTCTTAAATATGAAAAAAAGGATACACTTTGAAATCCGTGTGCTCACAATCGGAGATTTCGGCGGGCAATTTTAAAATTGAAACATGTGACTTTCATTTTCTCATCTACCAATAACCCGTCAAGGTGGTCTAGTGGCTAGAGTGCTCGACTGCTGACCCGAAGGTCGCGAGATCAAATCCCTGCTGGCGGCGGTTGCATTTCGAGGGAGACGGGATGCTGGATGCCCGTGTACTTAGATTTAAATGCACGTTAACGAACATCAGATGGTCAAAATTTCCGGAGCCCTCCACTACGGCGTCTCTTATAACAATATCGTGGTTTTGGAACGTAAGAACCCGACAATTATTACATATCTCATCTATTATCAACCCTATGGTGGTTGATAAAAAAAAAAGCTCTAGTGTCGTTAATTTCACCACCACTATGGTGGTGAAATTAACGACACTAGAGCTTTCACAGTGCAATGTGCCAGTCTAAACTAATTAATTTTTTGTCTTTTGTGTGCCTTTAACCGTTCTGCACTCACACGCGCGCCTTTCAGGAGTCATATTCACGGACGCCGACCTCAGTTGCATGGAGGCCTGTGGAGCCTCGACGGACGCCGGAAACGTATCGTACGTGGTACCCGTGATTCACCCGATGTTCGCCATCCCCACCAAGGCAATGAACCACACGGCAGCGTTCGCCCAGGGCGCGAACTCCCCGGATTCCCAGCAGCCGACGCTGCGCGCGGCCAAGATTATGGCGCTCACGGCGCTGGACCTGTTAAGGGATCCCGCGTTGGTGTCCGAGGTCAAGGCGGAGTTTGCCCAGTGGAAGAACGGTCATGGTGAGAAGGCTTGGTTTGGTTAATGGGGCTTAATATTAAGAGACTCGGGCTATGAGAAAAGCAGTAGTGGAGGGCTCCGGAGGATTTCAACCACTTGGGGTTTTTTGAAGGGACACTAAAGAGAAAGACGATTTTTCACTTATTAGGAAAGTACTCTTTCACACTACCGAAATCACCACGCTTGCCGCGAGAAGATTCTCGGTAAGCGATAAAACGCGCAAAATTTTACAAAGGGCGGATGGCGACACCAGCTTGAAATTCTCGCACCAATCGCCGTGACGTCATAAATTTTGACGGCGTATTCTAGGGTCTACCTTGCGCTTAATCGGTTAAAATTAAGAACATTGTCTTTTGAAGGGGCCAGAGGCTGAACATACCAAGTTTCAATGAATATCCTTGAGCCAATGTCGCCAAAATACGACGTCGTGCGCGGAGATTTTGGAGCGAAATTTACCAACGAGACTTCAAGCTTGATTTTCTCCTCAATATGTTTATGATGGTGATATTAACGACATTAGTATTTTCAGAGTCTAAACCAAACTATTGTTGCCCTTTTGTGTGCCTTTAATGTGCGCTGGCATGCACTGTTTGAGCTCTCATGTTTTATGACTGCATAGAAGGCCCGCGGGTGTAAACCTTGTCGCGCTTTGGTAACACTTTTCAGTAGTCTCGGCCGCTGTTGAAATTTTAAGGCATTCCTAAGCCGTTCGAAAAATATCAGTATTAATGAATAGAGGCTGTTCTATTCGAAAACTGAATATAGCACGCTATTATATAGATACTACACCAGAAATTTTCTAAATATGCGTAGGGTTCTTCTCCATCTTATTTGGCTTAGAGTGTGATTAAATGGATCTAGCTTTAACCTGAATTGCCAGTCTTATTCTTGAGCGAGCAGCGGTTCAAACTAAGGTTGGTGCATAATGTTCGTCAATGGCGTTTTTCTTTTTTTCCCTATTTAGTGAGGCGCTAGAAATGTCTCGCACATGTAAAGCTGAAGTTGGTGCCGATTCTTCAACAATTAACTTTGTAACCGCAGCAACACTGACGAGGGCAGTTACTTCTACGGAAACACTGGTACCGCATCGAACCTGCTCAGTGATCTAGCCATTGCAGTTCTCCTATATCCGTTCGTGCATTCTCTGTTCTGCAGTATGTGTCTCTCCCACATGATTGTATTTTGCAATTGAACTGAATCTGAGGCGGCACAATCGCTTGTAGTTGAACGTGCATGCTATAGTTGGCACAGTAGGGACTCTGCAACATTCGCCTGCTAGGCGTATGTCACTCTGACATCCACCTGCTGCAAAATAGCCGTTAAAAACTAACATTGTTATACCCGTGTTACTCTGCTTGATATGACTCCACATCTTTCATTGACACAATTTATTCCGCAACTCGGCCACACAGCTAAGTAATTACTTTACAAACTAACCAACTCGCTATGAAAGCAACTATGCGAACTATAGTTAGCTACAAGCAATGTAATAAAGTAATCAGTGTCATTTGCCAAGAGAGAGCCAGAGAGCTGTCATTTTCGCTGCTCAACCAATTACGAAATACTTTGACGTCGAGTAGTGTTGCGCCGCTCATATTCTAACTTATAGTTCACATGCTTAACGAATTTCTTGCTTCAAGTATTGTATGCATTGCGGTTACCGCTTCAGAGCATTACTTACAGTACTTTGTTGTGATGCAATGATATATATATATATAGATAGAGCAAATTTATTAGAAGGCAGAGAGGTCGGCCTGAGCTTGAGCGCTCTAACACAATCTAATGATAACAAGGAGAATTATAATTACGATGCTGAAAATAAGGAAAAGTTATTACGATGTTGAGAATACAGCAAAGCTATTATTACGATGCTGAAAATAAGGGAATGTTTCTTATTAGGATGCTGAAAATAAGGGAAGTTAGTATTACGATGCTGAGAATAAGAAAAAGTTACTGTTACGATGCTTAGATTAATATGGGGAGTAGAACTCGCTGTCGGGCTAGTTGGTACATGTCTGAATTAAATAGTCAACTTCGCGCCAAATTCACATTCACACAGAAGAAGAAACACAAGACAGGACGGGCGCTCACTTACAACTGTTTATTCCTTGCGGAAACAGGCTAATATACACCCACTTCTCATCAACACATGCGCAACATGCTCGCTTACCTAATCATGCTATCGGACACATTCTCTCCAGATACCGTACTTCCGAGTCATACAGGCTGAGTGACGTCTCGCTAACACAATTGATAGCCCGTTTCTTTATGTGATATGCCTCCAAAATTTCCCGCGCTACCTTGCTTTTACTTTTTCCCAGGATCCTAATCTGCGTGAAGCATGGCGTGCATCCGCATGAAGCGACATGCGCCCTTAAATGCGCACCTTCCTTATTCTTTACCGTGAGAGCGTGTTCCCTCGCTCGATCATTGACGCAGCGCCCCGTGTGGCCAACATAGCTCTTCCCGCACGATAGACTTTTCGGCAGAACGGACAAGGTCTGTCCTTTACACATGAGCTGCCTGACGATGGGGTCCTGCAGTTTTTAGACTTAAAACTAACCCTTTGTGACAGTCATGTTTGCTGGTGTTTTTCCCCCCGTGCGAGGAAGGAACTTTTACCCTTTGGTTCGGCCCACTCGAAAACCGTGAAGAGGGGCATTGCAATGCTTTCCCTGGGGTCCGCACTTCGGAAGTCGTGACCGCATCTCATGAAGTTTAGTTTTAGTGCACAATTAGATCGTTTGAAGGTCGCCGGGTTCCCTACCTCGATTTGGTATGCGGTTGCGGAATGCCTTCTGCAGAAGGTAAAAAAAGGCCCAATGGAAGCACGAAAGGATAAAGAACGGCCGGAGGTGGTGCCTTATATTCATAAGGTTACACACAACCTGAAAAAGGTGGCGAGTCGGCATGGTGTACCGTTGGTGTTCGCGGTCCCAAACAAACTGGCGAAGTTGTGCCCTCGCATCAATGGAAGTCATGCTCAACAGCCGAAAGGCTGCAAAAAGAAGCATGCGCGGCCGTTCACGAAGTGCGCCACCGCAGTGGTTTACGAGATACCCATATCGTGCGGGAAGAGCTATGTTGGCCACACGGGGCGCTGCGTCAATGATCGAGCGAGGGAACACGCTCTCACGGTAAAGAATAAGCAAGGTGCGCATTTAAGCGCGCATGTCGCTTCATGCGGATGCACGCCATGCTTCACGCAGATTAGGATCCTGGGAAAAAGTAAAAGCAAGGTAGCGCGGGAAATTTTGGAGACATATCACATAAAGAAACGGGGTATCAATTGTGTTAGCGAGACGTCACTCAGCCTGTATGATTCGGAAGTACGGTATCTGGAGAGAATGTGTCCGATAGCATGATTAGGTAAGCGAGCATGTTGCGCATGTGTTGATGAGAAGTGGGTGTATATTAGCCTGTTTCCACAAGGAATAAACAGTTGTAAGTGAGCGCCCGTCCTGTCTTGTGTTTCTTCTTCTGTGTGAATGTGAATTTGGCGCGAAGTTGACTATTTAATTCAGACTAATATGGGGAGGTTACGGTGCTGAGAATACGGGAATGTTAGTATTACGAAGCTGAGAATAAGAGAAGGTTACTATTACGATGCTTAGAATTGGGAAAAGTGAATGTTATGATGCTGAGAATAAGGGAACGTTAGTATTACGATACTAAGAATAAGGAAATGTTAGTATTACGATGCTTAGAATAAGGAAAGGTGTATGCTATGATGCTCAGAATAAGGGGAAGTTAGTATTACGATGATGAGAATAAGGGAAGGCTAGTATTACGATGGAGAGAATAAGAGAATGTTAGTATTACGATGTTGAGTCTAAAGGAAAGTTAGTATTACGATGCGGTGAATGGCGACGATCTTGACCGGTAAACCAGTTTAAAGCCCTGGTGGTGTGACAACCCTTCGGCGATCACAATTTGAATACAACTTTCTTTATGTTCTTTACCAGATTGCCAAAATCCAGCTGCTTAGGCTGCCCAGTCGAGTCACTACCGCTGCAATTGCCTAAAGGTACAAGAAAACACCTCTTGAAAGACGTAGAAGTGTCTGGTCCTATGTAGTCTCTGAAAGAATGCAGGGATGATAACTTTCTTCGAGGACTTCTTCCAGTTTCCTTGGAGCATCACATCTTAGATGTCTATATTCAAGAACTTCGCCTCTAGCTTTTTCAATAAATTTTGTTGCTACAAAGTGATGTCATTTGTGTTGAGCGCACGGGACACAAGAAATAAAAAGAACAGAACAATTTGGATCAACCGCATTTTTCTAAACAATACGTATTCAGAAGCCTTGAAAACTGATTTACACTGCGGAACAAACGGGCGAAAACAGATCACGTTGTCGCTCGCCTCTTGTGAAGTACGAGTTCAAGGTTGGAATAAGTCCAGTTAGCACGAAACACTTAGCATGAAACCTGCATTAATTTAATTTGCGGCATCAAGTTAATTTTATGTGTGTTACATTACCTTCACCAAAATTTATTGTGGGAATTTGATAATAATTATTGTAGTTCTACGCCCCAGAACCACGGCATGGTTATGAGAGGCACCATAGTGGGGTTTCTGGAAATTTTGGCACCCAAATATGGGCACACGGACCTTCAGCATTCCACCTGCATCGAAATGGGGCCACCGCGGCCGGGATTCGATACCACGACGTGCGGGTCAGCAGTCGAGGCACCATAACCACTGGACCACCACGGTTTAGATTTGTTGTCGGGGTTTAGATTTATTTTAGTTCTCCTAATCTCGTAAAGGAAGCAGCGCGTAGCTACTATGGTGCCCAAGATGGAACTAAAAGACAATTAAAATTAGAGGTCCTAATGTTCCAAAATTCACAGTGGGTCAGGAAGGACGTCGTAGTAGCCATAGCACGTTATTTTAAGTAAATCGTTGAAGTTATACCATCCATGTCCGCTAGTTTGTCACACACGTTATTTCTGGCTGCTTGCATTGTTTACCGAATTTTTGAAAGTACGTTCAGTTTCTCTTAACGGGCTTGAACGAAACTTTGTTGTTCCAACCATCATCATAATAAGAAAGACGAGGTCGACCTGCCACATAGAAAAAGCTGCTATCCCATTTTCTAAACTGGGGCAGAACTTAACAATAGACACTGCACTTACCTTCGGTGCTTCGGCGCTGGGCTTCAGCCACATGAATATTTTTGATGCTGTTTGTGCTTCCCTTCGCGAAACAAAACGAATTTTCAATTTCCTACTTGTACAAGTTATTGTTATTGTAACAATGAACGATTCAATTACAAAGAAAGTTTGGTTTCACTTTAATTCCAATATTCTAATTTCTCTTCAGGATAACTATTTAGCTGTCTAATCTGAATGTACAAGTAAATTATTATTGAGGCGAAAGCCTTGGATGCCTCATCAAACGAGAAAATTCACCAGCCTCCCGCATTGGCGGCGGCGTGAACTCGAGTGATGTGAAAAATCATCACCACGTGATGACGTCACCACATGAGGTCAACGTGACGTCACAGATCGTCAAACTTGTGACGACATTATGACGTCATCATGACGTCACATGATGATGTCATTGCATGGCATCGTAGCTTGGTAACGGTGGGCCGATCACGGAGGCAGTGTAAAGCCAGATGAGGTGCCTCTGATCCTGGAGGCTGTGGAAAACCACGCTAGGTGCAGAACGCTTTCGGAGGGTGGCGGGGCAGGATCTCGATTGAGAAGAGGAAGAAGAAGAAGGTGGCTTTCGCCTTCCAGTAGTCTTAGGTGAGTGCATAAGGGACCCTCTGAGTTTTTACTCTTTCCTTTTTCCTTTTCATGCTAGTTTTTCTTTTCTGAGTGTTTATTCATTAGTTCATACTCCACATATTTAAGATTTCATATGAACAATTCTTGGCTAGTCCCCCAGTGTGGGTACGAGCCATATGTAAAGGAACTTCATCATCATCATCATCGCCGCGCCTGAAGAGGCTTAAGGAACGAAGCAAATCGACCTGCCATCGCCGTGGTACTGTATTAAACAGTTACCGAGTCATCTTGGTGAAGCTCGGGATCATCGGCAACCTTCCTGTTCCAACTCACGTGGCCTGTCCTGCACCCTTCGTGAACTGCACTCTTCGGCTGCAAGGCAAGTAGTAGTACAGGAAATCGGCAGGGAGCTCTTGCGAGAGTTGAAGGAATTGTGACGTAATTGGAATGAGGGGTGGGGGGGGGAAGAGGTGGCAGAAATCTTTGCATTTTTTAATGTCAAACTGAAGGTGAAACAAGCTCTCGGTTGAAAGTAAATTTTCGCTCGAACAACAAGAGGGTTTAAGCGCGTACGGGAGGTCACTAAAAGTAACATAGCGAAATCCACTAAAACGAACAACTAACAAAACCAATGTATTCTACGAAAAGTAATTTACGACAAAGAAGCTTGGAAAGCAACAACAAAAGTTGAGGTGGAGCCAAAGACCGTACCAGAGGCGATGTGACGGAAAATGAGCGATGCAGCGTTAAAGGGTCATGACACCAAGTTTTCCAGCTCGAATATAGATCGTAAGTTGATCTGATGGAGGGCCAATCAAGGCGTAAGTGCCACACGAACAGTGTTGTGTGCTTTATCTATAATTTCAATCAATCAATCAATCAATCAATCAATCAATCAATCAATCAATCAATCAATCAATCAATCAATCAATCAATCAATCAATCAATCAATCAATCAATCAATCAAAAAGCCACACGGTATCTTATGGATTTGCCTAAGACGACTGGAAGGCGAAAGCCATATTTTTTAATTCTCATTCGACTGTTATGATTCTCCCCTCGCCACGGAAAGGTTTCTGCGCATCACGTTGTTTTCCGGCACTGCCTCCGGAACAGCCCACCTTTGACCAAGCGACTATGTATAGCATGTGATGGCGTCCTCATGTGACGTTATAGTGACGTCAAGATTACGTCACAAATTTTGGCTACTAGTGACGTCATGATCCTGTAATATGTTGACGTCATCACGTGACGATAAATGTTTGCATCACTCGTGTTGACGCCGACACCACCGACGCCACTGGGGCTGACGGTTACTTTTCACGTTTGATGAGGCATTCAAGGCTTTCGCCTGAATAGTACTTATGGGCAATGTGACAGGCGGCATGTGAGTCAGATACAGAAGGATGCTCCATAAAGCCCAAGCATACGACGATACCTTTGTCTTATTGCAGCCTGGAGCTTAAATGGTACAAACAGGTTGTGTTCCGGCCGTATTCCAGGTTACTGTATTCATCTTTAAGTGCCGTACATAACCTTGCAGGTGTGGAACGACTATACAAGAGCTTCAACGTACAAATACGTGGGAGTCGCAAGGGACATGGCAGTGAATTATTCGTCCCTGGTGCTGAGTGTCTTGGAGGCCAAGGCGAAAGAACTGCGCGACGTCAGCAAGTTCCTCTGGGAGAACCCGGAGACAGCGCTGCGCGAAACTAAGGCCCACGACAAGCTGTGCGAGTTTCTCGAAGGACAGGGCTTCAGAGTGCGCCGACACTACTACATGGACACGGCGTTCAGGGCCGAGTATGGCGCGCCTGGGGGCACCGACGGTATGTCGAAATAAGCCATGTTTTTCAGCCTCGCAAAAAACTTAAAAGCCAGTTCCACGCTTGCGAAAGCTGAGTAAGCAGCGGAGCTGGCAAGTAAGCGCCACCACCTGGGGCACGGAGATCGAGTTGTCTCATCTTTCCTCATCATCTTGTTTCACCTTTCCTTTCTCTGTTTGCATATTGCGCTCTCTCCTCCTAACCCTCACTTCTCTTTCCCACCCCTTGCTAGGCTATACCGTACATAGTTATGCCATGGTTTACCCTCTCACTTCCTTTTATTCATCCTTTCCCTCCTCCTCACCCTCACTTCCCTTTCCCACACCCTTGATATATTATACAATGCATGGCTATGCTATACTAGGAACTGCTTGGCACATACCCGCCGAATTTTCCGTCTACGACACCGGCCTTACTCCGAGCATAAACAGCTCCGCTTTTAAAAATGTCAGAGTTGTTGTGGAAAAATAATC
The DNA here is from genome assembly GCF_013339695.2 of Rhipicephalus sanguineus. NCBI lineage: Eukaryota > Metazoa > Arthropoda > Arachnida > Ixodida > Ixodidae > Rhipicephalus > Rhipicephalus sanguineus. The sequence goes on along the minus strand of NC_051186.1, from coordinate 35,751,380 downwards.
GTCAACCCTGGCGGTTTAGCGAGCGTGGCCTCCGCGATTAGCTACGGCTGCTCGGCGCGCCGACGGAGCCAATCACGGAGGCCACGGGTTTAGTGCCTACGGACTACGGCGTTCCACTGCGGAGGATGGGATCACTGTTTCAGTTCCGAGTCTTGGGTGCCTAATTATCATAAGGGGGAAGCGCAAGAAATGCTCGTGTGCACGCGAGCACGTTAGATAAACTCAAGAAGTCAAGATTGATTCGCAGCCTTGCAGTGAAGCGTCTTTCGCAGACAGCATGCTGCTTCGGCACGCGGAAGCATTGTATTCGATTTCAGAACAGGGATCTTCCCTTCGACTCACTCGCTACCTGATGATTTCAGGTGCTCCAAATTTTTATACAGGCTGTAGAAGTTAGAAAACAGCCCCGAAAACTACGTTGGAAAAATACCCGCACGAATGTAATTTTTTCACATGACCTGTTTTGCGAAGGTCCCACGGTGGCTGTCATGGCGGAGTACGACGCCCTACCGGATATTGGTCACGGCTGCGGCCATAACCTGGTAGCGCAGGGCGCTCTCGGAGTCGCCGTGGCTGTCAAGGAGGTCGTGAACAAGGTCCATGACTTCAAAGGAAAGGTACGCTACGGCGCTATCGTGTACGAAATGCCTAAGGAAAAGTAAGACCACAAGGGAAGCGATTCGTTCGAGGGATTTTTGCATCACGTTTATCTGTAACGTTTCGCTGTTAAAACAATCACAGGGTCCTTTATACATTTGCCTATGTCGACTCGAATGCGAAAGCCATCTTGTTTTTATTGTTAGTCGATTGTTTTTATCGTTAGTCGGAGTGACCTGGTGATAAGGTTACGAAATGACCACAAAAAGAATCGGTGCCTTACATCTCAGCTGTTTATTCATGATACTATAGTGCTATAGTGAAAGGCGCGAAGCCGAAGACGGACCAGTAGAGAGAGAGAGAGAGACACACACACACAAACACACACACACACACACACACACACACACACACACACACACACACACACACACACACACACACACACACACACACACACACACACACACACACACACACACACACACACACACACACACACACACACACACACACACACACACACACACACACACGGCACCACTTCCAACAATGTTAAAAAACAGGTGCTGTTTATACAGACAGTACTGTCACATTTTATCGGTGCACAGTCGCATTCAGAAACTATAGCTCTTTTCGTTATAATGATGTGGGTGCCACACTCTCGCAACAATCACCTGCTTCAACAATATTTTTTGCCTCAATTATCAATCTAGTCCACTTATCACGACTCCTCGTGATCACAGAGCAGGGGCAAAAATCGGGCGAACACTTGCAATGTCGGCAATGGATTGTGAGGGGCGGCCTTCTCTGCCATTTCTAACATTACTGCAATGCTGTCTGTGCCTGTGTATGTTGCGTGAGTGGCATCCACATCATTATCACGAAAACAACTACAGTTTATGAATGCGACTGCACACCGATGGAGTGTGACGGCACTGTCTGTATAAATAGCAGCTGTTTTTTAAACATTGTTAGAAGTGGCGCCCCGTGAGTGTGTCTCTCTATTGGTCCGTCGTCGTATTCGCGCCTTTAACCCTCGGATCATGTAAAACCAACACGCCAAGTTGTCCACTCTGACCTTTATTGCGATAGCTATTATATGGACACTCTCGACGGGTTCTTGCCGTTGGCGTCTCCGACGGCGTCATTTTCTACATAAAGTCGAAATTGATTCCGTCAACCCGCGAATCCCATGTTCTACACGCGAGTAAAATCTCGCGAGCGCTAGCGACGACCGCGCGTGAAGCAGAGATTAAACGAGCCGGCCGTCTCCGTTGCAGGAAGGGCGCATGCGATAACATCACCCCACGCGCGAGGCCTACCGTCGATTGCTCATCAAGCAGACAGGAAACGCCCCGCCCGTCTTTCGTAAGGAGCATAAAGGGACGCCAGGGAAGGGGGGAGGGGGCTGCGTCGCTCGAAGGGCGCGGTCGCTGGCGCGCGCGCTATCTCGCAGGCATCAGGAGGCGGCCCGTAAACTCGCTGTGCTCTCAAAGCTTACTTCGCGTTTAGAGAACCGACAGCACGAAAACCGCTTCGGTCCCTGGAGCAGCCGTATTCCATTAAGCCAGTGTTTTATCGAGTTACACGAGATTGGATCCAAAAGCGCTAGCTGCTAGCCTTACTTCGTATAGCATTACAACTTGTTGCTATCGCATTCATTGCTTTGCCCTTAAGCAAAACTGTGATTTTTTGTTCAGTACGCGCGATGAAGTTCAGAGATGAAAGTTTCGTTGTTACATGATGACTCACCGATTGAATGAATGCTGCAGATTGTGGTTCTGGGCACGCCCGCCGAAGAGGACAACGTGGGCAAGATAACGCTGCTCGAGAAGGGCGCCTTCGATGACATCGACGTGGCGATGGTGGCGCACCCTGGTCCCCAGGACGCCCTGAGGATGGAATTCTTGTCCAGCCAGAAGGTGCGAGGCTTGAAGAACGCGACTCCTATCTATGACGTTTACAAAAATGAGTTAGTGCCGTCAAAACGCACACTGGTCTTGGTGAAGGTATTGGTTTCTTATGTGGCTGTTTTTTTACACAACTTAGAAATTTAAGTGCATTTGTATAAAAGAAGGCAAAGGTATTCCTAAAATGTAACTAAATTACTGTCCAGTACAAATTACAGTACAAAGTACGATAATAGATTTTCTAGCGAGGGAATTAATCACACACCCCGAGCACCAGTTCTTGATGCCTAAAAACAAGCAAGCAGGCTGCTTGTACCTTCTGCCGAAGATTCATAAGGTTTGCATAGACCAACTACCCTAGTAGCACCAAATGTTGACACAACGTTGCCGCCACATTGAGAAAGTTGCTTCAACGTTGTTGAAACACTCGGTGCTACTAGGGTACTTATGGCGCAAATCCCAGGCAGACCAAGAGTATCCAACAATAATACACCTACAGAGTCGCTATCAAAATTTCTAAATCATCATTTATCTAATATACCATCTACCCTTCTGTCCTTTGTTCGATGTACGCCTCATTTCCTTTGAATTATACATTCCATAAACGAAATACAAACACTCTCGGATCAGGCCATTCTGTTAACATTAGATGTCTGCTCCTTGTATACGAATGTGCCTATCACCGAAGGGATTGAAGCGGCCTTAAAGTGACTCATAGAAAGCAAGCAAAGACATAATGCTGAAGTTTACCTCTCGTTACTGAAATTAGTCCTGACGCTTAATTATTTCGAATTGGATTCGTCCTACTACCTACTATGGGAACCCCTTTTGCGCCAACATAGGCCAACATTGTTTATGAGAAAGTTAGAATCAGAGCGGCTGAAATCATCTCCGGTAAAGCCTTCCATCTATCTCCGCTACATAGACGACATGTTTATTATGTGGGAAGATGGCATGAGCGCACTAAACGCATTCGTTGACCACCGTAACAAGTTTCACCTTACTATTAAATTTACCATGCACCATTCTTCCTGTGAAATCAACTTCCTAGACACGACGGTATGTATTGAAACAGAAAAATTAAAGATGACGCTCTACAGAAAACCAACAGACAGCCAACAATGCCTACATTGCACTAGTCATCACCCGCGACACTGCAAACAAGGGATATTTGTCCGGCAGGCGAGGCGTGTAAGAAGGATCTGTAGCGACGACGGCGATTACGTTCACGACTTAAGCAACCTAAAGGAAGCATTAGTTGAAAGAAATTACCCGCAAGATGCTCTAAACAAGGTCTACAACGAAGCATGTCAATTAGGTAGGCAATCAACACAAGCTAAAAGAGCCCCCGTAGCACAGCCCTACTAGCCGCTAACATTCATAACCAAAACCTCAAATGTGCTCCCAAACATAAATAATATCCTCCGCAAGTATTATCCAATATTAGAAAGCAACGGGCGCCTTAGAAAACGTTTCCCGAAGTACCAAAGGTCGTGTATCGCCGCAATTGGAGCATCAAGGACATGTTAGTGCATGCAAAAGTAAACCCTCATTCTAATGCCCACATAAAACCTTGTTCTCAACCAAGATGCAAGACTTGCAAACACCTTCCATATGACGTTATAGTTAAGAGCACCCCAAGTGATTACGCCCATAATATAAAATCTAGTTTTACCTGTACTAGTTCAAACGGTATCTACAAGATCGAATGTTCATATTGTCACAAATAGTACATCGGCGAAACAGGACAGCCTGTTAATGTTAGATTAAACGGACACCGCGCGGACACGGCGAAGAAATTACCGAAACTACTGACACAGCATTTTAATGTAGCAGGTCACAACTTCGACGATCTCAAATTTTACATACTTCAGTCAAACTTCCTTCCTGTCCCCAAGAGACAGAAAATATACAGTCATACCTTATTCACACGTTTAATACACTCCAGCCAACATGTATAAACGTTTCAGGGTATGCTTGAATCCATCCGATATGGTACATACGCAGCGAAAACCAATGAGAGTTAAGCCCTCCTAAAAGGAATTGCTAACCTACCATTCTGACAACCATAATTCGCCGCCTTTTTTGTCCACGGAATACCTCTTTCCTTTTGACTCACCTAGTACGTCACGGCGCCTCCCCCCCCCCCCCCCGCTTTTGCAGCTGCCCTCTCCTCCTCCTATGTTGGGATTGGAGGAAGGCTACGAAGCCCATACATGCAAGCGCTAAGGAAAGCAGTTGCAGCCTTGAAAAAGAGAAGTCCGCTTGTCGAAACGTCGACTCCAGCACACAAACCCCGTTTACGAATTTTGCATCATTACAACAAAAGGTAATTTAATCATTGTAATTCTATTATTGTAATTTCATTACCGGCATGTCTGATCTCTATCAAGCTGATTTTAGTAAATATATTTCCACGTACTCCTAGACCCTCGGATAGTTGGGTATCGGTTTTGCACGTCAAATGATGCAGCAAGAGGCGGAAATCCTCATTGACGTTAACCTACCTATCCAAAGTTACGCTGCGTGCATATCTGTGGTATTTGCCTGCGTCGTATTGGGCTCCCAAACAACTCAGGTTCCTGTCCTATATGTTCGAGAGCTCTCCCGGCTCATACTTGTGCATACGCTTTTGCTATTGCAATAGCCAATAGCCAAAGCTCGTTAACATTAGCGATCATCTAGCCACATTTAACCAACATTATGCAACATTTAGCCATTATTAACCGGCACCTACAGCCGACAGTATCGATAATTCAGACAACAACCTTGTCAACAACCTTGACAGTGCTAAGCAGTGCTGGCAGCACGTGAGTAAATGCGGTAGGTCCGGAACTGTTCCCCGTTCAAAAATTGTTGTGGGGGGGGCGGGTTGATGAACTTTCGCACCCTGGAGGAAGGAAACACGGTGAAAGCGTGAAACATTCCTCTACCCCTCTCCACGAGAAAACCGCGCGAGCAGACAGCGGAAGGGCAAGCTTCTCCCATGCGCAAATATAAGAAGAAGCGAGCGAGCTCGCCGACGACTTTTAAATGCGCCCGTCGGGCTCCTAGCGCCACCTCGCTGGTAATGAAGAAACGCTTATTATCGCCTGCTGTCTCTGAGTCCGTCCAGCGCTAAATGGTGTGTATATAACGCTCGCCGTTAGCTACGTGGAGGATCTGCGTTTCGTGGCGTAGTGGATAGCGCCGCTCGCTGCGGATCAAGAGGCCCCTGGTTCGATTCCGCGCTTCGGAACCATTTTTGTGAGTTAATTTTCTTTGGGGCCTTTATATATATATACATACTTATACATATACGGTGCATGACGGCGGCGACGGCGACGGCAAAATCCAGCCGAGACTGTCCATATAATTGCTATCGCAATAAAAGAAAACGGAGGGAGTGTCACGCGATTCAGCTAACCTCGGCAAGCCAACCTTCTCTGACGCCGCCCCGCCCGCCCAGTGCGTGGTGTGCCTCCTGGGAAGGACTAGGGCCCCGCAGCGACAGCAGCAGACGCAACTAAGCGAGCCGACCAATCGTAGCGCTTGACCATCACGTGACCAGGGCCGATTTCTCCCTTAAATTTTTTTATGAGTGTAGTCCGTTACAATCTAAGAATATATACAAGCTCCGCCCCATAACTGCAGTGCACCTGCCGTTCATCTGTGCGAGAGAGCCGTGTTAGGTAGTCTATGTTCTAACCGTAAGGACTTTTTCGCTACTAATGTAAACACTACGCATACGTAGAATTTAAAGTTCGTCGTTCCTACTCAAAATATATGTTTGGCTTAGCAGTGATGTCGGAATTTTTGCTGAAACTGGGTAGAAAGTTCAACTTTTCTACCTAAAGCTAGCGACACGAACATGTGTTTCCGTGGAAAAATAACCTAACTGAAATATGCATAAATTCCTTGACGTCACGGAAATGAGAAAATGTCAGCGGTGTGGGCGGAACCAACCTCCTTGGGGCGGAAACGGTGGAACTCACATTTATTCCGAAGTTGAAACCGACCATGACCGGCTGTTTGCCGGTCATGTAGGCTCCCTATTGAAGATTGCCACGCGACGCTCCCTCCTGGTGCCTCTCTTCCTCAATGCACACAAGAAATTAGGAAGGCGTTGGCGTTCAGCGTTCCTTTGTGCGCGCAGCTGACGGTGACGTACACGGGCAAGGCGTCGCACGCAGCCGCCAGTCCCTGGGATGGTGTGAACGCGGCGGACGCGGCCGTGTCGGCTTACCTCAGCCTGGTGCTGCTCAGACTTCGCATCAAGGACACGGCCAGTATACTCGGCAAGTAAATATGGTTCTTGTCGAAAACCACCGGGGAAAACTCAGACGAGTGGCTCAGATGTTGACGCCCAGCCGTAGGATTCGCTATTAGACATTCAGTGACGGATAACATTCGGGCTATCGCAGTGGCTCAGTGCCTACTGCAACCTGTGCTGTTTGGTTCAAGACTACAGGTTCCACTCTTGTATCCTGCGGTGGAGCCTCACTTTACGCTAGTGCACATCTCAGTAGGACAAACTGTTCGGCTTTTTTGGTATTGCATTACAATAGTGTCAAGTAGAGCAGTGAACACGCGGCCCGCGGGCCGCATGCGACCCGGCCTGCACACGACTGGCATCGTGCCATTAAAAAGAAATTCTTACTAAGCATGTTCGTGAGCTACACAGATGTGACTGGTCTTAAATCCTTGTCGCGAGGCGTCCCATCCGGTCATCATGTTTTAAAGCATAGCCGTAGAATTGGCGTCCTGATTTCAGTCGTTCTGAAGACCAATATCGATATGTTTCTCGAAACCCCACGCTGAATCCCCTTCGAAACTGACCCATATAACAGATATGGAAAACGCCTTCTTGCAAATGTAAACAGTAGCCGATATTTTGCTCAAAAGAATGGCGTATAGACAACGATATAGAGAGGTTTGTTTATTGGTAAGGCAGTAAGCATCTTGACTTATTACTGAGCATAAAAACGAAAAAAAAAAGAGCACATTATGAGTGGTTAAATAATTGAAGCTAGCTTCCACAGCGTTGCACCTGATATACGAAACTTAGTTCAGTTCGCTTAGACAGTTACCGCTACACAAAGCGTATTTTAACATGCACATGCGCCAACGTTCCCATACTGACCCACGTCTGTGTCGCTGGTTTTAGGTGGGAAACTTGAACGTCGTGGTAAATTTCGTCGTGTATACTGACATCGCTGCTCAGTTAAACATAACATTTCAGGTAGTAACGACGAACCTTCAACTCTTATTACGCGTAGTGCTTACATTAGCCGAGAAAAGGTATACTTACGGCTAGCGCGACTGTCTTTTACAGGTGAAAAAATCACAGCATATCCACGGGGTGAATGATGATGAGTGGGGCGAAGCTACGGAGGGAATCATCTGTAAACCGTGAAACTCTTCCGTGAAATGCGCCCAGTACATAATATAAAGAGTGTGAAACATCGTGTATATATTAAACATCAAACTTTTATTGTACTGTTGGTTTACGTGGTCCCTTCATTATCACTTGTGATCGGTGAAATGCAAGGAAGAAGTCCGCTCCCGAGCGAAAGAGCGCCAAGAGCGACCGCATTCCCCGCTCGCCCTGTGCGAATTAAAGGCAAGGCTAGAGGGAAGACAGGACGCGCGTTCCACGACGCGAGGTCGGTAGCATGCCCAACGAAAGCCAACGGAACGCGATCGTGCAAGTGCTCCGGCTTCGCATCGCCTCATGGTTCCATTTAGCGTCCCAAAACCAAATATATTGCTCAAGGTGTGCCTTGCGTTTTTCGTAGAAATAATTTCTTTATCATGTACATTAAGACGAAAAGTTGAAAGCTCACTAGAGTGTATCGCCCGCAAAGTATGTCTTTTAGTGTGATTTAACTCTCGTACGGCAGGGTCCTCGCGCCGTTGCCGGTCCACCTCGCCCGTTGACGATCGGGCGAGGTGGCTACATACAACTACTACTACTACACTTTAAGAAAAACATCTGGCGTTCTTTCGTTCTGCTTTTACAAAACATCTGGCGTCTTTCGTTGGTTTATTTCATCAATCAACGGCGTTTTGAACAAAATTTTTATTGTTTAATCACGCACAGGAGAAATCTCACCAGGCACTACCTTGGAGGTAAACAATGGCTGCTAATAGGAATGAGAGACAGAAGAAGTCGGCTTTCAGCTAACACTTACACTTCTACTTCTACTAACGTTTCCTACTGGAACATGCCAATGGCTGCTAATGGGGAATGAGAGACAGAAGAATTCGGCTTTTAGTTAACGCGCACGCTGCGAATTTTTTATTGTTCAACAACGCACAGGAGAAATCTCCCACCGGCACCACCTTGGAGGTCAAAGCGTAAGACTTGTTACGGACTACTACGATGACGACGATTACGAGGGACGAACGGGTGCCGCCTTAAGGAGCTTCGCCCCTAAAACAGGCGCACCGCGGTTATGTGGGCCGAGCTGACTTTTTCTATTAGGTCGTAACAGAGTACTATTAGCCCCGAGAAGTTGGGGTGGCGCCGCCTGGCGAGAGGCGTGGATGACGTCACGGCAAGGACTCTTCGACGCCCGCCGTAACGCGCCGGCATATTACGCGCTTGCTTCGTGCGCTGTTCCGCTGTTTACGTTCGCTTTTTGCCTGTCTCAAGCTTCAGATGAATGAGCATCGATAATGTTCCTAGTAAAACGACAGAAAGTTATATGCATTTTTTCTGCACTGTCCCCAACGGTGCCCGCGCGCCGTCGTGCACATTTTGAAAGGGGTGATCAGGTTTGTTGTGTCGCGCTGCTAACTTCGGAGGTCTGATTCCCGACCACCGCAGCCGCGTTCCGACGGGTGTGAAAAGCAACATTCCTCTGCTGAGATACAGGAGCATTCGATGCGGTCAAAATTAATCTGCAGCGTGTCTCACAATCATGTCGTGGCCTTGACACGCAAGACACCTTATTCACATTATTAGTTTGCGTTGTTCACGGGCGATTCCTTTAAAAAATATGATGGTTTCGCCTCCACAAGTATTATTTACATCGGACGCGTTCGCGATCGGCGGACAGCGTTCTTGCCGGTGTGCCAAGCCCCGCGGACAATTACGAAAGCGCATGCAGTATTGAGCTTCGCAAAATATCTCGAAAGCGCTCGCCCGAGAATACTGCCGTAGTGGCTGTATTTGTTTTTTTTTTGTGTACTCGCTAAGTCATCATGTTGTTTAGTTTCACGTATTTCTCGCAATAATTTCGGGGCTTCATTTACTACAAAAAAAGTTGAGGTTAATTGCGGAAATTTCTTATTGCTGTGAGATTGTGTCTTCATGCAGCATCGTAGCAATGGCGCTGTTACACTTGTATAAGTACTAGTTTAGATAGCCAGCTCATAAATTTTTTTTTTTGCATTTGATATACCCCTGAGCATCATGAACCTTTATTTGGACATGACGTGCGAGACCATTAATTAACTCATTAAGGCGAATGACGTTCAATTATTACGTGGGCCACGTCACTGAGAGTGCCATCGAAACAGTTCAAAACGCTCATTTCGACTTTCAGGCGTTTGTTTTGCAGACGATTGTTATCAACAGTGCTCCCACGAGGATTTTATATTACCGCTTGTGACCCGGCGGTTGATCGGACCAGCAAATCATGCAAATAGGGGTATACGGCCCCATAATCCCAGACGAGTGTTGAGAAGAAATGTTTACATAATCCAAGTATACTAACACCTCAGAATTTCCGAAAGCATTGTGTGCGTGGCAGTATTATTTTGTTTATTTCCCGGATGTATTAAGTGATTCTTTACGATAGACAGATTCATCTAAAGTCTTCTGTAGCAGAAAGAGCAATTCTGTCAAATCACCTAGATAATCTGCAAAGGCAGACATAACTTGTACGATAAGCCGCAATATAGTTAGCGAATTGAAAACGTCCTAACTCAATTTGTAATCTTCGGGACGCGTGTTCTAACCGTGGAGTCTACGCCAAGTTGTAATGAAGTTAGAACCATTAGCGTACATTTTTTAGCACCGATGTCTTGGAGTACGCTGGGAAAACAACGAATGTCTTGCTCTCGTGCATCACCTTTTCACGGTGAAGTTTCCGTTCGGACGGGAATTCGCCCATTATAAGCCATATTATGCAAACTTTCTACACCTTACTAAACTTTCGCTAGTAGTGTAAACTTCAACCTTTTCCCTTGGGAGATTTGCATCGCAAGAATGAGCAGTAATCCCCACCGTGTCGCGAAAGAGCGGGTACGCGGCGGGCGCAGAAAAAGGCGATCTTCGTCCGCGGAGCAAGCGAGTCCTTGCCGTGACGTCACATCGCCGCGACTGCCGCGCCGCCAGTGTTCGTTCTCGGGGCTAATAGCCTAGTTCATTGTTTTCACAGGTGTGTGGAGGGTTCTTCATAGGGGGGGGGGGGCAAGTTTACACCCCTTGGGGTGTCAAGTTACACCTTGACACCCCTTTCCGGACAGCGTGTGTCCTTTGCACAGCGCTGATCGAGGATTGCGGCCAGTACCCGAACATCATCGCCGAGTCGAGCCGCCTGGTGTGTAGCGTGCTCACGCCGGATCCAGAGGACGAGCTAGACGATCTGCAGGCACGCGCCGAGCGCTGCCTGGACGCGGCCGCGCACGCCACGGGATGCAAGGCGACCATCGCCCGTGGCCGCCGATGCAAGCTGTTCGCGCACAACGACGCGCTCGTCAGTAGCTACAGGAGTCACGGAAAGGAACTGGGTAATGCTCGAACGCTAAGGACAACTCGGGTGAAAGCACATGCCCTCACGAGGCCCTCGTTAAATTACAGTTGAACACACTCATATAGCGAACTATTGGTAACAACGAAGTAAACACGAACTTTGGGTGGTCATGCTTCTAGAAGAGTCAGAGTAGGGACTAGTTGGTTGTGCATAGTCGATACTTGCAACGCGCTGCTCGAAGACAAAGAATGACGCACAGAAAGAACACACGTATGCACACAAGACGAGCGCGATCTAACACCTGTATATTTGGTGAAAAATGACAAGTATATTCGCGGCGGGAGAAGGAAAGACATAAGGAGCATGCGCAATGCACACAACAAGAGAAAAGCCATCCGCATCGCGCCATCAAGTCTGTCCACATGGACACGGACAGACTTGATGGCGTGACGCGGATGGCTGTGCTCTTGTCGAGTGCATTGCGCATGCTACTTGTGCCTTTCCTTCTCCCGCCGCGAATATATGTCATTTTTCACCAAATATACAGGTGTTAGATCGCGCTCGTCTCGTGTGCATACTTTTTGCGCGTCATACTTTGCGTTCGAGCAGCGCGTTGCAAGTATCGACTATGGTCATGCATCAATTTAGTGACCCCCGCCACGGTGGTCTAGTGGTTATGGCGCTCGACTGCTGACCCGAAGGTCGCGGGATCGAATCCCGGCCGCGGCGGCTGCATTTTCGATGGAGGCGAGAATGTTTGAGGCCCGTGTACTTAGATTTAGGTGCACGTTAAAGAACCCCAGGTGGTCTAAATCTCCGGAGCCCTCCACTACGGCGTCTCTCATAATCATATCGTGGTTTTGGGACGTTAAACCCCAGATATTATTATTATTATTTAGTGACATTTATTCTTTCTATAACGAAGCCGAAACCACTAAAGCTGCCGTGATGCCGGCTATAACGAAGAAAAAATTGGTTCTCGCGAGGCTCAAACTCGAAAAGTAGCATAAAAAGCAAAATAAATATTAAAAAACAATTCACAGCCACATTTTGTTTAATATGTGGCTGTGAATTGACGCCACCAGCTGAAAATCACATCGTCCTTTAAATAAATGGGAAAGCGGGCCTGCTTCGTGAACTGAACTTTGTTCTGTTGCAATTTTACCTGCTCGTGTTTCGGTATATCAGGTTGAATTGCCACAAGGAGGCAGGTAAGGATGACCTCGTTTAGAGTGAGCTTGAAGCCTAGAATAATGCCTTCTCACATCTGGGATTCTCGCGTGAGCCAAACTGCCGCTTTGTTAGAGCCAGTTTATGTATTTCTACTGTTACAACGAATATCGCGTATAACGAAATAACTTATGGTCCCCATGCTTCTTCCTTATAACGAGGTTCGGTCGTATTTATACGCTTCTATTCTTGGGCAGCGCACAAACAGAGTGGAAAGAAAGAACATGGGAGGCGTTGGTCTAACTAATGGAGATGTTCCAACTCGCATGCCTTGCAATTTTACTTTGACGATGCCTGTTGATTGTATTAGTGGCACAGTTATATCATTTTGTATCGTTGGCTTGTTTGCACATTTGCACTTATGGTGAAATAAAGCTTTTTTTTTAAAATACCTTTCTTGTACTGTCCTCACGCACTTCTTCATCCTAGGTTCTTCTACAGGATACGCACATAAAACTGAGGCTTCGTGTAACGCAGGCGTGCACTTCGTGGACATGGAGCTTACCCGCCCCGTGCCCACGGGACGCGCCTGCGACTCGGCCAACGTGTCCCAGGAGGTGCCCATGCTGCTGCCAGAGTTCGCCATCGGCCCCGTGCAAGCGAGCCACTCGAGAGAGTTCGCAAAGATAGCAGGATCCGAGATCGCCCAGGCTCCCACGCGGGTACGACAACCATTGGCGCAGCCAGGGGCAATTGGGGGGGGGGGGGGTGCAACCACCCTTCCCCCCAGAATTTTTAAATTTTGCATGTGTATATATACACGCGCACCTACAAACACACGCACGAAATTACATAAAGGGTGGTTGAACATGTGACGTCAAATTACGAGGCGTCATAGTGATGTCATGATGACAAATTTTGGCGACCTGTGGCGATGTGATGACGTCATAGGGTGACGTCTGCACATGATTTCTTGCGTCACTCGTCTGCATGCCGACGCCGCCGACGGTCAATTTTCGCGTTTGATGAGGCATTAAGGCTTCGGCTTAATAATCCTACCCGTTGTAGCAGATAGGTGGAACAAGCCCCCCAAAAGATGTCGTTCTTGTGTAGCGATTGGTGTAGCTCTAAATCCTGCGCTAAACGCAGCTCCACTACTGTGAAGCACGAGGAAGCGCGTAGCACGCGTGCATTCTGCGATTCCTATTCGTAGAGTTCCCACTGCTCCGCTTCCCGAACCATCGATGACGTCAATGTTTGAAATAAGCATGTAGGGTTTCCCCGGCACGAGTAGAGTCTTATTAGGGAGGTTCGAAATCGAAAACTCGGTGTGCGACATGCGCGCTACTTTTTGCTGCGCTTTATCGACCTCCTGCTTACGGCAGTAGAGATACGTGTCGTCTGCAGCGTTTTCCGTCAGGTTGTCTTCCCCTTCAGATGTAGCGCCGCAGAAGCGCCGGTGGAGGAGCAATTGTGCAATTCGCGAGGCGATGGCGTCCTCCCTTGCGCGGCGCTGGAGTCAGGCGCGTGTTTTTGAAGTGGTTTTAGCGATATTAAGTTAATTATTGCGATTACTTCTTGGTTATTTCTGTTAATTATATTATTTTAGACTTAGTTCGTCTATTTTAACCCGGTCTTGAGCATTGATAGCCTTGTTTTAGGCCTGTAATGACCATTTGATTTTGAGCGTGGTCACACCACATGAGATTTATGGATGGACGACAAGCAGTGCCCTTAATGTGCTACGCACATAAACGACAAATCTTTAAGAAATGTCGCCGGTGGCCTTAAATTTCTCCATGATTGACCCTGTTGCAGAGGGTGACCCAGCTGCTGGCGCTGACTGCTCTGGACGTATTCGCCGACCCCCAGCTGTTGCCGAAGGCGCGAAAGGACCTCAAGGAATGGAAGGCGGCCAGGCAGCCGCCCTGCACCTGCCCCAGTGGGGAGGACTGTAGCTTGAAGGCTAACTGAAGGACACCGAGAATGCTATGTGACGTTTAGCTGACATATCTCTATAGCGAGCAGAAGTGAACACCAGCGATTGGTCTTTTGTTATAATGCGTTGAATTTGCCATTCTGACCATAAAATGCACTATTTCACGATAAAAGCTTTCCTCTACCTGTATTTTTTTTATCTTCGCTGGCAAATTTGGCATCGTTCTTATCTTGCGGGGTGCATGGCTATCACTTTATTCTATTTACTGGCCCAAAGTCGTGGGATCTAGAGTGCAAGAATAGTCGTGCGCTTTAACTGAATCACGAAGAACTTAAGCGAAAAAGGCAGAAGTTCATGGGAAGATGGAAGCTTCAGGAGATGAAAAATTCGTGAGCACGGGATGCCGCTGGAGACGACGTTTCGACAAGCGGAATTGAAGCGGTCATTCGGAATACTTTTACCTAATGCCTAATATTGTCCGCATGCTGGTTTGGGATCCGCCGCAACGGCACAGCGCTGTGACGTTGCGCAGGGCAGCACGGGGTAAGGGGTTCATTTCCGGCCGCGGCGCCTTATTTTGATGGCTGACGGAAGCTGGAACGCACATGTAGGGACCGTACATTTGGGTGCACGTGTGCAACGTCAGAGAACACTGTAGGTGGTCTAATTTAATTTCGTACTGTACGCTCCGGCGTAACCACATGTAGCCACTGTGCAGCTTCAGGACGTTAAAGACCACAGTTGCTTTGGGAATGACATCGAGCTCACGCCGAAGCTCGGTGTCATTCAACCTGACTAGAGCACTATGCGGTAGTGGAAGTCTGGTTTCCATTTAATTGAGTTTGCGAGCTTCATGTATGTTTAGATGCGAAACACGGATAGCAATAAAACGGTTTCATTCCGGGTACAGTGAACTTACCGAGTGCTGCGCCTTCACGGTGCGAGGAAACCGCGCCATAGAACACGTGCGGCTGTCAACTGTACTGGCTAGAATGCTGAGCGGCTGAAATCCTATACTTGAGGGCGCATAGTTTCCAGCGCTTTTGCACCATAGGTGGTTGCTCTGCTGAAAGCCAGCTGATGTATTGCGATATTGCTTTCACGTTACGTCACGGAAGCAGCTTCAGTGCTAGCTCTCCAAGGTAGTGGCCATGGTGACGTCAGTTCACAATATAATCAGGCGTGCATCGCTTTGCTCGAGACAGCGTGACTATAGCGGATAATCACTGCAACGAATTCGTCCATCAGTGCGATGCGCTCCGTTACGCGCTTATTCAGATTCTGGAGCCGCGATTGCCTAAAGACGGGGGCCACCGTGAAGACTACCGCGTTTTTATCGCTGATCACTTTAAGTATGAAATGAAATAAGCAAACAATCGCTCGTAGAGAATACACGCACTGCGCACACTCGATGCGCATGCATCTGGAACAAAATGTATGTATACTACGTATCTCCAGGAAGGAAACGCGCATGCAAGCAATGTTCGAGCAGTGCTTGATATAGGCAATCTTCCATAAAACACATGTGCGCCGTCATATTGGGCTGGTAAACACATGCTTTATTATTATAATGTATCCCAACGTGAATTTCATGAAACGTCGAATGCACCAACGCAACCGTTTTTCTGTAGCACTGTTCATTTAGTTAAAGCACAAAACGGCAAGATTAACAGCCCAATAAGGTGGTACCGAAAGCCATCCGTAAAATAGTCTATATAGTTCTATAAATACGGGATACAGCGATGTCTCCCTCTCCGCGATGCAGCTTCGAAGGATGCCGCAGCCGCAGATCGCGCGAAATGTCTACACCGCAGACCTGCATGTCTGGTGCAATCACTTCAGGCAGCCGAGCAGAACGAAGGCACGGCTGGTGGTTACGATCAACGTGTTTGAACGGAGACCACACGAAAAATGGCCCGTAGCTCATTGCGTTAATCACGCGTATCGTGCATCACGCCCACGCCCATGATTATGCTGTTCCGTGATCACATCAAATGCATTCCACATTTGCAATTATAAATGCAATCTACTTCACTGACCGCGCCTATTCCATCGGAATGGATATGGGCCGGGCACGTAGCACGTCGGCAGGATAACCGGTGGTCATTAAGGGTAACTGAATGGATTCCAAGAGATGACAAACGCGTGAGGGGGAGACAGAAAATTAGGTGGGTAGATGAGATTAAGAAGTTTGCAGGTATTACGTGGCAGCAGAAAGCACAGGACCGGGTGATTGGAGGAACATGGGACAGGCCTTTGCCCTGCAGTGGACATAGACAGGCTGATGATGACTTCACTTTTCAGCCCCGCTAACAGAAGGCATACACACTGAATACGAACGTTTACTAATCCATCGACGTTGACTCACGTAACAATCAAAACAACGGAATATGACCGTCAAAGCTGTCCAGGTGATGTCGCCGTCATATGTCACGTGTGTAAGTTGATTGTCGTATCAGGTGACGCAGCAGTGAGACTTTTCGAAAAGTGATAT
Organism: Rhipicephalus sanguineus; assembly: GCF_013339695.2. Taxonomy (NCBI): domain Eukaryota; kingdom Metazoa; phylum Arthropoda; class Arachnida; order Ixodida; family Ixodidae; genus Rhipicephalus; species Rhipicephalus sanguineus. The sequence goes on along the minus strand of NC_051186.1, from coordinate 35,734,583 downwards.
CTCAGGCACGTAGGCTTTTAGCCAACGGGGAAAAGAATGGCCTTGAGAAAGAGTTTTGGAGCTTATCACTTTCGTGACCGCGCCTATTCCCATCGATGGTATGTTATCGATGGCCTTAAGTTTAAATTTTGGCACTCTGCGAGCGGTGAGTGCGTCTGGGCAGCTAAAAACGGCAGCATTTTATCAGTTTCGCTTTGGAGTTTCTTTTTTTGGGGGGGGATTTTTAAAGCTCCTTCTCAGTTGAGGAAGTGAGCGCTCGTGATTTCGGTTGTGGCGTCGACGTCGGTCGCGGGTGTTCCACAAAAACAGCAAATTTCGACGGATTCCGATGAATCTGAGCTTTAATCTCTGGATGATGGTAGCAGTACAGACACGGAAGACGATTTCGATTCTTCAGTAGGGACGGCGATAGTGCGTCAAACCGCCCCAGAACATCAGCAGGTATCCGCCGGTAAGTTTCGCTCTCTCCTAGTGCCGTTTTATCGCTTCCGCGCGTTGATGTAAACGTATCCGGCCCGTACTAAAGGTCACAGCTATTATCTGCAAGGTGTCAACTTTGTAGAGGCTGAAACATTTGGCGCCGGCTGCAGAAAGAGCGGAGTTCTCTCCGCGAAGACGGCGTGGAGAGGACCTTGACCTAACGCTCCGGAGTGCCGTGCGGCGGCTTCTTCGTGTTGTTTTTCACCGCAGAAGTTGTCAGAGAGGTATGCAACCACACAAATAAGTATGCGTAGATGTATATTTTTTGAAAAGCCAACGCACAATGAGAAGGGCTGATCTTGGGGGAGGTCACTGAGGAGGAGATGCGCCTGTTCGTCGGACTTCTGGTGTACACGGAATTCGTCGCGCCTGCATTGCAATTGGAGTCGACGAAACATATTTCCAGGCCTTCTACAACCATCAGCACGGCACGGTACGAAGAACTTTATTTAAAGCATCCTGAGAAGTGCCATGCCACGGAAAATGTTCAAGGCGTTGCTTGCCTTCTTGAGTGTGTCTGATCCGGAGAAGACGCCCGTCGCATCCCGCGGGAACTGTCACCGCGTGTCTCCTCTACTGCAACACATGAGTGATTCATTAGCGGTATTTCTTTCGAACGCGTCGAAACCTTTCCGTGGATGAGAAGATGGTGAAATATAAAGGTCAGTCTGGTGTTCGGCAGTACATGAGGGACAAAGTGGTCCAATGAGGATGCAAACTGTGGGTTCTGGAAGATTCGGAAAACGGGGTACACTGTTCATTTCAACGTATACACGGGAAGGCAGCTCGGGAGGCCCAGCACTAAAGAAAAAAGCAGGAGAAATAAAATACCAGAACTGCAAACTATGCTACGAAGAAAGGAAAGTTGAGCAGGGAAAAGAATGTTTTCTGCGAAACATGTGCAGCGAACCCTTGTTTCGCCGCGTCGAGAAACTGCTTCGCGCGGTGGCATGATAGGCACTAGTGCTTATATTTTTGTATGTACGTAAATTTATGCACTTAAAGAGTTGATATTCGCCGTATTATTCTATAGGAGCTTTGTATTCAAAACGTACGTTTCGATTTTTTTTTATGTTTACCCTGTGCAGACTAGCATCAATATTTTTATGAATAATTTTTTTTTGTGGAAAACTGCACGAAAAACGTAGACAAAGGAAGAAACGAACAACACAAGCGCATTATTTTTTTGAACACTCGAAAGAGCCCAGCGAACCAGTAATATAACTTAGAAGAACAGACTGTTGGGCGAGTTGGTAATGCATTATGTGGAAAACTTCCTTTGTCTACGTTTTTCGCGCACTGTTCCACATAATGCATTATCAACTCGCCCAACAGTCTGTTCTTTATGAATCTTTTTTTGTTACATTTGTTTTGTTTTGATAATTGTTTTGATAATGTTCGAAATAAATGTGTTATTTGAAATTAATACTGTTGGAAAGACCGATTCTTTCTCTATCATTTTGTACTCTACACTTTAGCATAAATTAGTGCCTGCGGAACCAAAAAATTTCACCATCTCCCACTAAAGAGAACCATGTGGGAATGCGAAGGAGCGCATGGGTCGACTTAAAGTACCGTTCATCACGGGCACCTTGCCCGATGTTAACGCGTCCTTGCATGTGGAGCACACCATGAATTCACTGTAGTTGCTGTTGCTGTTACTCGTCGCGAACTCTTGTTGAAGCACGCCACGCGGGTTTATCGCGCGTCCGCAGAATCTCGTTCCCCGACGCCATCACGTGATTGCTGAGAGAGTGTAAGGGGGAGAGGCCACAGCGTCTTACCCAGCCGCTTACACAGGCCCGAACGCGCTAGCGCGTGCCAGCACACGTGGTTTTGTCTGCGTTACGCCAAGCTAGGACAGCATACGGCAGCCCAGGCCCCTAAAGTGTTCTGCACGTATCATAAAGGCGGTCGAAGAACAAGACGAAGAGTCTTCTCCTTGGCGCGAGCGCGCGCTCAATATGTAACAGATGGGTATGGTAGGTTTTAGAAAGCGGACGGTCGCCAATGGAACTACGGACAAAGCCCAGCGCAAAAGCTGCTTCGCATCTAAAAAAATGTTTCCTCGACTACCCAAGCACAACCGATTTTTCCGCGATCACGAAAGTGTTATGCACTAAATTTGTAAAGTTCACGCGTCCCACAACGTGCTGACAATATTTAGGTCGATTCAGCGAGGTAAAAAAAATCTGTGATAGCTGATATAGCAAGCCGCATACAAGTCTGGGAACGTTGGCGGCTGACGAAACAAAAATGAACATGGTCAATGTGCGCGGAATATACATTTACACGTGGTTTCGTCGTCGCGTTTACGTCTTGTCGGCCAGCTCAACACGCAATGGCAGAGCTGTAGACGTGCGCACTCTAGGTATTCTCTGGCTTGCTAAGACAACAAGTCACACGGTTCCTTGTGTGTTTGCCTAAAACGTCTTAAGACGAAATCCATTTTCTTCTTTTCTCTTCTCCGTCGATTGCATTGATTCGCCATCCCACTTCCCCGAAAGCTTTCTGCACTTCACGAGGATATGCAATACTTTCGAGGTAGGCCCACCTGTAACCAAGCGACGCCGTCACGTGATGATGTCATCATGTGACACCACACATTTTGGCAACCTGTGACGTCAGGATGACGTCATCACATATTTTATTGCGTCACTCGTGTTGACGCCGCCACCGCTGACCGTCACTTTTCGTGTTTAATGAAGCATCCAAGGCCTGCGCCATCTGTCATGTCTCCTCGAAATCGCAAGTGTTCGCGGTCGACACTGAACCCACGAAGGAAAACGCATCGCAAAAGTTATTAACACTATCAGTAGCGTCTGTATCCTTGTATCATTCGATTCGCAATGGTAGGTTTTGCACCATCAAGGGCACTGTAAACAACTGGGGCGGAGGCACAGACCAAACACGAGGACGAAAGAACGGAATAAAGACGGCTGAGACAACATACTGACTGCTTCTGCGGAGAATCCGGGTGCCTTCAGCATATAGTAGGAAGGTCCAGAAAATCACCATTTACCTCCCTCTCCCCCTCTCGCCTAATTTATTTTTACCACACCCACGAGTTTTGGGACAGAGCCTTGGCCAGCTCTTCCCTCGACGATCGCGAGGACCGAGGACGGGGCACGAGCTCAAGGAATCCTGCACTAAGGACGCCTTCCCTGGGCTAGCTGCTCAAACAAGGACGTTTAGACTCTCTCTCTCCAGGCACCAGGATTGCCTGGAGAGAGAGAGAGAAAAAGAAACAGATGCACTGTTAACAATACACTTTTCACAACGCAGAGAAATGTAAGAATAATGTTTATTGGTCAGCAAGAGGTAGAATGGCAATGGAGGAAGGTTTTACGAATAAGGTAAAAAAAAATAACCTGCATCAAACGACAATGCCATGACTTCGCTGCTGTACGAACAAATAACCCTGTCTGTGGTGCAACCAACTTAATCGATCTTGTTCTAACTGAAGCAAGAGAGAAATTGTGATTATGATAACAACCCGTCCCAGTTGAAGCCTTGTTAAGCTTTACTAAGTATGATACCCTGCTTAAGTTCGTCACTGGCGAAAATTTCAGCTTCTGTTACCACCCAGCTCATGGTTCCGGAAGCGGTGAGCACATGGCATCGGTAGTATTTCCTGGGCACAGGCGTTGGCAACTGCCAGCAAGCATTTAGCAGTCCGTTATGGTCTCTTGGCCTTTGTCTTTGGTCTTCGTCATTGTTGTTGATGATGATGATGAAAAGGAGTTACGACCGAGCCGGCAGGTAGTAGTTCCGACGTCCGCAGCCGCCGTTCTTTCCTTGACAGTTGACCGGCTCGAGGTTCTTGTCGAGGCAGAAGCGAATCTCGGTCAGGACAGGCGCGTCCCTGTTCTGCAAAACGAAAAACACGCGTAACACGCGTTACATGGCGGTCCCTTTAGGCAACGCTAAGGAGAGCAGACGCGAAAGCCACGGGTACTTTGATAAGTATTTTGTCGTTCTTAATCGATAGTATTGTCCCCCCCCCCACTCCCCCTTCCCGAAGTTTTCTGCGCCTCGTATGGTGGTGCACTACGTCCGGGATCGGCCCGCCTTCGACCAGGTGACGGCGTAATGCAACGGCGCAATTGATGACGTCGCCGTCTGACATCGTCAACATGCAATTGTCATTGACAGCGTCATCACACGACAAATGTGACGCTGGTGCTCATCATGTGCAATGTAGAGCAGCGCGCACAAAAGGTACACGCGAGGACGCGGCAGTCATAGCTGCATAGCTGTCCGCAGAATGTAGAGCCTGAACTTTTCTTCTTTGTAATTTGTAAGGAATGCCCATGTTTTCTTTTCACGTCTTTGCGTTAGCTATGCTATAGAACAGCCGAAGTGACTCAGTTACGGTGCTTTGTGGCGGGCCCGAAAAAGACGCGGGTTCGGTACCGGTGGGTGCATTTCGGTGCAGGCGAAGTGCCGGAGGCTCATGCACTGTGCTATGCAAGTGCACATTAAAGAACCGCAGGCGGTCAAAATTATCCGTAGCCCTGCACCATGCGGAGTCTCTCATAGCGTAAGTTTCTTGGCGAAGTTGAATCCCATAAATCAGCCGGGTATATTAAACACGTGAACAAGAGGACACACTCTGTCACATGGAACTACTTAGGCACGACGACTCACTGAAATATAATAACCTACAGAGAATAAGGTATGCGTGCAAAAATACTGTCACGTCTAGCTTTTCTCTCTCCTTGTCTTTTTTTGTGCGCTATTCAGTAAGTCACCGTGCAACCTAACCAACCCGCCCAACATGTGACACCTACTAATTAAGCACGCGTGCCTGTTAACCCGTTGTTTGCTAGAGTGACATAAGCGCATACATTACTCATATTACCTGTTCTGTACCGCCCTCTTCAGCAATTTCTCAAGCGTCACAATTTTACTCGTTTTGCTTTGATACCGGTGCTTCTATATAGGTGGTCCACATGCTTAGCCATCTTCCCTTGGACAAACGATTCGAACGACCCAAAATAAGTTTACTTTCACTCTGTACTTACTTTTTGCTTCTGAGCACCATATTTTTTGAAGATTTTCTCGCGCTGTAAAAAGCACATATGGACACGCGCGCGACACTTTAGGAATATAGAAGTCGTGATTCATAATATATTGCGCTAGAACACTTGAATTGTAATTGAAAGGACCGAAATGACATAGTGTCCAAGTGCATACTTACGTTTTTACCAAGATATTTGCAGCGTTTGCATTTTCTGCACTGTGAAAGTAAATTCACGCGCTCAGCGTGTAAATACGTCCCGTCACACTACCCGTAGCGAATCACCATTGGCGTTACACGACAAACCGACTATAGAACACCAGAGATATATTCCTTGAGAAATGAACGAGACGGCCGTTCTATACTTGAGCTATGTGGACTACAACTATTGCCCAGTAATTAACGGCGGAAGCGGGAACGTATAATATACAAAACAAAATGATAGGATAGGAAATACACAAATGAAGAAATATGTTAACATTTGATGCGTATGCTCACTTCTTCTTACGCGCCAAAACAACACGCCGGAAACTTCTCATATTTAGTGTCATATGCATTCTTTTCGTGTGTTATAAATAAATTAATGTTCGAATTTCGTCGCAAGGCCAGTTTCCGCGAGAAGTTACAATATAGGTCGCAGCTGAAGGTTGCTGCAAGCCATATACTTTTTATTTAGAAGAGAGGGTAAACCGTGCGGGAACGCACTGCTATTGGTTACCCATCGAACGCCGATTTTCGCGAAACGTTGGCATGATTTCGGTACTTGCAGAGGTAGCGCCTTACTATTAATAAGGGTAATCACGGTATACTATTACTTAGTGTTTTCTTTACAGCTTGACGCAGTTGTAAAAAAAAAAAAAACCCGGCATGCGATACTTACCGGCGCTCTTTGGCTGCAGACGATGTTGACCTTCTGGCGAATGTCGTCCGAGAGGGCGTTGCGAATTTCCGAAACCTGCAACCGATTTACAAAGATGGTCATTACTAATAGTAATAATTGCAGGGATTTTACGCGTCACAACCACGACATGATTACGAGGCACGCCGTAGCGGGCAATTCCAGATTAATCTTGACCGTCTGGGTTTGTATGATGTCCACTTAGATGTATTTACTCGATCGGTTTTGCGTTTTGGTCCCAGAGAAAGTGAGAGAAAAACAGCCGTATTGAATGCAGAAGCCCTTATAAGAAGGCTTAATGTGAAGCTGAATTCCCTTTTAATACGACTTTTCCCCCTCTTGGCGCGAATCATTCACCCAGTTAAGCCGGAAAAAGTCACTACACTGGACTCCTTTGTCGGCGCAACGCTGTATATATTGTCTTGAAATTCAAGGCAGGCAATATATTATTTCTGGAAGTGATTGCTCGACTGTCCAGCGCCTCTAGCTATCAGCGCTTGGAAGCATTTCGCGGAGGGCATGTTTGTTTTTCATACTACTTTTGTGCAGACTTGACAGTCGTGTAATTACAGTAATGAAATCGCAGTAATTAAATCATTTTTGCGGTAGTGAGTAATGTGATTATTTTTGTGGACTGGTAATTTATTAATGCAATGAGTTACTCCAGGCGAGTAGCTTTAACAAAATTACTTGTTACTTTCCCAATGACGTTTTACTAAAATATAGCCCGACCGGTTCCGTAATGGGATAAAAAGTAATCTAAAAAGGAAAGAAAAGCAACAAAGAAAGTCAATCTGAGTTCCAATCCTCAAACATAGGAAGATGAGCAAATTTATCTCAGGTGTGAATGCACATGTTTGTAAACAAAGTGTACAGGAGTTGTGCATGGACGATTGACTTCTGTTAAAGTAATTTCATTACTTTTCAAAAGTAATAGTAATGTAATGTCATTACTTTCGCCCAGCTGTAATTTGTAATGTAATTTAGTTACATCTAGGAAAACTAAAAAAAAAAGCAGTAAGTAATGTAACCTCTCCACCTTATAGGAGTAATTTTGCCATCTCTGCTTCTGTGACATTACGCGTGCAAAATTATTGTAGTATATAAAGCCGCTTGGAACTCACCGAGTACGTTCTGACGACGCTGGGCCTAATAAGGCTGTTCGATAGAAACCTAAAAAAAAACGCAAAGACATTTGGTTTACTAAAGCTCACGTAGGAAACTGATATCGCAAATGAGCTGAGTAATGCTCGTGGGTATTAGCAGTCGCAATTCAATAAAAGCGTTTCTTCATATCGGTATTAAGCTTGTAAACTTGGTGCACACTTTAGAAAAAGAAGCAGTGGACCAGCAGAAATCGTGAAGTTTAGGTAAATAGCTCGTACGCGTATCACATAACAAGTTATTTGCTCAAAGCAGTTTTAATAATATTTCGCAATCTTACTCCGAGCTAAACCTATATATAGCCGAAGCTTAAACGTTCAAGGCATTAAACTTTCTGCCTATGCATGGAATGACCTTTAGTTGACATTCAGCAATGTAGGCGGTAGTGACTCTTAATGTAAAGGGAACACAAGTGGCTGTTTTCAAAGAATAAATAAATAAAAGAAAAAACAGTCAATAAAGAAATAGAGGAAATGTACGTACGCGACTTTTGATATATATAAAGCATTAAATGGTGAAATGAGCAAATGAAAATGCATCGGAAAAAATTGGGTCACAGAAGTGCTATGAAAGGGGCTGTCTAACAGAAATAAAAATGAATGAGAGGTTCAGGCTTCAGCTCAGACTACAATAGTAATGACGCCGAGACCCATGATATCACTTAGCTCCAGCTTGCTTCTTAAACAACTCACTCGAATATGTTGTACTTCTTGTAGACAGCTAGGGTTGAGTTGAAGAACTTGAAGAGGCCATTCAGCGCGGGAACATCACCGGCGCAGGTACCGTGCTTCTGCCACTGGTGGCGCCTGGAAAAAAGAATAACCACTATAGAAGAAGCCAGCGTGTTCTAGTGCCTTCCAGCGCACTGGCTCATGCTAGAACATTGTACAGTGTACCTAGGGCACTGGTATTCAATGGAGCGCCAATGTTGAACGTTGGCTGCGACCACGCTTGGTATCTGGTTACTGGTCACACTGCAATTCGCCGTGCTCTGAGTTTCAGAGCGGATTGAAGCAATAACTGGTCATCAGCGAGGACTCAAGTCGAAACCGCTCAACAGTGCAATGTCGCGGCCTGTGCGCTGTCGCGGCGAGTTAAGCCAAATAGAATATGACATAAGGGTCACTGCGCTTTTCTCTCTTGAAAGCCGTTAAAAGGCGATCTAAAGGGGTGTCACACCTTCGAATTAGAACGAGTACATGGTGGCCAGCTGACTCACCAAAAGGTGAAGTATCTTGCTTCAGCGCTGGTCAGCGAAGGCCAGTACTTGTTCAGATCCCTCTTGATCGGCTGCAGGGCAGTTATACGGAAAGGAAAATATGTACAACGTCGTCCTGCTCACTCTGTTGTGGCAACGCAAATGCCAACGCTTCTCTCAGCCCTCCCTTCCTCCTTTTTCCAAGAAAGGAATCTTTGAAAACACACGATTCAACTTCTAGGCCGTTATGTGAATAAACTTTACATATTAGAATCCTCCACGTTTGTACACTAGCGCCACATAGTGAAATCGTTAAGAGAAGCAAAACATGGTACAGGAAGAAACGTTCTGGACAGGATACACGCCCACAACGTTTCTTCCTGTTCTGTATCGCTCAGTGGTTTCACAATGATGCACCAACTGGCCCAGTAGACAACGCTTCTGTGTCACATAGTTGTGGTTGCAAATGAAGGGAAAAAATGTGAATGTAAATTGAAGAATATAAATGAGGAATTTCGTTTGCACTCACGTCAAGGACGCGGCCGCTGAACTGCTCGTCTACACAGAAACTTGGCGAAGTGTTGTCACCCGCAGGCCTGCGCACGAAGGAATCAATGAGTGAACTCAGTATAAAAGAATGACGCTGCTGATGTTTTACGTTGTGCCTGTTAAACGAAATTCACTCACAACGCTGCAGCCGCAAAATCGAGGCACACGTCACGTGCCTTTCCCCAAATTAGTGGGCGTTGAAAGGCATGAAAAAAAAGGCTTTAAAGGGGACATATGACATCCAATGTTCGATCATAATCTGTTATTTGGGTTAGTCCTTGTGCGTTTACAAACAAGTTGGCGAAATTTTAGCGCATCCGGTCGAGCTCTTCATCCATAATTGAATATTTTCATAACCACGCGAGCCGCTTGACAGTCGGGCCGCGCTGGCGTACTCGCGAGCCGTGACGTCACAACCTGCTTGCTTTGCGGGCTTCTGCATTCCGGCGAACCATTGTCCTCCTTGGTCAAATGCGCCTGCAATGGAGGTATTACAGCTGTCTTCAGCTTGGCATTGAAACTGAACGATTTGTAACGACGGAAAATTTGGTATTTGGTAGAAGACAACGGCTCCGCTCTATGCAGCACATGACGACACATACGCCATGGCAAAATGGCGGTCGCCGGCGGTGGGCGGGGTTTATTACCGGCGACTTCTAGGGCACATTTTGCACTGAAATATTATTTTACAGTCCATTTTTCATATATGTACAACCACAAGAGACCCTCTACTTCTATTTTTCGCTGAAAACAGCAAATTGTTGGGCGACCATGTCGTGGCCCCTTTAAGGCATAGAAAGTCCTAAAGCTTACGATATAGGTCGTGTTTATTGTTCAAAGTGTGCAATTTGTAACAACTTTCAGTTCTTTGTTACTGTAATGGCAGCAATGTGTGACACGGTTCTTCACGGTTCTTAGCCTTCCACTCGAAGAAATCCTTCGAATGGAAGGCTAAGAACCGTGAAGAACCGTATTTCACGTTGTTGTCATTCATCCGCAACTGATGTCAACCGCAATTTGAAGGCGCAATTTGAAGAGTGGCAAACTGTGGATGGCACGTGAGATCCTCGAATCTCGCAAAATCACGAGGCTACAGGAGAGGATTGCGTCAGCGGTTGTTCACTATCACTATAGCACTACTGTGAAAAAATCAGCGCAAACAAGATGGAACACAGGAATAGAAGGACACAGTACGAGCGCTATCTAACAGCTGAAGTTTAATGAAACAAAAATGAACACGACGAAAACAATTAAGCACAACGTGCGCAGAAAATTAGGTGAGGTCTTTGCGTACCTCGCAATCTAGTAGACAAACAGACGGTTCAGATATACAGTCATTACCCTCGTTTTTGATAAAGAACGCTTCAGCGAGTTCACGCGCCCTTTTGTCTCTATGTTTCAGCATAATAGCAGTGTTACTGAAAAACGGTTTGCATCCACATGATCTGCGATTGGCCAAAAGGTGCGACGTCGGCGTTCCCTTTAAATATTATTGTGCTGGCGAAGTCTTTCGTCTATGCACTTGTCGGACTGGCCTATATGCACCTTTCCACAGGAGTGGGTGATCCTATATACCACACCAACGGAGCAGGAAACGGCGGAACTGCGATGTCTCACCATGCAACCTACATTCACTGTTCCTCTGGCCCTCTTTTCAATCGCAGCACAAGCTTTTCCAACTGTTCCGTCTTGTTTGCGCTGAATTTTTTACAATGTGCATCAATTCCAACTCGCCCACCTCTCTGCATTGCTGCTATAGGACTATATATACAAAAAATGAGCATCCTTCACACGTGCGCCAGCATGCGTCAAGGGGGATGTCACCCCCAGTTTTCTTTCTGGCCCTCACTACGGTGAGGAGGCCCGTCACTTTAACAAATGCGCTTAGCGTCGGGGCAACAGTTACCATACACGCGCGGTGGTCACACAGTATGGCGATGCAGCATTTTTTAGTTTTCACCATAGGCGTGTGCACGAGGAGGGCAGGCGGGGAGGAGGAGGAGGCGGGCGCTGATGTAAGACTTTGCCCCCCCCCCCTCCTTCATAATGAAGGATCCTGCGCACGCCTATGGTTTTCACTAACCCACCCGCGTCACTTTGGTGCACCTAACATACCGCCGCGTTTGTAGTGACGTCGTGCGATTAGAGGCGCATAATGTGATTTACGTGTTTTATAGTACAGTTGGAGACCGGCGCTCGTCCTCGTCATTCGGCCCCACTTTCACGCTCTTCGTGTAGTTCACTTTTGCATCTGCGTCTGTGGGGACAACGAACTAGGATGTTCGAAAGGAAACGCCGCAACACGAGGAACCGGAAGAGAAATCTTATCGAAGCATGTGTCCTTTTCTTCCTTGTCGTGTTTCCATCCTGCCACGCTTGTTCTTTATGACAGCGCTAGCGAGTTGGGAGTTGGCACTACACTCAGATCTCAGACCAGTGGCGGATACAAGGTATTTCAAGGGGGGGGGGGGGGGGGTGTCCAGCGCATGTAGGAGGGGAGGTGAGCTCCTGGGAGGACCTGATTGGTCCTACTCTTGAGGGTATCCATTGAGACACTAAGAATGAGAAAGTAAGAGGGGGATAGATCGGCGTCCCCCCCCCCCCCCCCTTTGTATGCGACCATGGCTCAAATCCTCTATGCGCGGCACGTCGCCAGAACTGTATGGGGGGGGGGGGGGGGGAGGGGAGTTCGGCCACCCTTTACGTATGAAGTTCGTGCATGTTTGTATTGCCACACGCACTCATTTCTTTCTGTATTTATGTTACCGCCCAATTACACGCGTAACTGCTGCCTTGCGCAAACCAAGCCCGAATTACCGGGAACCATCTAGATAGCTTTAGAACCTTCAGATCAGGTTACGCGCACAACGCGAACATTAGAGCTTATTCTGGAACTTACGCGGCCGCTAGCGATAAGGCTGCAGTGTTCGATGGCACATGTATAAATGCCGCAGAGTTTACCGCTTCGCAGATCATTCGACGGCCGACGCTGCGGTCGCCGCTATCAGTGTACTACAGCTTGAATTGCTTGTACTTTGACTTTTCGGATCCCGGGCACAGGTTCGCCCAAATAAAGAGTTTTCGTCTTGAACACACCGACTGCTGCCTTCGTCGACGTCACGACCACGTGACAGTATATATGCATGTGTGTATACACATGCAAAATTGAAAAAGATTCCGGGGTTTTCATCCCCCAACCTCACCCCTCGCTACGCCAATGCTCTATGCCGTCCTTCAGGGGTATTATGAAGCCTTGCGTAACAATCTGCACAACACCGATGTGGCGTAATATCCCTGCTGTGGCAGATTCGCTCGCTCGCAACGACTCTCGTTTATTGGAACAAGCGCGGGAGCACTTCCGGATGACGTCAAAGTTTTTGGCTGTCGCAAGTTGTTGCCGCGACGACGACGGCGCATTATGTGAGACAGGCCGGGCCGGTTGCAGTCACGGGGCCTTCTTATTGGAGTCAAGTGAGACCCCGGCACCACTTGCGCGAAAAAATGTGGTTGCGCCAGACACACACGCAAAACTTCCACTTACCAGAGGCCGTGGATGGTCCAGTAGTTCTTCTTGCTCGTTGAGACACACTGCATAAAAATAAACGAGCATTTTGTTAACAGAGACAGCTCACAGTTTTTGTTTTGATTTCGTTCTGGCATACACAAAATTTAGAGCTCTTCAACTACTTTGAACATGAAAGCCAGCGAAGGTGTGGATCTGGCATAGTGAATATTGCTACAGCGAATCTATATGTTATCATTATCGACTATGTTGAGCGAATAAGACATATAGATCCCGGTGTTTCTTCTGCGCGTTACACATATCTCATCAACGGCGGTCTCAGAATGAAATCCTGTGGTACTTATTGAAACCCCGTTGTTCCGAAAGTACAAAAATGACATGACGTTCGTTTCTAACGCAAGTGGCTTCGTCTTTGAGGCAGAATTGTTCACGTCTTTCTGAAATGTCGATGACACCATACACCTTTATGCTTACTTCGACGCCATGTCCATTTTTTCGACATAAAAACGCTCGGTTAGTCAAGTTAATGGGCAAGCCGAAAATTGTTGTCCTACGCATCTTCCGTCCGCGTGCGCGACCCGCCAGAACTTAGCATACACAGCTTTGCAGTAAAGAATATGTTCAACAGTAAATTTGCATCGATTGCACACTCACCATCTTTATGGGCATCCTCTGTTGAGATGCATCAGTTAGAGATGAGATAGGCATGTTTTGCTTTGTATAAAGCATTTCAACTATCAATGTTCGATGACATGTTTCGCACGATATTTTATTTCCTACGTATTATCCGTTTTGAGGAGGGTATTATGGGGACATTGCTGTATCGGTACATTTCACTGAATTTGTCTTATGGTGAAGGGAAGCTATAGTATGCTACAGCTTAAGAATAAATAGTACAAGCTCCGCCCAGAGAACCGCGGTGCGCTTGTCAATCACCTATGCAAGAGAGTCGCAGAAGCTGGTTTCTTTTCGAGCCATAAGTGCTTTTTTGTGTTAATGTAAATGCCAGGCCTATCGAAAACTAAAGGTTCGTCGTTCCTGTCTAAAATATAACCTTTGGCAAGGCAGCGATGTCAGAATCTGCGAGGAAATTTGCCAGGACGTTTAGGTTTTCGGCTTAAAACCGGCGACACGAACCTGCGCCTTTATGTGGACATAAACTATATGAAACACTCCGTAAGGCCTGAAGCCACGGAAATAAGCGAATGTGATGGAATGGAGCGTCTATGGGAATTCTTTCTGGGTGGGACAGTAATGATAAAGTGTACTAGAAAATATTCTAGTACACTCTAGTAATGGCTTTGGGTGGAGCTTGTGTTTATTTTAAAGACGATAGTCTTTCTTGGGGAACTTAAACGCAGAAATTTTGGTCTGACTCTCTGTGTTTCTGTCTGTCTGTCGGTCACAAGATTTAGCTACCCGGCCAAAGTTTAAGCACTTTGTGAACGCCCAGCTATCGTGAACTGGTAGCTGTGTTCATATATACTCGTGAACATTGTCGCTCAAAAAGCATATATTACGCATATCTGAGGCGCAACATCAATACGTAAGTATTAGGTGGTGTATTCCTTTACTAGAAATTATAGATACGCAATTCTAAAGAACCTAGTGTTTCTTAGGCTGCTCCGAAAATGCTAGTGTTTCTTAGGCTGCACTGAAAATGCGACACTATGAGCCAGATGCGGCGATTCAACATAGAGGAGGAGGACTCATGTAGTACGGCCGGCAGAAGACTATCGTCTTTCAACGACATTTGCAGCGAAGCACGCAGACACGCGGCCAATTTTTTTAGGTTGTAACCGACTACAGTGCCATAACCCCGGTTTTATACCATTATCATTATCCTTGTCATTTATTCAATATTCTGCCAATCAATGTGGCAAAGGGAGTCAAACAGTGCTCACCTGTGGCTCAACGGCGCATATTCCGGGGCTCCACTGCTGACTGAGGATGAAGTAGTCGTAGGTGGCGTTGGGCGAGCCGGCCGGAGTGCGCGGTCGGTCGGGGCGCCTTCGACGGTCGGTCCTGGCGTCTGCAGCGCCAGCACCACCGCGAGAAGGCGATTGCGACCGGGTGTGCGATGCCGGACCGCCGCCGTGAGAATTTCTTGCGGGACTCGGAGCTCGCTGAGCGTTCTGCGCCCAACTTCACGTTCGTGCGAGGGTGAAAAGAGACAAGTTAGAAAGAAATGCGGCGTGACTTGCGATTCAAGAAAGTGTGGCAGGTGCAGAGCGAAATTGATTGGGAAGAAAATTAGAGGGAGAAACGAGCGCTGACTTTTAACTTGAAGCTTCAAAGAAAACAGAAAACAGGAAAAAAAAACACCTATATTCGACAGATAGGCCGATGCTGTAATGGCAGTGCCAAGCAGCACGTCTACGATGTGAAGAATGAACACAGCAACCATCTGGCATTGCACTGCAAAGAGTGCAAATTCAGCCCTGATCTCCAGCAAACAAGGTCTTTGAAAGAAAAGTTAAAACGAAAAAGTAAGGAAAAGTTATAGAAGTATATCGCATCAAGAAGGTAGCAGATCGATGCAGCAGCACACATAGTTTGATACAGAGTTTCAGTTCCTTCGCCAATACACATAGAAAAGACAATGTCACGAGTATCCTACGCATGCTTCCTGTTTCTTTCCTGAGGTATAAAACATGGCTGTCCTTTTCATGAACAAATTCTGCTGAATAGGCATAGAACAAATTCTGCATGAATAGGTGAAGTAGTGATACAACAATAAGCTACCTTTCTTTTTTTCCCCCTTTTGAGAGCGTTGCTACTGCTTCAGTTGTCCTATGGATATTGCATTATAGTACAGAAAAAGCGCATTACCGAGCACCTGTCAAAATTTGTCATTCATAAATCGGCGAGTTCGCCGCCCGTCGCATTACCCCTTATCTCAACCTTGACAATTACGCTCCGGTCTTCGCGCATCGCTTCGACCCCTTCTGGTTATCTATGAACTCGAAGAGCATACCTCTGAGCGGTCATCGAAGCCAGGACGACCAGCAGCACCAACGTAGCAAGATTCCGCCGCGTCAACGCCATGTTTCGAAGACTATCGTGCTGGTTTCTATCTCCGACGACGCTCTCCGAGACGCGGTGACTGCTTCGACCGGCGAACGGTTTCGTTCGAAAGCGTCGTCGTAGTCGGTTCCTAGTCGGTCCCTAGCGGCGCCGCGTCGACGCGGAATCTGCGAGGGTCCGCAAAGTGAAAAGCACATTATGAGAGAGGGTTAAGATACTCGGAGAAGAGAGAGAAAGAGATGCAGACCATTATGAGAGGAAGGTAGGATTGGTAAGATACTTGGAGAAGCGACAGAGAGAGAGAGAGAGGGAGAGAGAGAGAGAGAGAGAGAGAGAGAGAGGCTGACATAGGAGTGACGTAGAGAATGACCAAGTAACAAGAGAAAGAACGAACATATGGGAGGGGCCGTCGCTTAACGCCGCTCGAGACGGGCTTCACGACCTTCACGCCTTATCGAGAGAGGCGTACGAAACAAGTAACGTATGTACATAACAGAAGTGAGCGCGATTGAGGGAGAGGCGGATCCGGTTTCGCCGCGTCTCAGCTCGTTCAGCCGACGTCGACAACTCCCGCGGCCTTTCCCAACGAGAGCTGTGCGCCTCAATTAAAAAAAAAAAAGACACAGAATAAGACGGACGGAAGACAAGCAGCAGGCGGGCTATACCCCGACACGTGCGCTCGCGCTGCAGGAAATGAATCAATGAACCTCGAAGTTAAAGGAACATCCACGTTCCTGCGTGGTTCCGCGCTCTGCCCTTAGAGATAACGCAGGAACAACGCGGGTCAGCCCCTACTGGCAACCAGCACATCGGCAACGCTTAGTTAGAGACTTATTGTGCCAGATCCGGATTTCCCGTTTGATCGCCCGTTACAAAGGGCAGGGCAACAATATAATAATCATCATCATCATCATCACTAGTGGGTCCGTATTCTGATACGATATCTTTCGTCTACAGTTCCGCTTGGCGTGACGTCTAAATTTTCGCGTCCAATGCAGGGGCGCAGACGAATCTTTTTCCGGGGGGGGGGGGGTGATCAAGAGTTCGCAGGCCGCTATTTCAAGTATACATATGACAGCGTCGCCTGCGAGCTTTTGACCACCCCTGTACATGTGTGCGTGTGCATGTGTGCCTGTATATTTACAGACGCGAAACTGAAAATTTTCGGGGTGGGGGGGGGTTGAGCCCCCCCCCCCCTCCGGCTACGCCAATGGTCCAATGATTCGAGCTTCTACTTGCCCCCGCCTTTCTTCTACCAGCTTATCAGCGCACACTGAAAGCGATATCTACAAAAGTGATCGTCTCAGAATACGACCCTTGCTCTCTCTCTCTAAGAAGTACTCGTTGAGCAAGCTTGTTCATATTACCGAGGTCAGGCGAAAGGGGTGCGACATCGCGAAAGTTCTTTCATCACTGCGAAGTGTCAAAACATCGTACATTACAAACGCTGGGCGTAGAGATCGTGCACTGACCCAGACCCCTTAGTCAAAGGAGGCCAATGTGGAACGCTAGTGTCACTGATGGAGCAGATATCAACGCAAATGCCAAGCACATGGTGAACTACTGAGTCATCTTTCATCTCGTCCTTTTTTTGCTACTTGTTTGCCAGTTCCCCACAGCACCACAACGGTCTGCACATGGCCAGGAGACATTTTTTGCAGATATTTATTTAGCAAAATAAACATCATCGGGAAGTCAGCGCTCTTTCTCCATTCTGTCTTTTTTCTTATGTTCCCGCGCTGCACTGTACACCGTTATTTTCTTGGTTTTTCCCCCCTTCACCAATGGGAAAATAAACAAACTTTTCAAGTCCGTTTCCCGTTGCTATGATAGTCTGGAATTTCCGTCTTTGAGGAACGAGTGGTACAGTGCGTGAGTAAATTTCCTTCTATTCAACGGCTTTTCCCAGCTTGTTACATCTGTGCGTAGAAGTGATTAAAGAAGATAAGGCGCCTTATAACACCTATTGTCAAACGAACCCTTTGCGAAGCATTACTTATCGCAAATACTTCACTCTAACAATGAGGTGTGGTGGGGCAGCGTAGAGTGACCACTGGAAAAACCAGCGCCGTGATAAGGGAAGAGCGCGCGAAGGCATTGCGGGCGTATACATAAAAACTCTTCACGTAAATAATACTGTTAACGTTTGCGATAGTACTGATCGACGGCAAAGTGATACATTGTATTTGCACACATGGGAACCGTACAAGATAAGCCGAGATAAAATAATTATTTATGAGGCTTTACGAGCCAAAACCACGATATGATTATGAGGCACGCCGTAGCACTGCAGATTAATTTTGATCACCTGGCGTTCTTTGGAATGCACCTAATATGTAACAATTTAATTGCTGGGGTTTCACGTCGCAAGTCCACGATACGATTATAAGACACGCCGTAGTTTGGGACTAAGGATTTGTTCTGGCCACCTGGGGTTCTCAAACGTGCACCTAAACCACGGTACATCAGTGTTCGTGCATTCCGCCACCATCGAAATGCGGCCGCCGTGGTCGGGAATCGAACCCTCACCCTCGGGCTTAGCAGCGCGACACCCTTCCTGCTGAACTATCACGGCGGTTTGCTGCGAACAAACTGAGTGACATGCGCAGCGGTGATGCACAGTGACGAGGGTTGAAGAGTAAGCGAAGAAGCGAGAATGAATAAAAAAAAGACAATGTGTAAGCATGGTATAATATCATTTGCAAAATTGTGAATTTAGACACTTCAATGGTATTCGGCCGCTTTCGTTGGTTCTCGATTTTTAATAGTTGAACACTTGGCATACATCACAGTAATGCTTTCAGCTGCGAACTGCAAGTGCTAGCTGGGGTATCTTTGGAGCGCATAAAATGGCGCGAGAGATTTGTTTCTAAAGAAAACAACGAAAATAGTAATATGCCGTAGCTACGAAAAAAAAACAAGAAAAAAAACGAGACAGCAACTTCCACGCAAAATTTAAAGTAAAAGAGTGATGTTTTTTCTTAGTCCGAAAACTAGATGACACATAATTATTAGTGCGGTGTCGGCGCGGCCGCCTGGGACGCCACGCCTAGGGACGGCGTCTCCGATGGAGACAGAAGAGTCGCAGCCAAGTGCCGATCGAAGGACTCGATTTTATTAGAGGCAGTGGAATATATACGTTGTTAACGTGCCCCCTGGAGACAAGAGAACAGGTTTCGAGATCGAAACCGAAACCACCATAAAACAGGAATTTTAAGTTAATAAATGCGCTAGTGGACTTGACGTCACCATGCATTCATTACTACTAATAATAATTGTTGGGGTTTTACGTTCAAAAACCACGATATGATTATGAGGGACGCAGTAGTGGGGGGCTCCGAAAATTTCGACCACGTGGGGTCCTTTAACGTGCACTTATATCGAAGAACACGGGTCTATCCATTTTGCCTCCATCGAAATACGGCTGCCGTGGCCGGGATTCGATCCCTCGCCCTTGGGGTCAGCAGTCGAACACCATAACCACTAGACTAACGTCGCGGGTGCATGCATTCATTATATAACTATGCAGAATTCATGGTGCCTTTTCTATGAAACATAAAAGAAGTTATAAACGTCTAAAGAACGTGTAAAAAAAGCTCTAAACGTCGTTTTACGTCCGGATTTCTATACGCGCGAGGATACTAGAATATCCAAACGAAGGGCTTCAGACGTTGCTGACAACCTCTGGTTTAACTCACGTAAAAACATTGAATTACGAGCGCTTTCGCATCCGTCATTTGCAAGAGAAGTCTTTCATACGAAAGTTGTAAGAACGTTTCATATTACGATAGTCACAAACACGAAGGGAAACTGTTACTTCGGACATTAGTTGCAGCTTAACCTGAATATACGACGCATACCCACTGATGTAGCAGAGGATGATTCAGAACGAACTAAGAAAAATGAAAAGTAAGCTTGGTATTCAGGAATATAGAAAAAGTCAATAGAGGAACAGGGAAATGTTCAGTCTTTGCTTACCGCAGACAGCAAGGATCACTGCCGCAGGAACGCGCAGCAAGCTGAGGGAGTACGGTCTAAAGGGTAAATAAATCTGCCTGATGAAGTTTGTTGCTTCCTTATTGCTCAGTAAACTGGCGCTACTCGCTTTTGGTATTCGGCCATGATTTGGAGGGTTGTCGTTGTTTCATTAACTGACTGATACCCACATGAACAAAGTACTAAAGTGTACATATTACTAAAAAGTGATAGCTGATTTAAATGAACCATAGATAATTCTAATAACACTTATTCAGGAAGAAACAAATAAAGATATTATGAAAATATTCTATACCCTGCGGTCAGTAGTTGTTGTCGTTGTCCTATGACTATGGCTCATACCCAATTCTGGGTACTGGCCGAGTAGTGGGTGGATTTTACCAGCAAGTTCTACTGGGTAACGCTCCTAGATGTTAAATAATATATTGATTTGAAATGCCAATTATCAGCAATGGAATAGTTAGAGCCGGCAGTGCTTAGCAAGATATTTTTTAGTCTCGGTGATAAATTGCTCAATGGCGATGAAAACATCTCTGTGGCTGTATACCAGGGCAGGGACCCTAAGAGAAAGAATAACTCGTTCTGTTAACCCCAGGCCGAGTTTTCGTAGAGGTATGGTGCTAGTGTTCTTTTTCTCAGAATCGTGAACCGGCAGCAGGATAGAAAGAAGTGACCAATCGTTTCCTCCTTATTACAAAGAGAGCACAGAGGGGAAGCCTCTAAGCCTGATCTGTAAACGTAATAATTAAGGGAGGAAACGCGGCAACGTAATATCGTTATGGCCCCATTTATCATCCTAAAGTTGGACAAATCGCTACGCCAGAGAAATAAAAAAAGGCAACACTATGGCAGCATAGTCTTAACTACAATTCACAAGCGCTTCTTCTCCTTCGTTAATTGTTTACCTTCACCTCGAGTGCGGTGCTCAGTAGCTAGGACGTGCACCGTTGTTTTATTGTTTCGTTATGTGCTTTAATATGGGTGTGATAGCCCACGTAGTTGCATTCGTGGTATTATTTATAACACTTGCTGTTTCTGCGATAGAAGCAAGATGAATATATTCACATTGTGCTAAATGCGACGAAGGCCACTAAACTTACAATGCGTTTTAACATTTGTCGCCCAAGATGCACTAACAGCCGCCAAAATGCCGTTTCTGGTTTCATTCACGCAACAATAACAATAATTCCTGGCGTTTTCCGTGCCAAAATCGCGATATGATTATGAGGCCCGCCGTAGTGGAGGGCTCCGCATAATTTCGGCGATCTAATATTCTTTAACCTGCCCTGACATCGCACAGTACACGGGCCTCTAGCATTTCGCCTCCATCGAAATGCAGGCACCGCGGCCGGGATCGAACCCGCGACCTTCGGGTCAGCATCCGAGCGCCTGTAGCCCCTGTACCGCCGATGCGGACTCATTCACGCAGAAAAACTTATATAGTTTTGATCCCTACATTTATGAATATTTTATTTGGGCACGGCAGCTCTGCTGGAACGATGAGCTCAAAATCCCTTCGTGTTTATCGTACAGATCGCCACCCTGCTGTTCATACCGGCGGGGTACGACGGAGAAGAGAGCATGTTCCTGCCAACTCGACCTGTCTACCAAGACACTTCGAATCGCACGTGCCTACCTCGCCGCTGAAGCTGGATGACCACAAGCTACAGCACCGTCACACTGTCACCGTGTCAGTCCGTGACGACACCGCCTTCAGAGCCACATCAGCGATGCGAGGGACATCACACACCTTAAAAGCCCATGACCAACTTCGACGCGCCATTGGGCACGGCAGCTCTGCTGGAACGATGAGCTCAAAATCCCTTCGTGTTTATAGTACAGATCGCCACCCTGCTGTTCATACCGGCGGGGTACGACGGAAAAGAGAGCATGTTCCTGCCAACTCGACCTGTCTACCAAGACACTTCGAATCGCACGTGCCTACCTCGCCGCTGAAGCTGGATGACCACAAGCTACAGCACCGTCACACTGTCACCGTGTCAGTCCGTGACGACACCGCCTTCAGAGCCACATCAGCGATGCGAGGGACATCACACACCTTAAAAGCCCATGACCAACTTCGACGCGCCATTGGGCACGGCAGCTCTGCTGGAACGATGAGCTCAAAATCCCTTCGTGTTTATAGTACAGATCGCCACCCTGCTGTTCATACCGGCGGGGTACGACGGAAAAGAGAGCATGTTCCTGCCAACTCGACCTGTCTACCAAGACACTTCGAATCGCACGTGCCTACCTCGCCGCTGAAGCTGGATGACCACAAGCTACAGCACCGTCACACTGTCACCGTGTCAGTCCGTGACGACACCGCCTTCAGAGCCACATCAGCGATGCGAGGGACATCACACACCTTAAAAGCCCATGACCAACTTCGACGCGCCATTGGGCACGGCAGCTCTGCTGGAACGATGAGCTCAAAATCCCTTCGTGTTTATAGTACAGATCGCCACCCTGCTGTTCATACCGGCGGGGTACGACGGAATGTGTTCCTGCCAACTCGACCTGTCTACCAAGACACTTCGAATCGCACGTGCCTACCTCGCCGCTGAAGCTGGATGACCACAAGCTACAGCACCGTCACACTGTCACCGTGTCAGTCCGTGACGACACCGCCTTCAGAGCCACATCAGCGATGCGAGGGACATCACACACCTTAAAAGCCCATGACCAACTTCGACGCGCCATTGGGCACGGCAGCTCTGCTGGAACGATGAGCTCAAAATCCCTTCGTGTTTATAGTACAGATCGCCACCCTGCTGTTCATACCGGCGGGGTACGACGGAAAAGAGAGCATGTTCCTGCCAACTCGACCTGTCTACCAAGACACTTCGAATCGCACGTGCCTACCTCGCCGCTGAAGCTGGATGACCACAAGCTACAGCACCGTCACACTGTCACCGTGTCAGTCCGTGACGACACCGCCTTCAGAGCCACATCAGCGATGCGAGGGACATCACACACCTTAAAAGCCCATGACCAACTTCGACGCGCCATTGGGCACGGCAGCTCTGCTGGAACGATGAGCTCAAAATCCCTTCGTGTTTATCGTACAGATCGCCACCCTGCTGTTCATACCGGCGGGGTACGACGGAGAAGAGAGCATGTTCCTGCCAACTCGACCTGTCTACCAAGACACTTCGAATCGCACGTGCCTACCTCGCCGCTGAAGCTGGATGACCACAAGCTACAGCACCGTCACACTGTCACCGTGTCAGTCCGTGACGACACCGCCTTCAGAGCCACATCAGCGATGCGAGGGACATCACACACCTTAAAAGCCCATGACCAACTTCGACGCGCCATTGGGCACGGCAGCTCTGCTGGAACGATGAGCTCAAAATCCCTTCGTGTTTATCGTACAGATCGCCACCCTGCTGTTCATACCGGCGGGGTACGACGGAGAAGAGAGCATGTTCCTGCCAACTCGACCTGTCTACCAAGACACTTCGAATCGCACGTGCCTACCTCGCCGCTGAAGCTGGATGACCACAAGCTACAGCACCGTCACACTGTCACCGTGTCAGTCCGTGACGACACCGCCTTCAGAGCCACATCAGCGATGCGAGGGACATCACACACCTTAAAAGCCCATGACCAACTTCGACGCGCCATTGGGCACGGCAGCTCTGCTGGAACGATGAGCTCAAAATCCCTTCGTGTTTATAGTACAGATCGCCACCCTGCTGTTCATACCGGCGGGGTACGACGGAAAAGAGAGCATGTTCCTGCCAACTCGACCTGTCTACCAAGACACTTCGAATCGCACGTGCCTACCTCGCCGCTGAAGCTGGATGACCACAAGCTACAGCACCGTCACACTGTCACCGTGTCAGTCCGTGACGACACCGCCTTCAGAGCCACATCAGCGATGCGAGGGACATCACACACCTTAAAAGCCCATGACCAACTTCGACGCGCCATTGGGCACGGCAGCTCTGCTGGAACGATGAGCTCAAATCTCTTTGTATTTATAGTACAGGTGAGAAAACGTTCTGGGAAATGTTTTCGTTCAGATGAATAATGCCTTACTGTGCTGCCGTGCCCAACAGTGCTTTCAGATTTATTATGTGATTTCTGCGTGCATGTTTATAAGTTACAGCTCATAGCCGTGATGTCGAGAGTAACCCTGGGCCTGAATTTGCTCAGTTTTCGAGACGGCTACAGCAAATCGCGGACGACATTCATACGATGAAGGAGGAACGCCTAACAACCCATTGATGCAAAACTCGATAAACTAAGCCAACTTGACAGCAAGGTTTCCACATGTATGGACCAGATTACTAACCTTCAGAAAGCCTTCTTGGCTCTTGAACTCAAAGTAGACGATTTCGAAAATCGATCAAGACGGTCAAACCTAATTGTTTATGGTCTTCCTGAAGAACCAAAGGAAGGCGACGACTCGCTTGACCGAAAAGTGAACGAGAAGATCTTGAAGGGCGTCTTTGAAGTGGCATCTGCTGAAATTGAAAGAATTCACAGATTATTTTATTTATTTATTTATTTATTTATTTATTTATTTATTTATTTATTATTTATTTATTTATTTATTTATTTAATACTGCCAACCTGTTTTACAAGCCATAGGCAGGTGTGGATTGTACAAAAAAAAAAACGTTGAGCAATCTGTGAAAACAATTCGAAACAAATCTGTGTCATTAGACTAAAAATAGTGTTGAACAATCTTTACAGTATGTGAAACACAGGAAACAATAAAATCCTCCAGTAAAACACACACGATAATACAGGTGAAAATACTCGTAAGAAAATACAGAGATTACAGAGTGAAATTTTGACAGTTTAGGACAAATAAAAATAACTACAAGGGAAGAAAAAAGACAAGAACGTGCAAAAGAGCGCATGTTCACACATTAGTCTGCGCGACAACGAAAAGAGGGGTGTAAAGGCTTTTCTTTCAGACCATTAGGCAACAAAAACAGACCGATCATTTTGAGGCTTCTGGACTACCGCGACAAAGTGCACATTTTGAGCAACTGTTATAAGTTAAAGGAAAGTGGTTTTTCAATAAGCGAAGATTTTTCAGGGCGGGTAAGGAGGCATCAGAAAAGAGCTCTGGAGCTATGCAAAACCGAGAAAAGAATCTGGGGACAAGGTATCGCTATTCAGGACAAGCTGCGCATCAACGGAGACCTTTACCGATAGGATGCGGACACAAATTATGTGGTCCTAATGCACTCAAATTCCAGCACTTCTACCCAAAAAAAAAAACGAGCGACCAAGAGCACTAGCAGCGCGTACTCGGCGCAACGCGCCCCGCCGGAAATAACCTTTTGCAATATCAATGCGCGTAGTGTAGTAAAAAAGACGGACTTTCTTGAGGCATTGCTTGTCGGTGTCGAACCAGATTTTGTTGCTTTAACCGAGACATGGCTAACTGCCGATATCAGGGACAGTGAAATCACACCGCCTCACTATGTAATCGCTCGGAAAGACCGACCAACACGTGGCGAAGGCGTTGCCTTACTGATTAAAAAGGAAATTCCATGTGTAGCCTTGCCTGAAGTCACAGGAGTGACGGGTATTTTTTGTAAGCTGTCATTTACTACATGTAATATTGTCGTCGGTTGTGTTTATCGTAGTCCCTCAAGTGATGTTGATGTGATGGAAAAACTCTGTCACCATGTCCGAGATAATGTCAAGCATTCTAGACTAATACTCCTAGGCGATTTTAATCTGCCCGACGTGAACTGGCAAACGTTTCAAAATGACTCCCCCTAGTTCCGATGTACTTTTTGATCTCATGCTATCACTTAATCTTAGCCAAGTTGTAACAGAACCAACACGTGTACAGGGAACTACCTCTGTCACTAATCCCGTTAATGGGGACGGCAATCGCCGGGCGGATTCTAAGGGCTGGCGTCACGGCCCTCCGAAAAACGCACCACGAAAGCGCGGACAATTTAGAGTTGGTCCTTTGGTGCGCCAGCGAACGCCGGTTGTGGTCTAAAGACCGAGTCAGAGCCGAGAGTCGATAACACAAACGAAAACGAAATATATTCTCAGTTAAGGCAATACAAATAACACAGAAACACGTGCACACTCGGCTGGTACCAGTTACAACTTCACAATATAACTCAGATGGTGTTTACACAACGGGAGCTAAACGGATCACACGCTACAAATGCAATCGCATGCATTACAACTATTCAATGACCGTTAAAGTCCTGAATATACAATGGCGTATCCAGTCCACAATACTTGGACGGTAATCGAATGCTTCTCTTCAAGAAAACACTCACGCCAGGTCCAGCGTTGATCGTCGTAGCTCAACCGTCGTCGTGACTCGCGGCTCACACGGTGTCGTCATCGGATTCTTCCAGATCGACGAGCGACTGACCACACACCATCATAAACACGTCTTCTTTGGCTAACGGAGCCACACTTAGCGTAACTTCACCATCACCGGGCCGACTGACTCGCTCACTGACTTCCCGACCCCTCGTCGTCGCACGCTTTTATCCCTTCTCCCCTGGTTTCTAGAAGCGTCGGGAGTGTTCTGCGGTGCGTAGTACAGCTGAGGCCAGAGAAAGGGCGAGAGCTTTCTCGTAGGTTCGAATCGCGGCGGCATTTCTCGGTGCGGCGTCCCCCCTTCCTTCTAGAAACATCCAGGCTTTGCCGGGCGTTGATCGTGTTGACTGCGTCTGGCTCGAGTGGGTGAGGAGAATGCGGCGCGCCGGCGTCTTTTGATGCTTGTTTTTTCGTCTTTTGCGCTTCTTGGGCGAGCGGTTCGCGCCGTTCTGTCTCGTAGCCAGCTGAAAGCGGCCTCGCGCGCGCTTTATTACGCGCTAATTTGTGACAACCTCCAA
This sequence comes from Rhipicephalus sanguineus, assembly GCF_013339695.2. Lineage (NCBI taxonomy): Eukaryota > Metazoa > Arthropoda > Arachnida > Ixodida > Ixodidae > Rhipicephalus > Rhipicephalus sanguineus. The sequence continues at coordinate 35,707,883 of NC_051186.1, read as the reverse complement.
CGTATAGATTTTCATGAGCCACCATTTCCCGTTAGATCAGACTAAACTTGAATTGCTTGATGGCATATCTGATCACAAGATAACTTTGTGTGCCGTGCCTGCCCAGAACACTACAGTTTTATCTCAACCACGCATAACTTACCTGGACTTCAGTAGAGCAGACGATACAGCTATAATAGACTACTTATCTTTCGAATTCACGGGCTTTGAAGAATGTTCCATAAATCCCTTCACAGATATTGAGATGTTGTGGCACAAATTCAAAACTATCCTTTTTCACTGCATCGCAAAATACGTGCCATCCAAAGTTAAAAAAACAAGAACGCACAACCCCTGGATTTCTCGGGATAGCATTCACGCCAAGCGCAAGGTCAAGCGTCTTATAAGATCGATGAAGGTTGCGCCTAAGTCTACTACTCGTAGTAACCTCACTGTAGCTATTCAAGGCATGAAGACGAAAATAAAGACAGTCAAGTCAAACTTTTACAAAAACAATATGGCTAGATGGGCTAGTTAGTATCTCATGACTAAAAAACGCTTTGAGCGCAAATAAACGACGTAGGACCAAGAAAGATACACACACCACAAGCTTATTTGCGCTCAAAGTTTTTTTAGACTTTTACAAAAAACACTCTTACAGGTTTCCTAAGAAGCTCATGGAGCAAATTTTGGAGCTACCTCAAGCTAAAGTCATCATGTGATCACTTAGTTTCACCCTCATTTAACAGAGATCGCGCCAATTCTCTGAATAACTTTTTCTGTTCTGTATTCACGACGGATGACGGGAAAAGATCTGAAAATGACGTCACCGCAAGCGAAATCCTTAGCCCCCTAACCTTTACGGAAGTAGGAGTGCTGGAACCTTCTCCTAAAGCTGGACACTAAAAAAAGATCGGGCCCGGATAAAATACCGAACATGCATGGTTTTGAAACGGTACGCAGAATGGACGGCCAAGTACCTCTGCATAATATTTAATGAGTCATTATCGTCTTCTGTTCTCCCGAACGATAGGAAGGCTGCAAGAGTTATCCCAGTACATAAATCTGGCAGCAAAAACGACCCATCCAATTTTAGGCCAATTTCGCTTACGAGTATCATTTGCAAACTTCTTGAACACATCATACTCAAACATATAACCACTTTTGTAGAAAGTGAGGCTGTATTGTCACCATATCAACATGGCTTTCGTACGGGCCTTCCACTGTCACTCAGCTACTAGAACTGACGCACGACCAATCATTCAGCAGATGAAACGATAGACCTCATCCTGCTCGATTTTATGAAAGCGTTCGATCGGGTATCGCCAAAGAAACTCATTAAAAAACTTGAAATTACACTTGGCACTGACCCTATAGTTCAGTGGATTCGCGACTACCTAACGAAGCGCAGCCAGTTTGTGGAAGTGCATGGCCAGCTCTCCCGTAAAGCTCAGGTAACATCAGGGGTACCCCAAGAAAGCGTTCTGGCTCCGATATTTTTCTTAATTTTTATAAGCGACCTACCATCAAAATTACTGAAAATATTCGACTATTTGCCGACGACTGCGTTCTTTATCGAAACATCAACTCGCATGATGACCACATAGCATTAAATTATGACTTAAAAGCAGTGTCAGACTGGTGTACCGTTTGGCAGATGACTATAAATACTAAAAAAATCTGCTGTCCTATCAATAACTCGAAAAAAAAAAATAAGTTGAGCTTTTCGTACGCCGTCAACGGCATCCCGCTGGAGCGCGTTCACGAACACAAATACCTTGGACTAACAATAACACATGACTTGAGATGGAACTCGCATATCAACAACATAACATCTACTGCATTGAAGCGGCTTTTCTTTCTTGGGAGGCACCTCCGACTAGTTGCAGCCGATATAGAAACCCTGGAATAGGAAACCTTTGTTAGGTCAGTCCTGGAGTATGCAAATGTGATTTGGTCCCCATACACAGAGGAACTAATTAAGAAAGTAGAAGGCGTCCAAAGGAAAGCGCTGAGGTATATGTATAATAAGTCAGCGTTGAATAAGTATAGTTAAGCTAACAGACTCCCCCTCCGAACTACAAAAGAATGCCGGGATTCTAACATTACAAAACCGATCAGTAATAGGCCGTTCTAAACTTTTGTACCAGCTTGTGCATAAGCAATTTAACATTTATGTCTCCAGATACATTTTCAGAAGTGAAACACGGCCATCGCGACATAAACACAGAAACACTCAATGAATATCCCTTTCGTAGCAACTGTTTTATTTTTCCTTTAGCGATAAGAGAGTGGAACGATATCAGCGAGGCCATCACTAGCAGCTGCTCCTTAGATGTATTCACTTGTTCGATGGAAAATAGCCCACTAGCGTTACAGATTTAACTCTCCTGTACTAAATTTAATATAACCTTGGTTTTCATTGATACTTTTTTTACCGCGTCCTTTTGGTGTTCGTAGTTATCGTTTGGATTTGTAACTTATTATTATCGATGTGCGCTTGTTACCCTGAAACCTTGTATAACTATACGCCTGCGTGAAATACTATTTAAACACATCTGCGTACTCTATCTTGAAGCGATTTGTTCCACGTTCTAAAAAACTTATTTGTAACTAGTGACCATATTTTGAATGTCATACCAAGTACACACGGGTCCACTGTTAAAGGGAACACTTGCGTGCAGGGCATGTTTGGATTACGCTCTCTTGTAAAAACACAGTGGCTTAGATTTGCATAAAACTACTGGTGGTTGACAGTTCTGCCTCTCTTTGACAGACTCGTGCAGCGCATGTACAATTTTTCCCTGTCCACTTGCTGTCAGAGGGCCAGCAAAATGAAAGGTGCTCATTGGAGTGTTCCCTTTAACAGTGGACCGTTTTGTACATACTTTGTAGTTATATTCGCACTAACACTCCTGATATATATATATATATATATATATATATATATATATATATATATATATATATATATATATATATATATATATATATATATATATATATGCGTGTGTGTGTGTGTGTGTGTGTCTGTAATTTCTTTACTCGCTGCTTTCTTTATCATTGTTTATCCCTCAAGGGATTGACAGTATTTGTAAATAAATAAAAAATACATAAATATTTATAACGTACTAATGATTAAAAAAATGTGCTACATTCTCGCATCATTATTTAAGTTGTTGTTTTCAGGATAACTATTAAGCTGTGTGGCCTGATTACACAGTTACGCAGTTCTGCAGTTTCTTCTGTCTGCATTCTCTTATAATTTTTAATTAATTATTTAATTTACTTATTCATTTTAGCATTACGCGACATTTCATTACCAAAAGGTTTATTTATTTATTTATGTATTTTAACATTACACGACATTTCATTACCAAAAGGTTTATTTATTTATTTATATATTTTAACATTACACGACATTTCATTACCAAAAGGTTCAGATGTCCAATTCACAGCCAATACCCTCAGTATTAAGCAATATTGGGGGATAATCAGAATAATAATTAAGAATTGTCAGGGTTTCGCGTCCGAAAGCCACGATATGATTATGAGGGACGCCGTTGCGGACGACTCCGGAAATTTCGACCACCCAGGGTTATTTGACGTGCACCTAAGTACACAGGCCTCGAGCGTATCGCCTCTATCGAATTGCGGGTCATCCTCATCGTCAAGATAAATCTGAGTGTGAGGCCCTTGGTCTCTACACAATTTACTAAGCGGTCCCTTATCGGCGAAAGGCGATAAATCGGCGCTGGGATAGATGGGTGCGACTTGATAGCCCGCGAATGCTTGACACGCTCTCGAGATTGCGCAGGCGACGAACGTAATACCGCAATATGAACTTTCCCTCGCCGCTATCGCGTGCACTCCTTACGCAATCGTTGCTCGTAATATTTTGCTGCGAGTGTCGAGAATTATCCGCTTCTGTATATCACGGAGTCAGTCGTTTCGGCCTTGAGGGCCTGAAAGCTTGTAGCACTGCGGGCGCTACGTGCCTGGCGGCCAACCGTATAAATATTTTCACGCGTAGGAAGCGTGAGAGGGGGGCGTGTTTTTGCACGCTTGTTCTATGCGTGGTGTGCTTTCACGCTGAAAAAATCACGCTTCCTAAGCATGACTTGCGGGATGCATAACGCTTGCGAAGCGTGAGTGGGGGCGATTTTTTGCACGCTTGTACTAAGCGTGGTGCGCTTTCACGCTAAGCGCACCACGCTTGCTGACCGTGACTGCCAACCTTTTTAACGCTTAGAGAAGGTGTAAGAGAGGAGTTTTACTTACTTAATGCGGCGTTCTCTCGCTCCTTGAAATGCCTTTCTGACTGTCAGAAATCATCCAAAAAGAAAGCTGAAAGAAGATAATATTTGTTGTGCTGTATGGGCTTGGCGGCTTCTTGAAGTGTATACATATGCCCGGCAATAATTAGCGCATTACAAAAATTAATTTTTCCTTTTCATCTTGCATATGTGCAAACTGTAGTAGAACGCGACACTGCCAGAGGGTAAAATGAGCTTGTTGGCTGAAACATAAATATGGATTTCGGTTTATTGTACAAAGAGTAGGCTAGAAATAAGAGACAAGCTTTCATTATTTCACTGGCTACTCTTTCCATGTTGTACCCAACGGTACATATGTACGCACAGCTCAACATCGGCAGTGCGGTTTGTATTTACGGTGCAGCTAGCAAGCTCGTGTTATGCAGAAGCAATAGAATGTTCCCGTGCCCAATATGAAAATTGAAACTTGATTTTTGTAATTAGCCATTTAATGCCGGCCAAACAGCATATATACCCGCCAAAGAGCCGCCAAGCATCAACAAATACAGCACAACAAATATTATCTTCTCTCAAATTTATTTTTAAACACTTTCTGACAGTCGGAAACACATTTTATACAGCAGGAGAATCCCGCATCAAGTAAGTAAAAATCCTCTCTTACACCTTAACTAAGCATTAGGAAGGCCTCCCGTCACGGATCGACAAGCCTCACACCGCGATTGCGGCGTTAGATCTTCGTTATACACCGTTCAGAATTTTGTAGTGTTAGCAGAATGAAGGCGTTCTCGATTGTCTCAAACTTTCATAAAGCATCTTCCACAGGTGCATCTGGCGAATCCTACAATTAAGCCTCTGATGTGCATGCATCCTTTCGAGGCGATTACTTATATATACGGTAGTCCAGAAATTTGAGTGAGGAATCTTGCGCGGAGTGCTCTAACACTTTACATTTTGAATCAAAGATAAGGGGTTAAGTAGAACGAAATATTTACAAGAATTTAAATTTGAGTAAAACTTTTATTGACCATAGCTTACAAAAACGCTTCTTTTTATGGAAGAGCAATCCAAGAAAAAAACACACAGGAACTGTAAAATAGGCGCTACATGAATTTTGAATGTCTCTTTAAGCAGCACATAAACTTTGATGTGTACTTATCTCAAACGAAGTGTAGTTTCGTGAACAAATCCCGTAGCCTTTTCTGCGCCCATGGAATTTCGTCGATGACGGCACATTTAACGACTGCTTGAACGAAGCCAAGCATCTGGCCAAAAGCAGCCGGATACGCAAGGTCCTTGACGTAGTACCCACACAAACAAAGCACCAGTGCTTTTTCCAGCAACGTGTTCCGCTGTAGCTTCATGGTTTCGCTGGGCTCTTTGCCGCATACAAGCTCCTTCATGTCGCCCCACACAATGCACGGGCCAATAATGTCTACGGGTGAAACCTGGCAAAGATAAAAAGCAAAAAATAAATTGGTACCTCATGGAATGAACCGTTGTTCAATTTCACTTGGTACAGAACTATGAATTCATGAAAATGATTTTGTCGACAAAGCTCACATTGCGACTGCGGCGTTAAATCTTCTGATACACTGCTGAAAACTGAGTATAGTGTCAGAAGAATGATGACGTTATGAATTGCTTTTGAAACTTTGGCTCTTAAAAAACTATTTTACTCACCTCTGAAATTAGGGCCATTTTCGCGAGCCTTGGCCTCAGGTACGCATTCATCTCTGTGTACGATGGGTCCGCTAAGGATGACACTGTCGCCACTGCAGGCAGAATTTTGCTGAGGCTTTTCACGTTCTCGTCGATAGTGCTTAAAAATCTCAGTTGACTTTCAAAGGCAAACTGAAAGAGAAAACGTGGAAATAAACTTCATGAACACAGAATACAGCGCACAATCAGACAAACTTCGTGGCTCTTTGTTGATTTCATTATAGCGGCATTGGGGGTAAGCAAGAACAATACAAAGGGGTTTTGAAGTCGCAAAGTCAAGTATAGTGCGTACAGCGGCAATCTGTTTGAGCACGAATGAAAAAAAAAAGTAAGTGCTCCAGATTACACTGGGCGCCAATAAAATCTTCTGAAATATGGCAATCTGAAGAAATAAAGAGGGACATAAGAAGGTACAGGACTGTCTTACCAGTTCTTCGTTTAGGAGATAAGCCGGTAATACCGCCACTGGTGACGTGGTCCTCTGGATAAAGGATGCTTTTAAATGTGCCTTCACGCAGGGTGCATCTATTCCGCTTTCAGAATGTCCTTCTTCATCTATTGTCTGCACAGATCAACAAATATAAATTTTACAGCAATAAATATAATTGTGGAAGTAAGACGATTGCCTCTTTCTGAACCCCATACACTCCAACAGACCTTGCGAGCTTTTCAATCAAAAGTTGTTCCCTTGACAAACCGTACTGCGCTGGCAGAACCGTTAGTCCTTCTCGAGACTAAATGCAGAGAGGTTAACCGTATGTTTGACATCCAGTATGACGCAACTGTAAGCCCCAAAGAAGGAACATTGTGGTGCAACCGTTCATCCATAGAGAGGAACAGCTGCAGGAAAAAAAAAGATTTCTGCCCGCGGTGGGAATCGAACCGCTGTCTTGTCGGTTGGCAGCCGGGTGAGCTAAGCACTCTTCCGCAATTATAGTGTTTGTGGAAGTAGAACTCAACTCGACTGTGAACACGTGCACTCAGCGTGGTATCTCAGACATATTCATCCATTAGAAAGAAAACCGTTAACGTGGGGATCGTATACTGACCACATTTCACTGCGAATTTATTTCAGAAACGGCATTCAAAATATCAGCTATTAGTTACACCAGTGAGTACCATACGAAGCACTTCATTTTTGTACTAGCGACAATTTTGAGCTTTTACAGTAAAAGGTGCAAGCTCGAATTGACTGTTTTGACACGCATGCTCTACCTGAGGCGCTTACAAAAACAGCTTTTCTGTAATTCCGTATAATTTTGCTATAAGATCGCAACATGACTGCACCAGAGCTCCATTCTTGCTGCCGCGACAGCTATAGCATTACCGACCGCCGAGGCACTGGCTCCACGTAGTGGACTGTAAGGTAAACTGTTTATGCTACCTTACGGTAACGCAAATATTAGGGAGTTTTCGAATAGAGGCCCCGAAGAAATAGCGTCGAGGCCGCTGCGCATGCGCGAGACCGAAACAGCTTCGGGTTTTGCGTTGGGGACGCTATTTCGCGAATTTAGCGGGAGCCCCGAAGCCTGCCCCAAACGCTTTGCGTCAAACAAACATGACGGCACTCACTTCGAAGCGACAGCTCTCAGCCAAGACCACAGTGACCTAGAATAGGGGGAGTGCCCAAATCGCCGCAGACCCTATTCGAAAACTCTATAACTCCTGCTTGACCCAAAGCGAGCCCACGCAAGAGGCTTTGGGGCCCCGAACGTTAGGAGCCACTATTCGAAAACTCCCTATTAATTGCACACAAGTGCGACTTCACCCAGTAGCCTGAGATTCCTGAAGGTGACGCAATCGTATCTTGCTATAAAAGGCGAGGTTGCGGCATAAATAGTTCGCCTGTAACCAGAGCGGTCTCTTGGCAATAGCGGCTTGAAATAATACTTATGGACTCATGCGTTGCGCACTCACATAAAAAAGTGAACTTCAGCCTTGATGTGCAGCAAAAACACACAATTTTACTGCGGCCTTAACGCGCTTGTTTTGCAGGATATGGCACAATTTTAACGCTTCGTAATGTACGCATCGACTACATGAATTTACGGCATACAATATATTTTTGGTCATTTTCGAGGCGCTCTGCGGAGGACGGAGGAAGCAGGCGCTGTTTATTCACCGCGCGAAGCGCCAGGCGGCCCCTTTACCGGCGTTCCGCCTCCTGGCCCGAAAATGGCCACCGCCGCGAAACGCGACGCGGCCACGAAATTTGGCGCCGACAAGCCAAAGCTAACGAGCGCTATACGCGGGGACCGCCTGATAACCGACGGCGTAGGAGAAACGGCTCACAGCCACGGCACCGAAAGTAACACCCCTTCCTTCTTTCTTGTCATCCTTCCCGGTCGATCGCACGACCCGAGTGAAACAGAAACTCTCGGACTGAATGCGACAACACTTTCTTTACTACAAATACTTTCATGAGCAATTACTCAAGGTAACCACGTCACGTCGCTACGAATCCGCCATCTAAAGTTAATGTTGGGTCTGATGTAAGTGTTCTAGCTAAAATTACGCCGCTATGACACGAAATGGAGATGTTGAAAATGAAAGTACGTGAAATACATAGCCCTAAATTTTCGCGTTTCTGTCCGTCATACTGTACACAGAGAACTTGGCCTGATACTAATGTCAAGTTCAGAGGTCAATAGGAAGAAGCGTCACTGTTGGGAAAATAATTGTAAAATATATAATGAGCAAACACATTTCGAAATATTTGCTTACCCAGGTATTCCAAGCGGCCGTGAATGGCAGGCGAGTGCCCGCAGTATGCACGCCATCCGGCCGGAATAGCAGAGTTCGCAGTGAGTGGCGCCGTGTCGCGCGAGAACTCCGGGCAGTCGCATTCGGTGTTCTTGCATCTACCGCGCGGCACACCACGCAGGTCAATCGATGTCGAGTTATTCATGACTTCACAACTTTTCAACAACACAAAGCGAACCCTCCGCACAGTACATGCTCGAAGGGTAGGCAGAGACGATCCACGAATAGCTTGCTAAGTCAGTGACTCCAACGACTCTAACCCCGTTTTCCCGCCAAAAGTATATATCGAAGCAAGCGCCACCTTTCAAGGCATTCGCGTGAAAAACAAAAATAAACGAAAGCAGGCGCAAATCGCAGCAGCAAATCAGAGGCGAGTAACGGCGACGTCGCATGCACGGCTGTCTTGGCGATTGTATCAGGATATATATACGCGTGATAAGGAGAAGCGCGATCGGCGTCGCAAACTTTTCCTCAGCGTGAGTTTCCCGGTTCTCACGCGTAGAATCCCGCATCACGCGTAAAATACAGCGAATGTGCGTGTCCTCGACCGGCGTCACGCTTGGGTGGAGGGAAACAACGCGTATTTTGAGTCACGTGGTACATAAAACGAATTTTAGGAGGCCGAGGGGCGCGTTTCACGCTTACTACGCGTGAAAATATTTAGAGTGTATGGTTATCTCAAAGATCGTTGCATGCAAAGAGTGCTGGGTTACCGCTTAAGGGGACACTAAAGTGAAACGTTAAATGAGTTCAGACTGACCAGTCTTACTTTGAAAACTCTACTGTCATTAATATCGCCATCATAGGTTTAATAATGGAACACAAGTTCAAAACAAAAGTTTCCTCTTTGAATTTCGCGCCGAAATTCGCCACACTTGACGCCACGGATTTCGATGCGTTTTCCCGTATTCTGGCAACATTGCCCCAGCGAAATTATCTGAAACTTGGCATTTTATGTCTCTGGCACTCTTAAAAGACAATGAACTTCATTTTTCTTTCGCCAATTACGAAATACGTAGATTCCACGGCTTCGAAATCTGTGATGTCGTGGGGATAGCTGCAGAAACTTCAATGTGCCGTCACCATCCGCATTTTTTTTGGCGTTGTCTTACTTACCAAGCGTCCCGCGAAAAGCGTGGTGATATTGGTATTCTGAAACAGCAACTTACTAATACGAGAAAAATCGTTTGTCTCTTTAGTGTCCCTTAAAGCCTGTGAGACTGTTTGACGGCAATCGCTCCGCCGAGAAGGATGACTTTTGCGTATGCTAAGTCCCTTGGAACGACAAACTAGCCCAGCTTTTGCCCTTACCCTCGTCCTGCGGGTTCGCAAAGCATCACCATCAGCAGCAGCTGCTCAAACCGCTCCACATTATGTAATAAGCTACTGCAGCCAGGAAAATTAAAGAAGTACCTTAAGGGACAAGAAAGGATCAGAGCGGGCCAGGGAGCAAAGGCGTGTTAGGGACACCTTAGTCAAGATCAAGAAAAAGAAATGTACATGGGCAAGGCATGTAGCGAGAATGCAAGATAACCGCTGGTGATTGAAAGTAACAGACTGGATTATAATAGAAGGCAAGCGCGCTAGAGGGGGAGGCAGATAGTTAGGCGGGCAGATGAGATTAAGAAGTTTGCGAGAGGATAACGCGGCCGCAGCACGCGCAGCACTGGGTTAATTGTAGAAACATATGGGACATGCCTTTGCCCTGCAGTGGGAGTAGTCGGATGATGATGATGACACATGGCCAATCACACGCGTATGATACTGGGAATTTTTTGTCGTAAGCAGAATTTTAATCACCACTGGATGGGAGTAAGAGGCTCCAGCAATTTTCGCTTTCAAAACGCATTTATTATCGATTAATGTTTCACGATGAAGGGGACGAAGTACACAGGAACGAACGGAAGAGAAGACGGCAGAACATTAAGAAAACTCGAAATCGAATCGCTTCAGAAGTGGCCGGAACCACGATCGTGCCACGATGACTTGTCAGGCGGCGACACCAGAACTCTCAACTCGGCGATGCTTGAGGAGAACTCATTGGTTTGGTCTCGCATCCGGCATCACCTGTGACACTTCCTTAGCTGTTACTACAGCAAGGGGTTACAGCAACAGCCGTTACTCCAGCAGCAGGCGACAGCAACAGCTACAGCAACAGGAACAGCTACAGCAACAGCAGCTACAGCAGCAACAGATGCAGCAAGAACAGATGCAGCAAGAACAGATGCGCCAACAACAGATGCAGCAACAACAGATGCAGCAACAGATGCAGCAACAACAGATGCAGCAACAGATGCAGCAACAACAAATGCAGCAACAGTAACGTTGCAGCGACAGCGGTTGAAGCTGCACTTGTTGCCATCCTCGCCAGTACTTGCTGCAGACTTTGCCGTCCCACTGCCTGTCGTCGTAGCTGCTTTCGTCCCCCGCACTATTGCCGTTGCTGGCCCTGCTGCACCTGCGCATTGCGTTTGGCCTTCCAGTCCTGGAACTCCTGCTTGACGCTGGCCAGGAGCTTGGGGTTCGTGTACAGGTCCAGCGCCGTGAGGGCCAGCATCTTGATCGCCTTGCGGGCGCACGCCTGCGCTTCGCGAGAGCCCGCGGCCGAGGCGAAGCTCCGCGTGTGGTTGTTGCCGGCGCTGGGGATGGCGAACGTGGCGTGTAGGAAGGGCAGCGCCTGTGACGCGTTGCCCGCGTCCGAGGAGGCGCCAAACGGAACGACGAGCGCGTCGTCAGGGTCGGAGAACGTTACGCCTGCGCAAACAGCGTTGCCACGTGTCTTCAAGTTTGTACTACAGCGTCATCTGCGGATCTTCTACGCGAGCTACAACATCCGCGGCTGCTTTTGTCGCGACAACAGCTCGAGGTGCAGTCGCACTGTCGCCGTTGGCGCGCAGCCGTCGCCGTGTTGTTCCGTTATAGAAAGCGCATGCGACCCGTCGAGGTGGTCTAGTGTTTATGGTGCTTGACTGCTGAGCCGAAGGTCTCGGGATCGAATACCTGCCGTGGCGGTTGAATTTCGATGGAGGCAAAATGCTATAGGACCGTGTGCTGAGATTTAGGTGCGCGTTATAGAACCCTAAATGGTCGTAATTTCTGGAGACCTCTCCTCCCCCCCCCCCCCCCTACGGCGTCCTTCATAATCATATCGTGGTGTTGGAACGTAAAACCACAAGAATTACTATTACTATTAAAGGCGCATGCACCACTAGCGCGCGGAGGTTCTGGGACAGCTTTATCATTAACAACAGTAACGAGGTGCGTTTAGCTTACCGACTCGAGGGGTAACACTCGCGTGCCTCAGAAAGAAAATGATGAGATACCATCTTAGCTGATTATCTAAGTTAATGGGAAGCGCGTTTTAAATTAAGCGATGCAAGTAACATCAGAGTAACAAACAATCTTTTTGTTCTCTTAAGAGTACACCTGGCGTCACAAGGAGTCAGCGGCGACTCGCTACTACTCAACCCCACCACCACCACCACCACCACCACCACCACCACCACCACCACCACCACCACAACAACAACAACAACAACAACAACAACAACAACAACAACAACAACAACAACAACAACAACAACAACCGTTTAGTCACTCTGCTTGTGCCTACAAACTGACCAGTTCAGGCTAGAGGCTGCTCACCCATGTCACGCGCGTGCTTGGCGTAGATCGCGATGAGAGCGTTGTTGTGCACGAAGTCCTTGTAGACGATGCTCTTCTCCTGCACGAGCGAGCAGTCGGTAGCCTCGGCCGCCGCCTCGAGGCACGCCTCGACGCGCTTCATCAGCGCGGCCAGTTCGGGCACAGTGGGGGCGCGCACGTGGTACACCACCCGGCTCGTCTCCGGCATCACGATGACGTTCCGCCCGGACTCCAGCTGGGCGCCTGCCGGTGCCAATGAGCGCCTGATTAGAATCTTTGTCGACGTCATCTTTGAAACGGGGTGGCCACAATCGCTCCTCTAACAGCGGAGATGTTTAAGCTCGGAATAAGGCCGGTGTCGTAGATAGAAAATTCGGCGGGCATGCGCCACAGAAAGCTGATATGTGCCAAGCAGCTCCTAGCATAGCAAATCCATGTATAGTATAGTATAGTATAGTATAGTATAGTATAGTATAGTATAGTATAGTATAGTATAGTATAGTATAGTATAGTATAGTATAGTATAGTATAGTATAGTATAGTATAGCATAGTATAGTATAGCATAGTATAGTAGAGCAAGGGGGCGGGAAAGGGAAGTGAGGGTGAGGGGAAGTATGATGAAAAGGAGGAGGTGAGAGGGTAAACCATAGACTATCCATGTACAGTACAGCTATAGTGAACTAGAAGACTATAGTTCACTATAGTATAGCATAGCAAGGGGTGAGAAAGAAATGAGGGCGAGGAGGGGTGATGTGAGGACTAGGAGGAGGGAAAGGAGGAGAGAGGGCAATATGGAAAGAGATAAAGAAAGAAACATGAAAGCAACAAGGAGAACAGGAGGAAAGATGAAGAAGGAATTCAATGTGCGTTTGCCAGGTGGTGGCGCTTGCTTGCCAGCTTTGCTGTCTATTTCAAATTGTGATTTACAGCAAACGGGGAGACACAAGACAGACTAACTAAGACAGCGCTTGTCTTCGTTGGTCTCTGTCTCGTGTCTTCCCCTGCGCTGTAAATTACAATTTGACATGGAATACCAACTAGCCCGTACACAGACCTTGCTTCCGCTGTCTACTCAGATTTCACAGGCGTGGAAATGCCTTCAATTTTTTTGTTATAATCAGGTGTTTATTGCATTCTCGTTATCTGTTTCCGATCCCTCAATCAAGCCTATATTAACGCATTTTCTCGCGTACAACCCGCAGCCGCAAACATAAACCACGGAAAAATAAAAATTAGAAATAAAAGACGCCCGCGTATTCTCGTGAAGCCACCGTTCTTGCATTATCGTGAAGCAGTGCCATGGAGCCAACTTGCACACCAAGATGCGCGTGTAACCTGAACCTCAAGTTTCGCTCCGAATTTTCTGCACATCTTGTACGGAAGAAAATACGGTACGCCTGCAACGGCTACGGCTAGGCGGAGTCGTTACTCGCCGAATGTCCGACGAGTTTCTCGTCTTAAGCGCATTTTTCGGAGTTTGCGTAACTGGTACAGTGCGTTTTTTATGTTATAACTGCTCAGGTTATTGTTTCATTTTTAGTATATGGGCTTCTGTATGCCTTAAAGCTTGTTAAGCGTGTCACGCGCTGTAACAATTCTTATGTCGCTTGTTCCCCCGCTTCCTCATGTTATGCCGGAAGGGCCCTGATGACATCTAAATAAATAAATAAATAAATAAATAAATAAATAAATAAATAAATAAATAAATAAATAAATAGACAATACTCGCCCATTATCCTGCTGGGAGGCTTCACCTGCTGGCGAAGGAGCGCCATGTTCACGTAGGACCCGACGGCGGCGTCCAGAGCGCTGGCCGCTTCCCAGGGACACTTGAAGCGGGGGCTGCACTGAAACTGCCCGGTGATCTGTGGATGGAAAGAGGACCCACGAAAGCTTAGCTGTCGTCAAGGGAAACCCAGCAGTTACAACAGCAGGACGAAAACCCCTAAGCCGAGAGCGCATTCTGGCTGGCACACACGCTGTACACGAAAGAAAGGGTTATCGCTAGAGCGACACATTTACATAGACAGATACATGGAATTATTGGTGTTGTGCATGGACATGCTGCGTTCCTACCTGCTGACCGGCGGCGAGCGGCAGTTTGACGCTGTCTAAGGTCGCCGGGTGTGCCAAGAGAGCCGCGTCCGTGTCCTTGAAGGCGCCCTTCTGCAGGAGGATCTCCTTGCCGCCGAAGTTCTCCTGGCCCGGAGTGCCCAGCACCACAATCTAAAAGCCCGACGGGGAGGGGGAAGAAATAGTACAGCAAAAGTCCTCTAACAATGATAATTACGGTCGATGTGTATAGAAGTGTGATTGGTGACGCGTGTCTCACCACAATTCGACTGAACACATAACTGAGTACTGACGTGATTCGTTCATTGCATTGTGGAAACAGCGCAAAAAAGAAATAACAGACGAAACACAGGAAAAGTAAAGAACACATAGAAGCTCTGTCTTTCAACTGAAGCGTTATTCCTAAGAGACAAGCCCTATAGGGAAAGGACAAAATTAAGAGAAGTCTGCGCAAGAGCGGGAGTCTGCGCAACAGTGTGTTTGTATGCGTGTGCGTGGCACCAGATCGGTTTAAAAAAAAAAGGCACCTGGTCCTGCAGGTGTTCAACAGAACACGGTGCTGAAGACCCACACACGTTTAAGTAGGGAATTAGACTAGTTGATTTTCATTCTTTTGCGCAATGCACTCAATACACACATTGCTACACGTCGCATAATGACAGGTTCTCTATTGTAGGTAGAAAACGAGGAACAGTGCAAAACACAGGACAGAGGCGGGCAACACTTAGTCCGTCTCTGACCGGTTGTTCTGTGGTTTGAGTGTTTCTCGTTTTCTATGGTCATGCACCAACCGGCCCAAATAAGCACTCTAGAGCAGCTCATCTCTGTTAAACGGTTTGCCGCAGTACACTGGTGCCATGCGGCCAAGCACACGTAACTCACTGTGGTTACGCATATGGCTTGTGCAGTCAAGCCCATGGGCGTAGGCAGAATTTTGTCTTGGGGGGTGCAAACCCGTGTTGCTTCGTGGTGGGCGAGGGGAGAGCGCTTGTGCGGCTTGGGTAGGGGACAAGTAGTGCTCGTGGGCTTAGGGGGGGGGGGGGGGGCCTTGAAGTGCCCCTGTTGCACTCCCTCGCCTACGCCCATGGTCAAGCCTATTAAAAGTGGAAAGTTGGCACAGTAATGATCCTTGTACTTCATTGGCTTAGCCAGGGGGAGGGGGTGGGGAATTACAGCCCCCCCCCCCCCCTTGTTTTGAATTTCGTACGTGCATACATACAGGCACACATGCAAACACGAGCACGAACATGCATAAAGGTTGGTTGATGATTCCAGATTGAGTAGCCGTTCTTTCTTACCTTCCCGTGAATGTTCTTGAATTCTTTCATCGTCTCCTTGACGGCGATCGCAGCGCCGACGGCACACTCGGCGACCAGGTTGTGGCCGCAGGCGTGGCCGATCTCGGGCAGCGCGTCGTATTCGCAGATGAAGGAAATCGTAGGTCCTGCACCAAGTCGATCAAGAACACGTTAAGTGTCTGCTTGGTGCTATTGTGCTAATAGGAGCTAATACCGTGTAGTTGGCTACATGACCAAGACACTTAAAAAGATTGATTTCGTACGCATATATGCGTTCTTTTATTGAAAACTAAAGAAAAGCAGAAAAAGACAAGTAAATAGGGCCGACAGCTTTTGATTATTTCATAGGAAAATGAGACATGCAAGGACACAATAAAAAAGTACAACGGAAGAAATGTGAAAACATATCAACAAGTGAGCATACACGAATAAATAAATCAATTTGGCAGTCAGCGCTGTGTCTCGTCTTTTCCTGCTGCGTACCGTCTCAGGCGCTGTTTTTCACCTCCAAGATATTGACACGATTACCTGACTTCTTTCATTGTTCATAAGTTTCACAGGCTTCACGGGCTAAAACTGCTACACATGTTCTATGTGTCCGTTTTTTAAAGATCACGGAGGTGGTGGGAGCGAGGGTTGAACTCCCCCTTCGCCTCTGGCTACGCCAAGGATGCTTCCGAAGGCTGTCGGCACGTGCTCAGTCAAAACAACGCAAAAAGCTATGAAACGCTTCATGGCGGCCTCACTCGATAAAACACTGCGCTCACCGCCGAATCCTCCGGGAGACGTGAACTCTGCCTTGAAGGCGGTGTCCAGGCCGTACCGTCGGGTGACCTTGAAGCCCCTGCGCTCCAGGAACTCGCAGAGCTTCTCGTGCGCCGTGGCCTCCTTCATCGAAGTCTCCGGGTTGGCCCACAGGAACTGGCTCAGGTCCCACAGATCTCCGGCACAACTCTCGACCGCTTGGTGCACCCTCGCTCCCAGCGCAAGAGCCATGACGCCTATACACCTCGGTATACGCTGGCGTCACGTAACACAGGGACGACCTTCTGCGGCAAAGAAGCGCGGGCACGGATACAATTTACAACGGCTTCGTAGAGCTTCAAGAGTACAGACTTTAGCGCTAATCGGTTCGGTACATCCAAAGAGGCCATAGCGCTGACAAGACAGGAACAAAGGTCCCAAAACCACGATATGAATATGACGGATGCCGTAGTAGAGGACACTGGAAATTCGGCCACCTGGGGTTCTTTAACATGCACCTAAATCTAAGTACACGGGCATATAGCATTTCCCCGCCAGTGAAATGCCACCTTCGCGGCCGGGATCCGATTCCGTGACCGTCGGGTCAGCAGTCAATCACCGTAACTGCAAGACCACCGCGGAGGGTTCAGGTACGAAGGAAGACAACAGGACGTGCTCTTCTTCGTCCCTGTCTTTTCAGTGCTATGGCCTCCTTGGATGATCGTGGAGCTTACACGTTCGAGAAGCTCACCCGCGGTTTGTTCCTCTTAATCGACAGAGGCGGTAGACCTGAAACCGGGCGTACTGTACCTCGATGGAGTTGCACGCGGAGCTCGATCGAACGCGGCTCTCTCGAGCGATCGTCAAGTCCTTTCTGGAACCGCGTGCGGCGATGAAGATGATGATGATGATTGCTACATTTGTGGCAGAAACCCACTGTAGCCAAAGACTAAGGCCTGAGAGGTGTAACAAAAAAGAGAAAAGAAAAGCGCGAGAGAAAGCAATCGTTAATCAATGAACGCTACGGTAGTGAGCTTCGCAGAAAAAAGATTGACTGAGGCAAAAGAAACGCTCTTGTAAACATGGTTACGACGAGCGAAAAGTATGTTTGGCTCGGTTTTGCAAAATCTATGCACACCGGCGGCGGCTGCTGTAGCTTCGATCTTGGCACGCTTCCACGCCTGGTAAGCTTCTCCCTAACGTGCTAGTCTGGCCTTCCTTTACTCGGGTGTTTCAGCAGGTAACTTTCCATTTGCTTGAGATTTTGCAGCCTGCCGTTTAGCTATATCTACAGTGTGATTAGAATCAGCCTTTCGCTTGCGCTGAAGCGCACGCACAGAAGGCCCAGCCGACGCGCTATTCATGGCGAGATTGACCGATAAAGCGCCGGTATAGCAGCCGTTAAACCTTCGCCTGGTCACGTGCTACTGCAGCAGCGAGGATCCGAGCGAGCGCAGCTGTGACGCCTCTCCGCAGTTGATCACGTGGCTTGACGTCCCGCCTGCTACATTGGTGCTCCGGCAGCTCAAGGTAATTGCGACGCTATGACTGACCTCGGGAACATGGCATAGTAGAGCTTTTGCTCTAAAGAATAAAAGAACCTCGATTTCGCCTGTGCTTCTTGGCATTCTCAGGAATCGCGCTCCAAGCTGAAGGCTAACGCTTGTTCAAGAATTAGGGAGGTCTTATTTGCGAGATACGTGAATATTTTCTCTTTCAAGTGAAGTCAAGCAAGCGTACAAATTAAGCAGATACGGCACTGCGCCGAAAAGCCATTTCCAGGTAATACCGCGTGCAGGCTGATTTGTGCCAATGTATGCTGAAAATGCCACCTGGATAGGTGGCGAAATGTCCGTAAGTGGCCTCCGCGATTAGCTCCGGCAGCTGCCGGAGCTAATCGCGCATGCCACGGTTTGTAGTACCATTTTTTAAATTATTGTGTTATGTTGGAGTAGACCTTTTTAAACCATGAATTCACCCAAATTTCGGAACGTTTTTGGAAATGTAGGTATGTAGGTAAACCTCCACATAGCGGTGTACCTTACACCTTACACCGCTTGAGCGATGCCGATGATGATGACGATAATCCATTTTTGATTGCCCGCATACACCGAAGGCGATGGGTCAAGTATCGGGCAGCAGAAGGTATGTCATCATCATAATCATCATCATCGGCCTGTCTACGCCCACTGCAGGGCAAAGGCCTCTCCCATGTTCCGCCAATCAATCCGGTCCTGTGCTTTCTGCTGCCACGTTATACCTGCAAACTTCTTAATCTCACCTACCCACCTAATTTTCTGTCTCCCCCTCACGCGTTTGCCATCTCTTGGAATCCAGTCAGTTACCCTTCATGACCACCGGTTATCCTGCCGACGTGCTACGTGCCCGGCCCATATCCATTTCTTCTTCCTAATTTCAACTATGATATCCCTAACCCCCGTTTGTTCCCAGACCCACTCTGCTCTCTTCCTGTCTCTTAAGGTTACACCTATCATTTTCCTTTCCATCGCTCGCTGCGTCGTCCTCAATTTAAGTTGAACCCTCTTTGTAAGTCTCCAGGTTTCTGCTCCGTAGGTAAGTACCGGTAAGATGCAGCTGTTATATACCTTCCTCTTGAGAGATAGTGGTAGACTACCATTCATGATTTGATAATGCTTGCCGAATGAGCCCCATCCCATCCTTATTCTTCTAGTTATTTCACTCTCATGGTTCGGCTCCGCGGTTACTACCTGTCCTAAGTATGTCACATGTTTGTCACATGGTATGTCACATGATTTTAAATCAAAATAAAATTTTGAATAAACGACATATTTGAAGAGCGGGTCGTCAGACTGATATACGAAAAAGTGCGGAAGTTAGTATGATTACCAACCGAAGAAAAAAAAACGATAACTCTGTAAATCAGCTCGCTGGACTACAAACTCAAACGCAGTGTAGCAGGCCTCCATGTAACTACAACGTGTATTGTTTAATTGTAATGAATTGAACTGAAAAAAGTTTATTGAAAAGAAAGGGGTTTGAGAAGCAGGTGGGTGGTGCCCCTAGTCCAGGGCTCCACTGGCCTCAGCAGCCCGTTGCGCCTGGTCGAGGAGAGCCACTTGGGCAATCTTCTGAAGTAGAGCTTTGAGAAATTTGACTCTCTCCAGACCTTTTATTGAGTTAATTCCACTCCTTTATTTCATTGCTTTTATTCCACTCGTTTTGTATTTTTTTGTGCAGCAGGTTGACGCAGTATGCTTATTTTACTTATGTGTACATCTCATTCAGCAAGGATAATATTAAATGGTCATACATGTAACTCCACTGCTCATTTTGGACAGAGGGGACGTCATGAAACCAGCTCTGCGTAAGTAAAGATGAGAACTGTGAAATCCGATAGCTTGACAGCGCAGAAACCTGACGCGTACGAGGAGAGACAAGAATACTTAATACGCTGCCTGCTTCCTTTATTGTAGCTTATGGCGTTTCGCTGCTAAGCACGGGAGCACGGGTTCGATTCCCGGCCACGGAAGCAGTAGATCGACTGACGCGAAATGCAACAGCACTAGTGTAAGTACGTATATATCTTAGGGGCATGTTGAACCTCAGGTGATCAAAATTATTTCCAACATCCCCACTATGGCGTGCCCCACAATCATATTGTCATCTTTGGCACCTAAACGTAACTCAATTTATCGTAGCCCGAAAAGCAGCAGCTAGTTGTCACCACTTTAGGAGGACTATGTTTTGATGTTTTTATTGTTTTTACAGAAACGAGAAAAGAAAACAAACCGTATAGTAATCGATGACCACGATGATGTCTATAATTAGTATGGTAGTTACATTTAGCACTGTAATGCTTTATAGCTGGTCACGAATGAATGAATGAATGAATGAATGAATGAATGAATGAATGAATGAATGAATGAATGAATGAATGAATGCTAGTGCTCCTGCGGCGGCCGTTTCTTTGTAAGCGACCATTTTGGCTCGGTGTGCCCACGGCTCGGTGTGCCCACGGCTCGGTACGCCCACGTCATAAACGGTGTGGTAAGTAGGGCGGGTTCATGCACACGTTCTGTCCTTGTTAACTTTTCCAACGCTCGCCTGCCACTCCAGTGAATGGCCAGAAACCAGCTATTGGACGGCGACAGCTAAGAGTGTTAGCCGAAAGCGGAGATAGACACCAGGCGTGTACAAGGCGCACACGAGCGTGGCAGTAGCGAAGCGTTCACTTGGGCGACGCACGGCTTTCCTTCCAAGCCTTGAAGTCGCTCTGAGCCCGCGCCATGAGTTCGGGGTCCGACATGAGGTCGAGCGCGGTGAGCGCAAGGGCCTTGGCGACGCGCAGCGCTGCTAGGTGCGCACCCTCGGTCGCCGCTGCCTCGGCGAACGCCCTCGTGTGGGGCATCGCAGAGCCGCCGCCGATGTCGAAGCTTGGGTGCATCGTGGGAAGCACGTACGAAACATTCCCGGCGTCCGTGGACACGCCGGCGCTGATGTTGACGCCCGGTGCAGCGTCCGCGAATGACATACCTGTGCCCGGAGCTTACAGTCAAGGGGCGGTGCCTCCACCAATATTTAGGAACTCGAAAGAGAACAAATTTGGGCAAGTTGGTACGGGTACATTAGAAAGTGTTGACAGCGTATACATGAATAGAAAACGGGACATTACTAAATGGAAGCAAAGGGCGCCGACTTCCAACTAGACTTATTTGGGCAAAAATTTTAGTGTAATAAATCTAGTTAGAAGTACGCTCTATGACTGTCGTTTTCAGTCTCGTTGCCTCTTATTGTATGGTGGTGGTGGTAACAACTTTATTAAGAACTCCGGCAAATTCGTGGCCTGGGCCTAGGCCGCCCCCGAGGAGGACCGGAGACTCTGTCTCCTCGTCGCCTCACGGGCTTGCTGGATGGCCCACAATTGATCTCGCAGGTTTGAGCTGCGCAGCGCGGCTGTCCACCGCGCTGCAGCTTCATCTGGGAAGACTGCATGTTCTTCGCCTATAACCGCGCATTCCCAGAGAATGTGCCTAAGAGATGCGTGAGTCCAGTCGCATAATTTGCAGTTATCGTCTGAATAGACGTCTGGGTATATCCTCTGCGCTGTTAGTACTTTCCATTTGGGAGGCTGTAAAGAGGGTGGAGCGGCTCCCCTCGCATGGCGGCCAGCAATACATACATACATACATACATACATACATACATACATACATACATACATACATACATACATACATACATACATACATACATACATACATACATACATACATACATACATACATACATACATACATACATACATACATACATACATACATACATAAGCAGCCCCCGCCCCCCAACCAGAAGCGCATGGAGACAACCAGGCCCGTAGCGAGGGGGGGGGGGCTGCCCCCCCCCCCCCCGAAATTTTGGCGAAGTAGGTGTTTTTACCAAAAATAAATAATAAAAACAGGTTTTGTTCTCAAATAGTCAATGTTTTCAGCAAGTGCCCCCCCCCGAAAAAAATTCCTGGCTACTGGCCTGGAGACAACGTTGCTGTTGTGACAACGCATAGGCAACTTTAGCGAAATTAGACAGTAGTATGTACTTTACTGGCAGCGTGAGGTACGATGCCACCGCTTGGTCGCATGACTCTTTGTATTATTTGTGTACACGTCGACGCCCGATTTTCGCCCCCGTGGGACATGTAAGGCTTTCTCCTTAACAAGCTGCGGTATACGCAGGAGCGGCACTGTGTACCGCGCAGCTTTTTAAAGAAACGTATAGAGCGCAGGAAAGATGGCAGACGGAGATAAGTCACGAGCGCTAGTGTTGTGGGATACTTTCTTCGTCCTGTCGTGTTTCTTGCGTTCAAGGTTCTCCAAAAAAAAAAAAAAATTCAGGAACCCTTGTTCTACCGGAAAAATGGGGAGGGGGGCAGGGGGGGAGGGGGGGAGGGGGCAAACGATCCTTGGCGTGTGCGTGTCTGACCTACTGTTTTTCTTTCTGAACGGAAAAGAAGTCGGCACAACGCGCGCGACACCCCTTCGTGCCCGTTCCCTCCCCGGTGGAAGCGAAACGTGTCTCTGATTGGTTGCGGGCGTGGCGCGAGGGCGCGCCCACGCAGTTAGCATTGTGCCTAATACCCCAAGTTTCGGCGCCGGCGTAAGATCGTGAGGTCGTGCTTTCGTAGCCAGGGAACAATTAAATGTGGCAACGTGAAATGAAAAGTCACCTGGATAAAATATCAGATTTCCTCCATAGGTCGGCAAACTCACTCATGAGTCGACTCACTCAGATCGAGTCGAGAGTCTGAGTCCGAGTGAGTCCGAGTGAGTAATATTTTGGTGAGCTTGAGTTCGAGTGAGTCCGGTTGAGCCAAAATTTTAGTGAGTCTGAGTCCTAGTGAGTCCGGTTGAGGAAAATTTTGATGAGCCTCAGTTCGAGTGAACCCTAAGTGCAAAATATATTCCATGAGTGAGTCTGAGTGGGCTCCACATTTTTTCATAACATATGGAATTGCACAGCGCGGAATACAGGACGAAACACTTGAAGAAACGCACACGGACAGCGCTGACTCTCAACTGAGGTTTATTGCATAAGACACATACGCAAAGAAAACAATTATGAGGAAAAGAAAGGAAAAAGAAGAAGAACCTCAATCTGTTTACCGTCTGTGCGTGACTTTCAGGAATTGAACTTCCTTATCACTTAGGGTGATAGAAGGCTGGCTGATACACTGCTCCCTATATTTGTTAATGTGGTACGCCTCTAGGATGAGTCTTTTGTTCATGTTACTGTGCCTATCTACCACTTCCGTCTTGTGAAAAAGTGGCTTGCATTGATGCTGTGTGTAATGAGCTACCAAGTTTGATAATCGGTCATTCTTTTCGCATTTGCTGTGGTGCTCCCCTAATCCAACATTTACGCACCTACCAGTCTGACCGATGTAACTACTGCCGCATGACAGAGGGATCTTGTACACTATACTTCTGTAGCACACGGAATGCAGGTGCTTCTGTGTTTCACACCACATTCACCTTTATTTTTGGTTGTGCAATTCCATACGCTATGAATCAAGACGAACTAGCCCGACTTTCCGTTTTTTTGTCCACATTTTTTGCCGACCTGTGGCCATATCACGAAAGGCTGATGGAAAACGCCGCACACAGGCACGCATGCGACCGGCGCAACTTCGAGGACCGCATTTATCGGTTTATTCCGGGGGTCTTTCGAGTACGACAACGCCGACGTAGAAATCTGTAACTCGTAACAAGCTGCGCTTGAAAAATTCAGTGCCAACTATCCATCATACTGCAATGTACCGTCCGACACCATGGGGCAAAACGTTTCTTACCAAGAGCCTCACCGTGTTTCTTGTAGGTCTCAACGAGGGCTTCGTTGTGGATGAGCTCCTTGTACTCCACGCCCTTCTCGAGGTCGATCTCGCAACCCGTGGCCAGTGCGGCCGCCTGGAAGCACTTCGTTGCTCGCGCAACGAGCACGTTCTTCTCATCATCGCTGGGCGCCCGGATGTGGTAGAGCAGCTTGCTGGTCTCTGAGATGACGTTTGGTCGCACGCCGAACTGCTTCACCACGCCTGGATAGTGTTAAAAAGATTATATTCTGGGTTTTTGCTCGCCGAAACTACGACACAGCCACGAGACACGACGCCGTGGGAGACTCCGGTATAATTTTGACCACATGGGCTTAATTAACGTGTACCTAAATGTGGGTACACAAGTGCTTGTTTTACAGCAAGGCGGTCTTTACCCTGTGCCTGCGTCGTCATAGTAATAGTAGCAGCAGCAGCAGTAGTAGTAGTAGTAGTAGTAGTAGTAGTAGCAGCAGTAGTAGTAATAGTAGAAGTGGCGTTACGCAGGTCACGTGACGAGAGGGTGGAATGAATAAAGAAGTAAGTAAAACGAAATGATGATCACGACGATACTCGAAATGATTATGATGCCCGAAAGGATGATTTTTTGCCGAATGCAATAATCATCATCCTTACAACTTCGCTGTCCGAGACGGTAACTGGTTGAATTCTTTTGCTTCCACCCCCTCTTCCCCAGAAATCAGCTGCCACAACCGAAATCGAACCTGCGCCTTCGTGTCTGTAACAGCGCAATACGGTCCCCTTCCAATGCGAGCGCCTACTACGGCAGTAAACAAAACAAGATAGAAAGTCACAGGAATACCGAGCCTTCAAGTGACGCGAAATCGTCGAACAAAGAATGTCGCTGCCGCCAAGGCATGGATAAACGGAGTTGTCTTCTGTCGAGCCTTCTTGTCGACACGTCTGCTCTCATCACCTTCTACAGTGTCTCTCATAACCTATTAGTCAGCTTTTACATCATAACGCGATCGATATTCATCAAGCCGACAGACACGCGCCAGCGCACCATCACTTACCAAGTATCCTGTCTGCTGGCTTGGTGTGCTGCCGCAGCATGGACAAATTGATGTAGGCGGCGACCGCGGCATCCTGGGCGTTTAAACCTTTCCAGGGAGAGTTGGAGCCGTGCGCCGCCTTGCCCTCGTACCGGACGTTCAGCTGAGCGGCGAAAGTTCATCACGAGATAAGCTTGCATTCGGAGCCAATATTCGAAGAAATGTCAATAAATACCTGACGCAGTAATATAGTTTAGCTTTAGGAGTTCTGCAACAAAAACCTGAGTCGACTATATTAAGGCGAAAGTCTTTTAAGTAGCACATTACGGGATCACTTTGAGGAAAAGCGGCGTCCTGCCAGCGATGGAGGTGGGCGAATCCGCTTTGTTTGCTGAGCGTTTCGGATGGCCCGGGCCTCAGGCCACCTCCACGTGGGCCGCGACCCTTTCGGCCCAGACAGCTGCGCTATTCTGGAGACTGTCAAATTCCGCTATCTTGTCAAATTCCGCTATTGGTCAACTATGATAGGCCCAGGGGGCTACTACGACCTCTGCCATTGGCTTCAGATGCCACCATTACGAAATTTGACAATATGGCGGAATTCGCCAGTGTCCAGAATAGCACCGTATCAATGGCCGACTGTTTTTGTCTACTGGGAATTTTAATGACCTCCTCCCTACCACGACGCGCCTATCCCACGTGACCTTCTCCGAGCGACAGGCTCGTGGAGAGGGAACGAGCGGCGCGAGGAGACTAGTGAACGACGCCATAAGTAACAGGCTCTTGTGACGTTATCATGACGTCACTTGGTGGTACATGTGATGACGTCACCACGTGGAATCATGTCTTTGTCAAAGGTGGGCCGATCACCAAGGCATTTCAACAACCCCGTGAAGTGCGGAAAGCTTCAGTAGAGGGGGATGGGTAACAAGGCAATCGACTGAAAACGACAACGTACTCTTCATGTGTGTCTCTTAATCTGCGGCTTGTTATATCTTGCTAGAAATGCGGTCCCCGATTATATCTCTTAATGCATTACCAAATGCGCTGCAGGCTTTCGACTTAAGCGTTACAGAGAGCGTAATATTTTGCCGAATTTTTATGCAAGCGCTGTATTGTAAGCGCTTCGAATTCGTCTTTAATAGCCTGCTCGTACAATGTGCATCATAAAGCTAAATATATTTAGATGCACGAATAATATATTCGCCTATTGGAGCTCTTCGGCCGAAGCCGGCCCTTGCGCCAATAAACGTCCTACCACATCATAAATCTTCTACGTAATAAATTAATAAATCAGGCTGATCCTCACTTGGCGCCGTGCGTTGACGTGCAGCTTGAGCACATCCTGGAGACCAGGATGCGCCATGAGCGCCGCGTCGATGTCCTTGAAGGCTCCCTTCTCGAGCAGCTGTACCTTGCCCCCGGCACTTTCTTCGGCCGGTGTTCCCATCAAGACCAACTTGGAAATGAAAGAGTTTTATCAGGGTCGTGTCAACTTACCGTACAGTATGTTATGATATCGTGGTGATTATTTCGTTTTCACGTATTGATGTACATCCAAAGGTGCGTTCCAGTATTAATGCAGGCAGCTAAATAGACATGTAAACGGACAGCGGCCACCTTCAGCGTCATTCTAGTTCTGACCAAAGCGACAAAAAAGAAAAAGAGCTTCACGAAAGTTTGATGCTTAATGCCCAGCGCGAGATGACTCAAAGCGATAGCCGATTTCACAATTTATTTATTGCTGTCAGGACCGCCGGCAAGGCGCGAGTTCGGATCGAAGCGGGTGGTCGCGTCTGCATGGGTGCTGCCATATAGGTGGATAGCAAAACGGCGCGTCGTCTGCTACAGCACTTCCGGTTCTAGGAACCGTCAAGGCTCAGCTCTTCGCTGCTTCAAGTTGTGTGCGGTTCAGTGTAATCGGGGAGGAGGCAAGATAACTGGTAACAACTGCGTCGCAGAAAGTACGCGTTTTCTCCCTGATTACACTGAACGGCACACACCTTGAAACAGCGAAGAGCTAGGCATCGAACCGGAAGACGTCATTTTGCTATCCACCTATTGGCTTGTAACCACAGCTACTGGCGGTTGCTAATAGAACAAGCGAAGGAATACGCCGTAAACGCGAAGTACAATAACCATATCACTTATCGCTTTGGCGTGACACGCGCCAAACGAACGCAAATGTCTCAACTTTGTCAACTTTTAGGCAATTACACGTTGAACTATTCTTTGCAGCGCGAGCATGTGACTTTCTTACACCTTCTTGCAAGCAGCTTAATTGTGTGGTACGCCCACAGCAGCTTTGCTGGCCGAAGGCCAGTCACGATCACGTGATTAAACATGGCCGCGCATGTGCGCAGCTGCGGAAAATCGTTTATAGCACGTCCCTCCAAATTCCTGTCGCCTTGCGCTATACTATGTGTTGCAAAAGAGTTCTGCGGAATCCCACAAGGTGGCAGAAGGGTTAAGAAATAGATAACTGACAACCACCGGCTTGTATAACGAAGCCACTAGGAAATAAATACCAATTTTTCACAATAGAAAGCTTTTAAGTTGAAGGAAAATTCGCCCTGCTCCGGGGATCGAACCAGGGATCAAAGCCTTTCCGGGCGGTCGCTCTACCGAAGCTTTCTATTCTCAGAAATTCGTAAAGATTTCTTTGTGGCTTCGTGCTACAAAGGGGTGGTTCTAATTTATCTCTTTCATAGACTATGTGTTGTGGCTGTGCCGTCATTTGCAGAAAGCGGCAGTGCGAGGTGCCTATTCCGCGCGTTCCGACTGCGGCCCGTTGGCACTCCGTATTTCTCCAAACCAACAAGCACAATACCTTGCCGCGGATGGTGTTGAACTGCTTCATGGCTTCCGTGACACCCACTGCAGCGCCCATGGCTACCTCGGCGATGAGGTTGTGGCCGCAGCCGTGGCCGATGTCCGGTAGGGCGTCGTACTCGGCCATCAGGCACACCGTGGGACCTTCGACGACGGAACACATTTACGATATAGACGATAAAATGCCTCATATTTGCGATCAGTCCAAACAGGCAAACGCTTCTTCAGTTATGAACAAGACTTGAAGTGACAAACAGAATATTTGGGAGAAAAACAGAGTAAAGACTCTAGAGGAAAAGCTGGGCCTAAAGAGCGCCGGCCACAAGAACACCGCCATCACCCTACCGGTGTCATTGTTGCCTTCGCATTTAGTTACAAATTCACTAAAATTAGCGCTATTCAGTGTGAGGCGTGCCGTCAATAAAAATCAAACACGGGCCTGTTGACAAATTATAAACATGCAAACAGTGTTTAACGTTCATTTAGGAGATTTCGAGGCCGCTCGAGGGAGCGAAGAGGCCTTTAGTGTTGCCTGTCGCCTCGACGTAAAGAAAGCGGTGAGGGCGCAGCACGTACAAGGTGTAAGAGCCGTCTACTGATATCTGCCGAGATAGCGAGAGCATCAACGTGCGCGACCACGCCCTTCTGATCAAAGCTTGCAGTTGCTGTCCGGTGGCAGCGACGACGTATTTTGGATGGGACTGTGCGTGCAATACTCGTAATAAAACAGCGAAGCATCCTATCGAGGACATCGCATAAACGCGACAAAGGTACCCAGCTATTATTGGTGGCAAATTTACCATCGTTTCGGTATATCATAAACAGTAAACTACTTCTATGACGACACGTTTCACTTTCGTGTTACAGTGGAAACCCGCGATAACGAAATCCCGAGGGAACGAAATTCTCACCGCAACGAAATATTTTCGGAGCACCGGCGAACGCCCATAGGAGTCAATGCATTTCGTAACTCGCGACTACGAAAAATATTCATACCGCAGCCTCCCATTAACGAAATTTTTGAAACACGAGTGCACAAATAATCTACTCTCGCAACATTACCTACATTCGAAAACTGCTGAATGCATTCATGCTGCACTTAAATTGTGCAAAACTATCGCTACAGCGCACTTGAGAACCAGCCGCCGACATTGTTTACAAGAAAACATAAAGCTGGCGACAATGATGGTGATGATGGCTTGCCGAAACACCTGCTCGTTATCGCGGACTACGTAGCCAAATCCACATTCTTCATGGAGTTTCGTTCGTTGGCTTAGCTCTGTGCTTGGCTTTGTCGGCTTTGCGCGCACATGGTCGCGTGTGTAGAGCCATTTGTGGAGCATTTGCTTGGTCGCTTGGTGCAACGTAAACTGTGTGTTGCGATTGCTTCGTCCGATTTCGCTGACTGATAAGATGCCGCCTCCAACGAAAAAGCGGAAGTTCATCACGCTGGAAGATGAGGCTGCAATAATCAGTGAGGTGGAAAAGGGCAGGAAAAAAATGGACATTGCCGAAGAATTCGGCGTTGCGTGCAGCTCGCTGTCCACGATTCTGCGCTGATCCGCAATGATCCAGCGGAGCCGGAAGAAGGTTCGCCTGTAGGCGCACTTGATGACGGTACTGGTGACAGCGCAGTGTCTCCGTCACTGACCAGTGCATGAGGCGAACTTTGTGCCGTGGCAAACGAGATTCCCGATCGAGAGGCATGAAATTGCTGCATGGTAAGGCCCGCCAAAGCAAACTTACTGACTTTTGGAAATAAAATGTGCTTTTTTTTGTAAATTCCATTTCTTTCTGCCGCATTCTCGCGCCAACGAAATTCCCGCAAAAGAGAAATTTTGTGCTTTCCCCGCCGATTTCGTTATTGCGGGTTTCAACTATATACCGATTCCTATGACTGAGGGATCAGCCATCATTTTTTACAGCAATCCATGTCAACTGATCCATACGAGCACTCTGTGGGGTGCAAGACAATCCTTTGCCTTCTTTTAAAATATTCCATGATTTTTACCAAGATACGCCTAATCACGTCGTGATAGCAACGTTCCCTGGCTCTTACAATTTCTGTGAATTCAAAGCTGCTGTTTTACTACAAACCAGATACAGGTGCCAGATGCCGCAAAGCTAACAAGCAAATAAGCATCCCAAAAGAAGCAGAAGTTTGACACACTTTTGTTTCTTTTGAAATATTTTTCAAATTATAGTAAAAAGTTCGCTCAAATACGAGAGAAAGGTAACAAGATAATTATTTTGTACAGCGCAATTATCCGTAACTATGAACGAAAGCACATATTTACTTTTTAACATAGTCTTCAGGGTAGCGTTCTTATGCTCAATGCAAGTTTGCGAGTGCGTGAATAACATTACTTCTGACTCCTCCAGCGTATGTCTGATTCTAAGCTCAACTACACAATGTCATCGGCAAACGCGCTATGAAAGTGACGAGCACTAAAATATATATTTGCAGGAAAAACGCAAATAAGCCCGATAAACGCCACAAGCGACTGGAAAATTCTGTAAGCGACTCGGCGAAAAAAAAAAAAAAGCCCGGATCCACTTACTATAAGCGGAACTGGATAAAATGAAGAAACATCCCGTCTTTGATTTCCAGCAACAAAACATTTGAACTACCGCTTGAAGGGACCCTAAAGCGAAACAATGATTCGGTTCAGATAGGTAAATTGTACTCTGAGAACTCTAATAATGCTGATTTCACCGCCGTAGGTTTATTAATAGAGGAGAAAATAAAGGTCACAGTTTCATTTTTATATTTCACACCTTACTCTCTGCGCGTGACATCACGGATTTCAAGGCGTATTTTTCGTACTTTGGTGACATTGGCTCAACGAAACGTCCTGAAACTTGATATTTTAAATCTATGGCCCCCTCAGAGGACGATGTACTTCCTTTTTACTGATTAAGAGCTATGTAGGACCTAGTAGACTCCATCAAAATCTATGACGTCACGGCGTTTGGTGCGGAAAGTTCAAGGTGGCGTCACCAACCGCAATTTCTTTTCGCGCGTTTTCTCGCTTTCCAAGCGTCCTCTCGTGGCACACGTGGCGATTTTGGAATTGCGAAAGAGTAATTTGCTAATTTGAGAAAAATCGCCTTAGTGTCCCTTTAACGTTATTGCGCGGCACGTGGCCGTAATATCCGCCATATAAGGCTCACCATCGTTTCCACCAGGGGCGACAGCCTCAGCTCTGAACGCCGTGTCCAGGAGGTACTTCCTCTGAACCTTGAGTCCTCGTTCCTCGAGAAACCGCGCCAGACGGTCGTGAGACTTCACCTCCTTGTACGCCAACTCGGGATTGTGCCAGAGGTCCATACTCAGCTCGCGAAGCTGACTGGCGCTTTCATCGACAGTCTTGCAGACTGCCGGTGAAAAATCCGTGCTGGCCATAGCAGGGGACGTCCGATTAAGAGCTGGAGAAATCACGTTCAGGGTGTGACTGGAACGAGCGCGCTGACAAGAACAGGATCAAGTCGATGATGGTGATGCTGACCGTACTGTGCCACATGCCCACTATGCGAGATTGGTCGAGAAACAAGCATAATTGAAAGAAAAAGCACCGTTCGTCGAGTGATTTTTGTGTGTACACATATCTAATAAGAATTGAGATTTATTTATTTATTCGTAATGAAAGTCTTGTTCTTTTTATATGCATTTTATCGTGCAACAAATGTTCCTCTATAATTTGGTGAACTTGTTAGTTTATAAGTAAACCTATCCATAACTTTTATGGAAACATAATTGAATAAAGCACTCCTTTGGGCTAGTTGGTACAAGTTTAACACAGGTTGTGGAATATTGCGCTGTAGAAAAACACGACCAAAACAGGTGTTCGCGCTCACCTGTTCTGACTGTGTTTTTCTGTGCCTCCGTTAGTGTCCCCCCTGTTACGCCCATGCAGTCAAATATTCCACAACCTATGGGAAGCATATAAAACCACTCAATGCTTGGCTAGTCCCTAGAGTGCGTGTCAGCCACAGTTAACAGGTGAACATCAGGGCTTTCAACGCTCGCGCAGTCACATGTCTGACGATCTAGTTGGCTGTTTAATTTTCCGCACACGTGCGTAACGCGCGCTTGCATCATGCACTGACGCGATAGCGTTAAGGAGCCCGTGTCGCAGAAATTGCGGTGGCTCAGTTCAGGCAAGAAAAATCCCGATGAGTGCAAAGAGTCGAAGTCAGGGTTCGAGCCGGAATCGAATTCAGGCATTCTGTGTGGAGGTCAGGTATTCCACCACAGGGCCATGCCGGTACTTTCAAACTGCTTCGGAAAAAGACCCCATACAGTCCCATCGTCAGGCAAGGAGCCACATTAACCGATGCAATATTGCGTGGCAGAAGCGTTGAATTGCGCCAGGCACCATGTGAACTGCGTAACGAGTGGGTGATTGAAAGCTGCTAACCCATTACAAGGGGCTCAGCCATAATGGACTACCACCACCACCACAATCATCAGCATCAGCCACATAATCAACAAAATGCGCAGCTACGAAGGTGCGCGTATTATTGCCTTAGAAACGCGTAGTGGGCAATTCACTACTTCGAAAAATAGTGAATTAAGGCGCAGTGGTATTGCGCGACAGTACTTGCACTTTACGACAGCCAATGTCACGCGCACTGATGTTCCTTCCCTCACGGTTGAGGCGGACACCGAGAAGGGAAGTAGGTCAAGCGAATGGAAAACTGATGCGGACAGGGTCCGATAACTCTATCGCGTACCACTCTTAAAGCGAAGCTTAGGCGTCCTTCAAGTTTTCAACTAGTACAAGGTTGGTGCTGCCGCGTTGTCCCTCACGAAATAAAATTTTGCGCTCTTAACTGCACGCGAAGCATAGGAAAGTCACGGTTTCGGCGCAAGGAAGAACAAATGAACGCGATAGCAACAAACTTAAATGTTAAACGAAGTGAGGCCGGCAGCTGACTACTTTAGCGTCAGATTAGGCATAATTCAATAAAATGTGGAGGACTCTTGACCTTCGCCCTGACCTTCGTGTGCAACGCAATAGCATAATCGGGCCCTGTTCGCATCGCCTCCTTATTCTTTCGCCTGACTCGACAGAAGCCTCAACCGGGTCGCAAGGAAAGGAGAGAGAGACGTTTATTTACAGAAAGGAAGAGAGGTCGGCCTAAGCGATAGCATGCTCTAGCGTGCTGCTCTACACCGCGGGGATGGGAATGGGAAAGAAAAAAATTACACCATCTCCCGCTAAAGGGGACCATGAGGCGATGCGAAGCCGGAGCACTTGCACGATCGCGTTCCGTTGGCGTTCGTTGGGCATGCTACCGACGTCGCGTCGTGGAACGCGAAGAGGGACGCTACGCTCGTCTCTTCCATCTAGCCTGGCCGTTAATTCGCACAGGGCGAGCGGGGAACGCGGTCGACAGGCGGGCGAGAGGGGGGCAGCGTGGGAGAGGAGAGAGAAGCGGAGGGGACGCGCATGCGCTCGAGCTCATCGCGGCGTTGCGCAGGAGAGAATTTCGGCATGTCTAGCCCGCGTTTCAGAGGAAGAGTGGAAAGGGGGAGGGGAGAGGGTGAGGGGAGAGGGGAAGGAGAGAGGGAAAGTGGAAAGGGAAAGTGGAGAGGGGAGAGTGTTAGTGGAGAGGAGGTGTGTGGAGAGGGTATGCGCATGCGTAGTAAGGGTGGTCACGCCGCACACCACCACCACCACCACCACCGGATTGAGCTCCGCCTTAAGATACTTCGCATCTAAAAGAGTAATTTACGGCAATGGTAAGTTGGGAGGTGAGCATATACAGTCTCGTCAAGTTGGCGCAATGTTATATATCCGTGCAAGGAAAGGAATGTCTGTGCGCGCAACATTGGCCGTTTCAAACTATTCTAGAATGCCTACTGGAAGTACAATTTCGAAGTGCCCTCTACACCATAATTCTACCTTTTGCGAATTGGCAAAGTGCCCACTACGTGTCCGCAAGGCAACAAGCGCACGCAGCTGCACACTTTGCTGATACTGTTGCTGCTAATGATGACTGATCATGCCCGAGCGCTTTGTAATAAGTGGGCCTTCAAACCATCTACAGTTTGCGCAATTTACATGTTTTGACGCCTGGCACAATTATGCACTTCTTCCACGCAATATCACATGCGTTTGGGAGACTAGTCGCGCTACATGACATTCGTATAGGGATTTTTTCCCGAAGCATTGTCGGGCACTTGGGTGACTCCGTGGTAGAACATCTGCTTGCCACGCACAAGGCCCGATTTATTTGCATGTCTCGAATTGTCGCTGACGGAACAACGCAGATTTTTCGCTGGCAACTAACGACGCTGACACCAGAATTTCTGCGAAACTAGCTTTTCAACGCTTTCGCGTAATACGCTGGCATAAGGGAACGTGGCCGCTGCAGCGAGCGAAGGTACCCTCTCGCTATCTATCGTTTCAACGCAAACTAAGCGGTGAGCGCACAGTACACACAAAGTTATGATCCTTGTTCTGATCCCTGTCACTGCCGAGCAAAGTAGCAGTTTTGTGCCGGAGTGAAGCAGGAGCCCCTGCTTCCCTATCTAGTGTCGACAAGATCGTCAGTCCCATCGTTGCAACCACCCACCGTGCAAGATACATCGGTTTCTGCGTGAGGAAAGGTGCCGCCCATCCTGTCGTTGTGTGTTTCTTTGCTCTGTGTATGTGCTCTTTCGCGGCTAAAGTATGTCATTAAGGAGCCTCTCCCCACGGGCCTTCTGTGCGACGAAAGACGGCCGGCGCGTTTTCTCTCCACTTGTGCCGCGATCATCGGCAGCCCCTCACACGCTTTCACTCGCACATAGGACACACGATGGGCTAGGCGATGTTATCGATTTGGATTTAATATGGAACATCACAGTGACGCCGACGGCAGAAAATGCACGTGGAGTGCCCATATGATTGCTATCGCAACAATAGGAGTAAGCAAAAAAATCTTTGTACAACAAAATGTATCTTGTACAAAAACTTACTGACATTTCTGTTGTGTTGCGATACCCCCCCCCCTCCCCGCCTTACGCGCAATTCTTTGTGGTGATATACGTAAAGTGTAAGTAAAATAAAGCCGTACAGGCCCCGGTTGAAATGTGAATGGGGTGTTTTGTCCAAGAACTATGTGCCCTGAAGCTTCCTTCAAGCTGTAGCTTAAAATAAATTGGCAATAATTTTTTTTGTATGATCGTTGTCAGCATCTTCTCGATTTAATTTCTCAACCTAATTGAGGTCCGGTCGAATAGAACATATCGCATAAGCGCGAGTCATATCAAAGCCTTGATTGCGCGTGAGTGTCAAAAAGTCATGGTTCAGTGTCGTTTCGGTGCCGAAAGAGTGCCCTAGTGAGCGGGTACTCGAGACCACCGCAGACAGCGGCAAAATCGTCCCACTGCGGGTTCCACAGACCGAGGCACCCGGCCGTCAGGTTGTCTCGCAGAGCGTCGGCGAAGCGCGTCAACTGTTGCGGAGCCGTGTACGACAGCCAGGCGTTGTCCCGAGACGCCACGACGCCGTACTCGAGGTCCAGAACGTCGAAGCCGTCCCGGACCAGTCGACACGCCTCGAAGTAGGCCATGCGGCCTGGAACACTCGTCGCATTGCCGGCGGGTCCGAAACCGTGACCCTCCACGGTCGGAAGCACCGAGTGCGAAGCGTTCTCATGACGTTGAACCACCTGATGCAAGTAAAGCGGGCGTCGCGTTAACGAGGCGGAAGTCACACGTCCTGTTAAAGGGACCCTGCAACGCTTTTGCAAGTAATCGTCGAACTACCTTACTATCGAAGTTTATTAGCTCACGAATCGATAACCGCAAGACATCTTTTTAGAGCGATAACTCTATTCCGCCTGGTACAAAGCCAGAAAACGCATGGGTATTGTATGTATGTTCCATTGGATGATGAAAGTAGGGATTTCCGGTCAGTGGCGTAGCAATTTGTTCAGGAGTGGGGGGGTGGGGGTGGTTGGCAAGCCTCTTTCCCTCCGTCGGCCATGCACACACACACACACACACACACACACACACCACACACACACACACACACACACATATATAATATAATATATATATATATATATCTACATATCTATATATATATATATATATATATATATATATATATATATATATATATATATATATGGTGAGAGAGAGGAGAGAGAATTTATTTAGCAGTGTTTAATAACATTATAGAACAGGTACACTGAGTTTTACGTAGCATGCACCGCGACAATCATATATATGCGGGTTATCCATGTATTTGTATTACAAGGGCCACTCTATATACATTTACCACACAATATTATGCATGAATACAGCTGCTCACTAATAAATAATTGCGTCTTTAATGTATGTAGAAATGACTGCATCTTTACTTTTCAGTAATTAGTACCACACTTTCTTGCAAATATTCAGGTTTGCGAATGTTATATTTCTCCTTGTTTGTTCCTAGTCTAGCGCATTCTTATTCTTATTATTATTTCTATATTACTATTATTGTTAACCCCTGAACCACAAGTGTCCGTTTAAAAGTAAGAGTTTGAGGTATTCGAAGCGTAGTACATTTTTTATACTCATCGTATTTGTATATTTGCGACACTGCTTAGAGGGCCCTCCGGCACCTCCAAGTAAATACGCCAACGCAAACGACCGAACCACAAATTTTATTTGCAAGAAATGTGTGTGATAATAACTTTAAACTACCACTCATTGTTTCCTTCCGCATTGGTGGTTAGCTGTTTATGATTGGTCAAAATTTTCTTGTTCATGCAAACAGCATTTGCTCGTAATGCGATGAGCAAATGACGCGAAGATGATCAATCGCGTAATGACCATTTATGCACGAGTACGTAAAAAATTAGAGAATACATTATTTTGAATACGGCATATTTTTGGCCATTGGTTCTTTGCCATTCGTCAAAAATTTTCGGTGTGCCATAAAATCGCGTGCTTGTTATGCGACGTCACAAATCTGTGAAATCTCACTGCGTTGGAATGACGTATGTACACTAAACAGCGAATTACTATGCTGAACAATATCTAAATGTTTTTGGAAAAGCAGGACAGTGTCTCATCCCGAGCGTTGTTCAAGAAGCCTGCCCGCCGATATGTAGTGTTGCTAATATGTAGTAGCCTCCTCTGCGATGCTGGAGCGCAAGATGCGAAAGCGTCGCATAGGCGGCATGCACTGCAGAGAGTCTACAGTGCGTGGCCGTGAGACAATGAGGATAATCGTCACAGCAGAAGCGTACGACAAATTCCATTATATAATTACGTGATCGCTGTGCTGAAGGAAAGCGTCGCATCAGTTGTTCGTTTCAGTGTGCCTCCGACAGTGACGACTGTCGAAAGTGGGGGGGGGGGGTGCTCCACCCCCCTAAATTTTCTCAGTGAGAGGCCTGTATACCTAGATTTATGTGCGCATTAAAGAACACCAGATGGTCAAAATTTCCGGAGCCCTCCACAGACGAAAAACCTAAACAATAATTATTATTAAATTAAGACATAGTTCACCGCCTTTCTGACAGACCTAAATCGATTGGGGACTTACCCGGAAGCTGAGGACGTCCGCGGGCAACAAGTAGCAGACGCTGCTTTGCACATCTTGACCGAGGAACATGCCGACGTGGCGCCAGAGCAATTCTAGGGTCGATTCGTCGTAGTAGCTGCATGCAAAAAGGCCCCGCTGAAGTGTATGCGCGAAATGATCAGCAGTTCAAACGGCGAAGCCCCGTCTTCGTCTGAGCAACAAGTGGCGGAGCTCAGTCACTCATGACAAAGCTGCTGATGAACGAAAATAGCGCGGGAAAACGTGGGACAAGACGAAGAAAGTTACTGGACAAGTGCATACTAACAAATGAACTTTTAATAGAAAAGACGCAAAAATATATATAGGTAGCAAAAGCAACATGTTCACCACGAAGAGAACCAAAAACCTCAGATGCGCGCATCCAGGTACCTTATCTCTGCCTTGTTTAACGCAAGAGAAGGCTTTGCCAAACAGTTATCTCCAGCTTTCAACATTAAGAAAGACAACTGTTCCTTCGACAAACACAAGTCGTCCTGCAGAATGAGCTCTCTTGTCTTGTCGGTGATGTTTGAAATACAAGTCGGAACGGTGATTACGCAATATGCAGCCAAATAGATAGCCAAATGGTGACGTGGCTGCTTCGTAGGATTGCGGAGCTATGCAAGAGAAGCGACGAGGCTGGATGTGATATCAGCTGCACGTGTGACGCGTTACAATCACCGTCTTGCTACGCCCCCAGTTTCACCGGAAAGAAGAAAAGTGCGCCAAAACGTGCTTCTCGCCCAATTTTCTGCTTCCCCAAGGAATAAATATTGTCACTTTTTCGTATTGCACTTGGTGCAAGATAAGACGCACCATGACGGGTAAAGAAAGAAAGTGCGTTTCAGTTGATATTTCCGATGCTCAAGGTAACCTCGATGGTGGATGTACAGAGCCACACCTGCTCACTGACCTGAAGGTGAGGCCAAAGTAGTCGTTGACCCCGAGTACCGGCGGTAGCAGGTACACAGAGGCTGCGCCCAGGGCCGATGCCATCGATGCTACGTGCGGTCCAACGGCCACGTGCTGACCCATGGCAACACCCAGGCTCATGTTACGAATGGTAGATATGTGCACGCGCAGATTGATCAAAGCCCCAGGGAGCTTCGACCAGGTGGCTGGAGTCAACGCGGAATCGGGCCAATGAAGAACGATGCCGTCGAACAGTCGTTCCTGCAAGAGAAGCGGGAGAAGTGGTTTAAGTGAATATAAAGCATGTAGGTTGATTGGGAGGTTAATGACTGTGCTGCACTGTCATTCTCGTCAGCAGCAGAAAACGTCGCATGGCCCCTTATGCATTTTCCTAAGACGACTTGAAGGCGAATGCCATCTTTTTCCCCTTCTCAGTCGACTTCCAGCGGGTCGACCTCTCAGTCGACTCGCTCCGCTCCCACTACGGTTACCAGAACAGTGCTTCCAGAACAGTGCTAACAGTGCTTCCGGGTGGGGCACGTGTCAGCACTTCTGTGTAAGGATGTAAAGGAGAGTTGGCGAAAGGGAAGTAGTCGAACATGAAAGCATGCACCCTGCTTGCGCCGCTGGGACGCTTGACGTCACCACCGTCGATGCGCTGTTCCACGCGCGCTGGCGCGCAGCCACCGCGCACTCACAGTCCTCCAAAGATACAGCCAGCTCTTCAAAAATATGCGAAATAAACTCTGTTCATCGATCGGAACAGTCGCGTTTTCCGAGCGGAATTTTGATGTTTGCGTCATTTTTTCCCCTGTTTTTGTTCAGTATCTCTTTAAAGTGTGGTCGAAGATATTCACTCACTTCGTACCAGGCACCGATCGTAGAAGACAAGTTTCCGGCCACCGCCTGTATAAGCAAGTCGTCCCACTGCAGCCAGTTAACGGCTGAACCGTTGCCCAACATAAGAAGAGGCCGCGGGAACCGGCTCTTCAGCACACGTCTGAGAAACTCCTGCGCCAGGGCTTCCGGGTAATCGGCGCCGGGCTCGAGGTTGGCGCCCAGCGACGGACAGCAGAACAACACCGCGCTGCGCAGGGTTTTGCGTGGTTACAAAGAAGAGGCTGGGAGTGAAAGTTTCGAAGGCTTCGCTATGAAATGTAAAGATACAAGATACGTTAGCGCGCCTTCGATAAATATAACTGTCAAGAAATGCAGCTATCTTCGCAACTAATCTTTTTTGACTAAACAAGCATTATAATTTGACGCATGTGCCACTACACTCGGCAACAAACCAAGAAAAAAATGGAAGCTCCGCCCAGAGAACAGCAATGCGCCTTCCCTCCACCTGTGAAATACAGTCGTGCTAGCTGGTTTCCCCTTAAACCGTAAGCACTTTTGCTCGGCTAATGTAAACACTCCGCATATTAAGAATTAAAGGTTCGTCATTATTACCTAAAACGTAACGTTTGCATCGGCAGCGATGTGGCAATACCTGAAGAAATTTACCAGGACGTTCAAATTCCAATCTAAAACCAACGACCGAACGTGGGTCTTTATGGAAAGTCGGCTCTCTGAAATACTCGTGAAGTGCTTGACGTCATGAAAATGAGTAAGCACTATTGGATGGAACATTTATGCAAGGTCTCTGTGGGAGGTACAGCGATGGCTGTGAGCGGAGCCGACATTTTTTCCTAGATTGTAATCGAGTATAGATGTGTTGATAATTTCCCCTCGCTGTGTGCATCCTTTCAAGGTATATTAGTGCGTTCTCACAATAAACCAAAGCTGTTGGCAGTCAGCGCTAGTCCTGTGTCTGTTTGTCCGTGTTTTCTTTTGCGCTGTTTTGCCCATGAACCAACTGGTTCACATTCAGTATATAAGTTACCTGCACAGGGCGAACGGGAAGCGCGCCAGGCCGAAGGAAACACCAGCGTAAGGCGCCACGAGTCCCACCGAATCCGCGTGGAAGACGCACACGAACCGGTGCCGAGGGTCCGTGTACATGGAGTCGTCGGCATTCACGATCTGGTACCTGAAATATTACAAATTTCGAGCGAGTTCAATTGAAGATGGCGTCCAAAGACCTGTGCGATTTGGTCCTATCCTAAACTTTCGCTTGCTGGTCCTGCCTGGGGTAGACTAAAAATGTCAGTTTCGCCGCTAGGGTGAAGCAATGAATGCGACGGCAAACACGGCCGCGGCAGCGAGCGAAGTAGTGACCTTCGTGCGGTCTACGGCTTCAACGAAAGCTTTTCGATGAATGCACAACATGTAGAGAGCTATGAGCCATTTGTTGAGCCCCCCTCAAGAGATAAACGCGCGAGAAAGGGCGACCACGTTTTCTAGGGCGAAGTGCGGAGTCGGAGGCGCAGGGCCCCACTCCGGCGAAAGACGGGCGACGATCTCTAAAGCGCGCCCTTTGGCTTTATGCACCATCTCGCGGGTGATAGTGAACAAGCGTCTGACTCGCTGAAGCACCTCACAGACTTGCGTACCACCAACGGTAAATGGTGTATATAAATAGCTCGCCATTAATGCGCTGGAGGATATACGCGTTCGTGGCCGAGTGGGCGCGCCGCGGAGCGAGAGATCACTGGTTCGAACGCCCGGTCGCGCGCTTCGGAAAAGTTTTCTTGCGGACCATTGTTCTTTGTGGGTTTTATATATACGGAGGGGCACGGCGGCGCCGACGGCAAAAACCCACCGAGAGTGTCCATATAATTGCGATGAAAACAAACAAGGAAAGAAGGCACAATACACGATACACAAAACACCGCAGCTAGGCTTTTCCACACACTCCCTTACCTTAACGTAGATGGCTGCTTCACCAATAGAATGAATGGTAAAGCTAGGGCACGCGTTATGAAAGCGTGGATGGTGCCGAGAACGAAGGTTGAATGAAGTCACTGCATGACCCGCCATGGTGGCACCTTATTTACGCTTTTAGTTCTAGCTCAAGGTCCGCCATCTTGCTTCTATAAGAGACACGTGTAGGGAGAGTGCTTGCGTGTTTTGCATGTCTTGTTTCCACGCATACAAGCACAAGCGCACAAATAATTGTTGGCCCTTAACAGTTCCCCTCCTTAACGTGTTCCCCTTCTTAGTGTGTTTCTATGGCGTCACTCTTCATTGAAATGATCTTATATGGCCTTTAACTGCAGTGGAATTAAACAGGAAAGTTGCGTCTATCCCAGAACACTCTAGAGCCCATAAATGGACAGCTTGCTGTGAGATAAAGAAGTTTTACCAGTCTGTCCTTAGCACCGAGTCTGCAATGATGAACACAGACACGTAAGCATGCACTACCACCAGCCAGACGATAAACTAATGTAGGTGGCATATAGCAGTTAAAGGCGGGAGAATTGAAACAATCTGTAGGGAACGTACCAGGGTTGGACAGCGTTGACGGGTGCTGTCCATGGTGCGAACTCCGGGAGTGCCCAGGGCTGCGAATTTCGGCGGAGAGGTGTAGTCAGAGATGAGAAAGTTCTTGAAGCCTGCCGTCGACATCACAAGACCGGCTGCCACGAGTGTCGCCGTCACCATCACGGTCAACAGAACGAACGGCCAATTGCAGCGTCCCTCGGCTCCGGCGGGGGGCCCTTTGTCATAATCAGATTGCTGGCTGCGTTGGGCTATCTGAGGTGCCGCCACCTCATGCGCGTTGCGCCAGGGAACCACGATTGGTGGCGACAACTTATTACCCTTGCCGATAGTGTCTGGAACCTGCGTAAAGGATTCAGTACTTGGAACTGATGGTGCACGCCCTTTTAAAGCTATACTCTCGAATAAGTGCGCCAAATGTCGAGGCTCGTATAGCGGGACATTTAAAGAGGAGTTTTCTAATTTAATAATCACAGACATGGCGAACTGTAGTTGCTCCTGGTTCTGCTGCTACAAGAGGCAGCCCTGTCCGGCTCAACCCTCGAGGACCAGCAAGCCCTCGTGGAAAGAGCCAAGGCAGCGGCTTTAGCCAAAGGATTCCCTGAGTAAGGATCCGGCCACCTTTCGTCTAGTTCTTTTTGCCTTTTTACTCGCAATAAAACGTTTTCATCATCAGCTTACGCGACAGAAGGTCAGACAGACAGAAAGACGGACGGACAGTATTTTTTCCTTGTGTCTACAAAGAAATGCTTACGCACTTAAAAGCCCCTTCATAAGCTGTCGGAAAGGCAGGGTGATCGGTGGAATACCAATGTCCGTTAATTACGACCATGAAATCGCTTGAAATGTTATTCGCAGCAGTGAGCATGACAGTACCAAATGGTTCTCATGACAACCCCAGATATTCTGCATGTGTGACATGACTCGTAAAGGACGTGCGCGAAGCAGGACGGGTGCTGGAAAGTTGACTTCCTGTACATTGAAACATGTGCTTTTGAACTGCATAATGAAAAATTGCATTCGTGTCACTTTCAGCCTCCATTAGACCCTCAAGGGCTTCTTGCGTCTTCAGCCTGCGTTGCGCTGCTGCTTACGCTTCAATTAATTCTGTCAGTAATTAGCATAACGGAAATGCCGAAAGGAAACGCAAACGTGAGACCGAAGCAAGAAAGTAGTTCGCCACGTGTCTTAAGCATTGAATGCGATAGCAACAAGTAGGGGTGTTATACGAAGTAAGGCTAGCAACTAGCTCCTTTAGGATTCGATCCGACGTAACTTTATAAACGCAGGCGTAAGGGAATACGGACACTACATTGTACGAGGCGGTTTTCGTCTGTCGAAATAGCGCACTTGCCAGCGCGCGCGACCGCGCCATTTTAATCGAAGTTTGCAGTTTATGCCCGCGTGACGCAGCCTCAAATCAGTATCCCTTCATGCTCCTTCGCCCGATGGAGCCGAATGACGCGTTGAATCTCTGCTGTAGCCACGCCCGTCTGCAGGCTTCGCAAGCTTTGACGAGCACACAGAACATGCTACGCGCGGGGTGATGTTGTCGATTTGGAATTTATAGGGAA
Source organism: Rhipicephalus sanguineus (assembly GCF_013339695.2). Taxonomy (NCBI): domain Eukaryota; kingdom Metazoa; phylum Arthropoda; class Arachnida; order Ixodida; family Ixodidae; genus Rhipicephalus; species Rhipicephalus sanguineus. Next base: position 35,664,767 of record NC_051186.1, on the reverse strand, counting down.
CATGACGGCGACGACAAAATGCAGCTTGAGTTTTCATATAAGCGCCATCGGAAATAATAGAGAAAAGAAATGAAAAATAGGTGCGTGGCGCATGGAACACAGCAGGAACACGTGGATGCCTGACTTTCGTTACAGAAAGACCGAACAGCGAATGTGCATCATGAAGCGCGAAAAAAAAAAACGAGAACGGAGAGAAGCGAAGAAGACAGGACCACAGGGAACTTGTCAGCGGAGACAATGCCGACAGACTGCGCTGGTGCGAAGACACTATAAACGCGACTTTAAACTGCGGCACTGGGTGTCAGCAGTGTCGCTTCCTTCGCTAACATCTGGCGTCCAAAGTGCAGGCATTAAACGCTACAGACAGGACGCTTCCCTTGACGGCCCTGCAGCCCACCTGGAGTTCCTTCCCATCGTACATAATAGTGTCCCTGTCGTCTCTTTAACGTCGATTTGGTCAAATTATATATGCAAAATTCTTTGATGAGATAAGCCTCGATGTAACAAAGAAGTACAATATGATTTATAGAGAGTTGCCTGAAACAATCGCGGAATGTAGAAAACCTCCTTTACCCTCAAGTTGTCGTAGCGACGAGGGCTGATCATTCGCGGTGGCTGTCGCATGGCGCCTGCCGTAGCCTGGCCGTAGCCGCTGGGTATTGGTGGCCTGCTGGACTTCGTCTGCAGCGCCGCCCGCGACAACGCTGGGCCCTGCTGGGACGCCTGCGAATACGGTGGCGCTACCGCCGCCACCGTCGGGCTGCTGAAACCACGCAGGACACTTTGAGCACCGCGCTGAAGCTCGGCTGGTGATACGCATCGGTGGTGATAGCGCTGCTCGTGGCACCGGTTACACACCGGGTAGGCGCCGTAGTGCGCTGTGGTCTGCGGTTCTGTAAATCACCAGAAGGTCGAGGCACAGTGCTTGACCATGCCCACTGCAGGCAAAGGCTTCTCTCATGTTTCGGCAGTCAACCCGGCCCTGTGCTTGTCGCTGCCACGTTATCCCCGCAAACTTGCCTAATCTCATCTGCCTCCCCCTCGCGCATTTGCCTTCTCTTGAAATCCATAGAGACAGTTACTCTTAATGGCCATCGGTTATGTTGCCTTCGCGCTACGGGCCCTACCTACGCCCATGTCTTTTTCTTGATTTCAACTACGGTGTCATTAAGTTTGTTCCCCATCTACTCTGCTCCTTTGCCTCTTAATGTTACATTATTGTTCGCAATCACTGTGCCCTTAAATATCACTGGCAAGCTGCTGCGATACGCATTGACAGGTCAAACATATAGAGCAAATTCGTTGTTTTTCAGAAGGATCTCGACTTCTCGCTATGGTGTACCAAGGTTACGCGAATAAGTGCAACTGACAGTCACTGCGTCCGTCCACCGCGGTGGAGCAGTGTTTATGGTGCTCGACTCATGACCCGAAGGTTATAATAATAATTGTTGGCGTTTAACGTCCCAAAACCACGACATGGTTATGAGAGACGCCGTAGTGGACGGCACCGGAAATTTCGACCACCTGGGTCAAAACGGTCAGCTGTTGGGCTAGTTGGTTCGACGTCTTGCATAGGGGAGTGCGGATTTGGCTAACAAGAAAGAACACAGCGTCATTTCTGTCGTGTGTTCTTTCTTCTTAACCAAATCCGCGCTCCCCTGTGCAACACCACCTGGGGTTCTTTAACGTGCACCTAAATCTAAGTACACGGGCCTCGAGCATTTTCGCCTCCATCGAAAATGCGGCCGCCGCGGCCCGGGATTCGATCCCGCGACCTGCGGGTCGGCAGTCGAGCACCATAACCACTAGGCCACCGTGGCTGGTGACCCGAAGGTTGCAGGTTTGATCCCAGCCGCGGCGGTCGCATTTCGATGGAGGCGAAATTCTAGAGGCCCGTGTACTGTGCGATGTCAGTGCACGTTAAAGAATACCAGATGGTTGAAATTTCCGGAGCCCTCCAGTACGGCGTCTCTCATAACCATATCGTGGTTTTGGGACGTAAAACCCGGATGATATTAGTATTAATATTATTAGTCACTGCGTTACCTCCTACGTGCATCGGGGTGGACGAGTGCCATAAATCCCGTACAGCAGCTGCTGGCGGTGGCTGACACCACGGTTCCGGTCGCTTCGGCTCGACGGCGTCGTCCAACGTGCCAGTTTTGTTTGCAGTCGACGTAGACACGCGATGTACGACTCCTCGCGTTTCCTCCCTCGATCTGGCCGTGGTCGCGTACGTTCTGACGTCTGCAGCGCTGTCGTCGGTGTCGAACTCCGCACTTTCCATTGAGAACCCTGGTCCGTGCCACTTGCGTGGGTCCGTGTACCCAGACCAGTCCATTTTGTCCGAGAGTAATGGCAACGACCTGCTCTTGTTCTTGTTCACCTTCAACTGTGGCTCACACCCACTGTGAGGGATTGGGCAATGGCTTGATGATGATGATGACGATGTCCTCTTCCTAATGGCGCTCACCCACAGAGGGGGATGGGCCAGGAACCGGGCGGCAGGATGCTTGCTTGCTTGATCCTTCATTCTTGGCTCTTACCCCCTACGGGGGATTGGCCATGAAACAGGCGGTTAATATAAGTGGGGAAATTTAGAATTTAGAGGAAGGAAAAGGAACTAATCGGCCGTGCAGGGTATATAGAAAAATTGAAGAATTATCACTTTATGTACTAATAAAAATAGGAACGTGCCGATCATACGGAATAAAATGAATTAGCGCGAGGAAGCCTGATGCACCAATTTTGATTGAAAATAATGAACAAGGAATTCTTCTTGTGTCCCTAAGAAATTCGCATACGGCTAAGCAAACGGTTCCTGTTGCTGCGGCCCAGAGAAGATGCCCCAAAGGAAAGAATGCTTTCAGAGTTAACAGTAATTCTTAATTTCTGAATAACATTTCGAAATGTCTTTTTTCTGAGGCTAGTGTTAACGAACGTTACCACTCCTCTTCTTTCTCGGCTCTCGTTCCTGTTCACCTGTTAACTGTGGCTCACACCCACTGTGGGGGATTGGCCAATAATTCACTCATGCGCACTCGTGGCGATGACTGTGCGTATATCAGAAAGTTTATTGATATTGAGGAACACAAAAAAAAGTTTCAAAGAAGGAATTGACAGCGCAAACCCGGCACGAAGAAAACAAAACACGAGGACGGGTGCTGACTGCCAACTGATTCTTTATTGGAAGAAACCAAGAATATATATATATATAGGAAGGAAAAGGAAATCAAACAAGCGTGAATAAACCTTAGGTGACATTTCAATAAAGTACGTGACGTCAATTAGCGGACTTCCTTGTCTAGTAGTTCCAGAGACGGCACGCTTACACCATTTCTCTATGCTTATACACACTGTTCGCCCCTTTGGCTGATAACAAAGGCCTCCTAGCACGCGTATCACGATAACGTTTAAGGAGGGTAACGTCAGACAAGTTTTTCAGTCCAGTGTAGCTACTCTACTAAGAACGAACTATGTGTGTATGTGCGGCTGAAATAAATCTGGAGGAGCTTAGTAAAATTGCAATGAAATTCCAAGATATTCATTAAGCCATTATCGTAGCAGGCCGAATAAACTTTAATCAGTTGAGGGAGCAGACGGCAGATGATGATGACGATGATAAAGCATTCGTTCAGAAGAAAAAAAAACCCACACCATCTCCCGCTAAAGGGGACCATGAGCCTATGCGAAGCAGCGTTTCGGCATGTCGAGTCCGCGTTTCAGAGGGGAGAGGGGGAGTGGAGAGTGAAAGTGGAGAGGGGAAAGAAGAAAGGAGGAATGAATAGGGCAGCGTTTCGGCATGTCGAGTCCGCGTTTCAGAGGGAAGAGGGGAGAGGGGGAGTGGAGAGTGAAAGTGCAGAGGGGAGTGGAGAGGGGAAAGAAGAAAGGAGGAATGAATAGGGAAAGTGGAGAAGGGGAAGGGGAAAAGGGAAGTGGAGATGGGAAGAGGGGAGAGGATGTGTGGGGAGAGGGTTCTCTCCCCACACATAAGGGTGGTCACGCCGCACACCACCACCACCGGATTGAACTCCGCCATAAGATGCTTCACATCTAAAAAAAGTAGGAGGGAGAAATGGCAAGGGTTGTTTCCCCATTCCAGGAGAGCAGTGTCAGTTCGGGCGAGGACGGCCTCCCCAAGGCTCCTCCAGCATCGAGAGTACGAGAGGCGAGTGTGCCTCCATAGGTCTGCTTTGACATTCCCATGTGACGTGTTGCAGCGTCGGTCTTGACTTGCACCCCGGGCATTGGTTTAGATATGAATTGGGGTTTATGTGATGAAACCTTTCCAAATGTGGGTATGTGTTAACCTGAACTTGTCGAAGGCTACGAGCTTCGCCGACTTTCACTGAGAGTTTTCCAAGCTGGGTGGCGCCCCTAGTCCAGGATGCCGTGGGCCTGAGCCAACTTGGCCCTGGTCACCATACGTCGCAGGTATCCAACGCTTGAGCTTGTCAAACGTCCAATTTCGTTTTCAGACGAGCTGACCTTCCAAGCTCATCGGAACGATAAGGGGTCGCCGATCAATATAAGCAGGTACATAGAATATAGGTGAAAAAAAAAAGCATGACAGGGTTGTTGTATGAGGATGCAACATTACAGTATAATAGATGTGAAGCTAGAATAAAAAGAAAAGCAAATTTCTATGCTCCAGTAGACGCAGTGGAGCCCGATTTGAAAACCACAAACGGAAGCGCTTCCCTTTGCGGCTATCCATATGCATCACTGCGCTCTATAAAAGCGCTTAGAGTGTCCATATAATTGCCATCGCAATAAAACAGGCAGAATAGCGGCAACGATATAGCTTTCAAAATGAGCTTCATTGCTGCGCATGGAAAATAATGCCAACTCACAGCGCATACATCAACACAATTCCAAAGCCATTGCTTAATAATAAACAATCATTAGGTAGACCGAGAATCCTGCAAATAAAAAGTAGCAAAAAAGACTACAGATGTCTACATTCGTAAACAATATCACGTACGAAGTAATCGGCGTAAGATACCCGGACGCGTATTCAACTTCGCAAAACCGCAGCGTCACGTCGTCGTTCAATGCATGGGCGTCATGTTACAATGACAAACGGACATGGTCACTATCATGTGTCGAAAAGGCGCAGGTGTCACGTTACAATGGCAAAAACACATGATCACTATCGCGTACTCAGAAGGCACACGTCTCATGTTACCAGGCGTAAACGGACATGATCGGTGAGAGTCTTCGTGTATTCAAAAGAACATCAATGCGACAATGAGGAAGTGCAGCCCTGACGTCCTGGAACCCGTCTGACGCTGCTAGTGGGTGTCGTTGTAGTAACGGAATAGGGCGTCAGAGAGCGGGAACACTCCGAATCCGCACACGCCTCCGAAATCGTCCATGTGCGGGTTCCAGAGGCCCACGCAAGTGGCCGACAGGGACTTGTGCATGTAGTCGGCGAAGAGCGCGAGCAGCTGCGGTTCCGTGTACGCCAGAAAGGAGTCGTTCTTGAGCGCCTCGACGCCGTATTCCGTGTAGCGCTTCGAGTACGCGCTCGCGATCTGGCACGTCTCGAAGAATGCCATGCGTCCGGCGCGATTGGTCACAGGACCGCTGATGCCGGGACCGAGGGAATGCGTTGTGTCGGGCGGCTGCACCTGCGCGCAACGCGTTATATCGGTAAAAAGAAGAAGCGTTGGAGTTAAAAGAGTGGTTTAGTTTTCGTGGATGAGACACCGATTTCTTGTAACGCTATCACGAATCTCTAAGAACGAAGCGAGGCTCCGCAAGATAACGACTTCACTATAGCGCAGGACCCCAATTTTACGCTGAATACACACGCACTCTTTCACCATGCAGTCCTCAAAGAATGGCAATAATCACGAACGGAGAATTAAGTACGAACAGTCAAAATTATAGTCTAAATGAACTAGCTACCCAAGATCACGTCATGTGGGGATGAGGGAGTTTTCTCTCCCAAATCGCTCGTGCCAGCTTCCTCGCAAGGAATGACCTCACCAGAACTCCCAAACGGAAGAAGCAGACGGCCATCGTTTCTTGGGCCGTGCGAGTCGCTTCCCGCGTGGAGCCACACTGAGGCGCAAGACAGTTGACATTTAGTAAAACTTGATACCGTCACCATTTAGCTTGTCCGGTATTCCGGAATATGGATTGGCGTTTGCGTTTGCGTAATACCGGGTTGCCGGACGACGGTAGCGACAACTGAGTAAGCAAGCCCGCTAAGTACCGATAGCAGCCTTACCCGATAAGTGTAAGTGTCCGCAGGGAACAGGTAACACTGGCGGCCAGTGAGGCTACGGCTCAAGAAACGGAGGTTGAGGTCGTCCAAGGCGCCCAAGGTCCTTTGGCTGAAGTAGCTGCGAAACAACAGAAGCACCAGCTGAAAGCTATGATAAAGCAGATCTACAAGAAACAATGATTACCGCCATGAATTTATCGCTAACACTTGACCCGCTGCTGTTCATGCATGCCGGAAGCGCTAAGACACACCTATACATGGCCATTTCTTGTTCCTCTTGCTCACGGGGGGCAGAGCGTGGATTCCCCGAGCAGTTGACAGGGGCAGCCGTGCTACTTACATTTATACTGCTATACAATACTACGGCAGCTACTATATGCATTATATTGCTAAGTCACAGGCCACGTTTCGTGTTATTCCATTTTATTCGTTACTACTACTACTACTACTACTACTACTACTACTACTACTACTACTACTACTACTACTACTACTACTACTACTACTATACTACTACTACTACTACTACTACTACTACTACTACTACTACTACTACTACTACTACTACTACTACTACTACTACTACTACAACCACCACTGCTTCTGATACTACTACTACTAATAAGATTACTACTACAACTATAACAATAACTACTACTATTCTTGCTACAACCACCACTACTAACCTAAGCAATCATTACCACGTTTACTGCTTCTGTTATGGACTACCTCATCGTGATGACTGACAGTGCATACCGTAGCGTGTGGCCGTTATTGCTGTTCTCCATGGCGGGCGGCAAGAGGAAGAGATATGTCTTGCCGAGGTTGAAGGCAATGCGCTCCAAGTCCGGCCCGAAACTGTTCTGGCGCAGCGCGACTCCGAGGCTGAGGTCACGACTCGGTGAGGCGAGCTGCTTGGCCAGCTTCTTCAGCAGCGGCGCCATCCTGTGCCACGTGGCTGCGGACGTGGTTTCTGGCCAGCGGAGGACGAGGCCCGTGTAGCTCCACGCCTGCGAACGCGATAGCTGGAGGATTAGGCACCCTGTGACCCCCAGTTGGTCGTGTCACATTATCACGTGGTCATGACGGTGAAGAAGACGGCAGTCGGCCTGTAAAGGACGAAACTCTTTATTGGGCGTCCTGACAAGCCCCACCTTCCTATAACAACAGAGAGCTTAGTCCGGAGTTTAGTCCCAAAAGGGGGAACTGAAACTTTGTGGCCGATTCTGACACAACCATGTAATGTGGTCAACACTGGTAACAGTTCTCGTTCTGTTACCACGTTTTGTTACCACTGTAACGAACAGTGGTAACAGTTCTCGTGGGTGAAACCTGATCGCACCAAAAATAAGTGAGCGCGCGTGCCAATATCGACTTGTCCGACGCAGTGGTACCGACACCGAGAACGGGAAAGCTGCTTCTCGGTTCGCCAGGTCAACAAAAGGAATTTGATTAGTCTAAATGGATTAGACGAAGTTTCAAGTTTATGGTTTCCAGAAACCACATGCGCATACGCCAGGAAAGAACATACCAGACCGCAAGTCAACAGCACATTTGTGACATTGTAAACATGTTACCTCAAGGCCCATACGAGATTTCCGCATTCATAATTCAAATACAACTGATGCGCTCTTATTAAACAACCACATTCGTTGCTTCTCTGCTGCTGCGGCGAAACCGGGATTTTGTTATGCTCCGCACTGAGTTGAGAGCGGAAAATTTCAGTTTGTGAAGGATAACGCGGCAACACCAACCTTGTACCACTTTCCCACGTCGGGAGCCACAACATCCGCGGCCAGACGGCTCTGCAAAGCGGTGAACTGCGCTTCGTCGGCGTCCGAGCCGTCGCCCAGCATCATGAAGGTGTGCACGACCGGGTTGTTCCGCAGCGCGCGGCTGGCGAACTCAGTCATGAGGTCGTCGGTGTGCTCCGGCTCCAGGTTGTCGCCCAGCGACGGGCAGCAGAAGATCACCATGCGGCACAGCGCGAACGGAAAGCGGGAAAGGCCGAAGCGGACGCCGTCGTTGGATATCGCGAGCCCGTCGGCAGACGCGTGGAAAACGCACGCAGTCTGGTGGTAGGGATCTCTGTATCTGTAGTCGCTTACGTTCGATACCTGGAACGCACAAAGCCACGATGATGCCAATTTGTTGTATAATCAATAGTCGGAGGTTTGGTTGTCTGAATTACTTGAAACAGTAATGAAAAAAAAAATCCGTAAACAGGGGGTCGGTGCTCGAGCCGACGTTTCGACAAGTGGACTTGTCTTCTTCAAGGTTGGTTCCAGCCATGAAGAAGACAAGTCCACTTGTCGAAACGTCGGCTCGAGCACCCACCTCCTGTTTGTGGATGTTTTCATCGCAAGCTTCCATCTTCCACTTCCTGCTGTTTTTTTGGATTGTACTTCTTTGTTACATCGAGGCTTATCTCAGCAAAAGAATTTTGCATATATAATTTGACCGAATCGATGTTAAAGAGACGACAGGGACAGTATTATGTACAATGGGAAGGAACTCCAGGTAGGCTGCAGGGTCGTCACGGGAAGTGTCCTGTCTGTAGCCCTTAGTGCCTGAACTTGAACACCAGACGTTAGCGAAGGAAGCGACACAGCTGACACCCAGAGCCACTGTCTAGAGATATGTTTATAGTGTCTTCGCACCAGCGCAGTCCGTCGGCATTGTCTCCGGTGACAAATTCCCTGTCGTCCTGTCTTCTTTGCTTCTCTCCGTTCTCGTTTTTTTTTTCGCGCTTTACTTCAAGATGCACATTCGCCGTTGGATCTTTCTGGAACGGGAATCATGCATCCGCGTGTTCCTGCCGTGTTCGGTGCGCCACGCACATGCTCTTTATTTCTTTTTTGGGGGGATATCAATTATATGGACACTCAAGGCGCATTTCTGCCGTCGCCGTCATGTTCCGTATAAATTCCAAATCGATAACATCGCCCGTGCGTGGCATGTTCTGTGTGCGCGTGAAAGCTTGCGAAGGCTGTAGACGGGCGCGACTCAAGCAGAGATTGAACAGGACAGAATGAACAGAACAGATTTTATTTCTGGAAAACATCGCAAGCTTCCACCGCAAGCAAGCTTATCGCAAGCAAGCTTATCGCAAGCTTCCACCTTCCACTTCCTGCCATTTTTTTTTGAAACAGTAAGTTACTTGAAACCGAAAGCTTGATGAGATGCCTAATCGAACGCGAATATTGACCGTGGGTGTCAACGCGGACCTGCTGACACAGGCTACCAAGTTTATTTTTGGCAGATAATAACAACCTTACCCCAGCCCTGCTGACCACCTTTTTAAGACTATGTGCCACCTGGTGCACATACGGGATGACTGCAACTGGTTGCTGGGGGTGTGTCGGTGATTGCACAGCTGCTGAGACCCTGTTCTTAAAGCTAGAAAGGAGGCTTTCAGCGATGCTGGTCAATACAGTTTCCGGGAAACCTGCCAGCTTCAAACGTGCTAATTGACAAGAAAAACTCTCCTCAACCTGGTGGTCACAGGACCTCTCAAGCGCCGCCTTCATGCAGGCCCTGGCAATGCCGCGCTTCACAATCTTCGAGTGCGCGGACGAAAAAGGGAGAAGGCTCTTCTGCGACCTAGGCGCATAACCCCAACAAACATGGTCGTTTGAGAACAAGAGTTCCAAGTCTAAGAAGCGTAACCTATTGTCTAAGGGACAACTCAAGTGGGCTTAATTCCGTGAGGAATACGTCAAAAATTCCAGGCGTCAACACGAGTTACGCAAAAGGTCATAATCACGTGATGACGTCACATCATGGCGTCATCATGGCGTCATAGATCGCCGAAATTTATGACGTCATGATGTCGTCACTATAACGTCACGTAACGCGATGTCACATGAAGACGTCATCACATGACATCGTCGCTTGGTCAAAGGTGGGTCGATCACGGAGGCAGTGCAGAACTAGGTGAGGTGCATTAAGCTTGCAGTGCCTCCGATCACGGAGACCGTGCAAGCCCACGTTAGGTGCAGAAAGAAGAAAAAGGAGAAGGTGGCTTTCGCATTCGAGTCGTCTTCGGCGAATGCATGAGAGACGCTGAGAGTTTTTGTTGAACATAAACCACAGATGAACTTGCACCGAATTTTTTAGTCAGATATTTTTTTTTAGTTTCAAACTAAATTTCTGATGTTGTTTATGGTAAAACATGCTGCACGACAAGGCACATTGCAATGAAACAATGCATAGTTGCAACAAACACAGAAGAGCTGTTTTCTAGAAGTCTGTCAAGGTTACAATATTGTACTGCTATGTGACAGTGCATGGGTTTAGCAAGAGAATGTTTAACATTGAAAGGAAATATAATGCGACAATATATTTTTGACGTGTCGACGCATCGTGTTTCACGAGTTTAAATGTCATAACATATTTCCAAAGCCGAAATACACACAATAATGTAAAGCATAATACACTTGGCTAATGCAATAACACCTATGTGTTTACCTAAGAGGCCTCTTCACCGCCAGATGGCGCCACTGATTACCGAAAATCTTAGCGTTCAGGGATTACCATTTCCCAATAATCCGCAAAATTATAGACTTACGGGTAATCCATGGCAAACATACTAAAGCTCTTTATCATAGAATTTGCCCGTCTGCTTATTACACTTTAAACATTACCTGGGCACCGGAGTGCTTAAAGGCAGCGGCAACGCTACATTTGATTATGCAGGCGTGCGCGAAATCCACGCTGCACTGAATTACACGTCCTGTGGGTGTGAGTAGCGGGCGTAAAGCATCGGTAGTAAAGCAATAGTTAACTTTGAATACTTCTGGGAATTAATTTCAACCAGAGCACTAATGCGACGCAAATTTTTTTTCAAACGCCTCGGAGTCAGACGGAACGCTTCAAGATGTCGCCACAAGCTTTGCTTTTGCCGTCCGGGGCTTCCGTGAACCGCGACAATCCACAAACGTATGGAGATGACGGTCACGTTAAACTTGCCTAACACGTGGTTCCGGTAACAGTAACCGATGTACGAACGAGCTACGCTCCGTTTCACAAATCAGATGCGACGCTGTTGAAGTTATGCAAGACGTTCGATCAGACAGCTGTTAACTCCGCACGTATCCCGGTCGACTTTCGTGGTTGTACGAGCACGAGCCTGCGCGTGTGGCGTAGCGACCGGCTGCAGATGAAATACCAGAAAGCGAAAACAACGAAACGCCAAGTGATGTGGAACAACATATTGATAGCCGTATTAACGGAGCTTGTTTCTAACGCACAAAACATCTTCATTTATTACGGAGCCTAAACAAAGAAAAAAATTAATCATAATATGGGCGGTAAAACGAACTGTTTCTCGGTGCGAACGCTTTATGTGCAAGAAATGTGCCTAGTTTCTGCACCTGGTGTATGAAACGGAATATGGTTTTGAAAAGGTAAACCCCCAGAGAGCGCTGACGGAAGGGTGTGTTGAGCATGATCATACGTGCCTTGTACCAGTCGTACACCGTTGGTGTTCCAGGCGTTCTATATATGTAGATATAGTTATGCTGGGTGTACATAGTCTCCAGTGGCTCTCCCGAGGACGCCGTCGGTAATGAGAACGAGGCGTCGCCCAGAAGCAGCAAGAGCATCGCCACAGTGACGCTCACGTTAAGCAAGCAGATGGCGACGAGCACGCAAGCACGCGTGAAGTACATTTCGTTCGAGGGCGCCCGATGAAAGCGCCCCTTTTGGTAAGTTCGTTGCAGCTGCTCTTCCATTGGCGAAGACGTGACGTCACGGTAAGCTCCGTAGGGTTCCAGGCCGTAGGCGCCGGGGTCCTGGGTTTGAGTGGCAAAGTTAATTGCCTGCTCAAAAAGAAAAAACAAAAACATGACCGTTCCACGCCTTGAAAACAGTTTAACAGCGAAGGTGCAAGTGCGGGAGTGTATGTGATTGGTCAGCGAGATCACGTGGTGTCGTAAATCCGCCGCTTTATTTGAAGTACCGTAAAATCTGGAGCAAGCGCCCCCCTCCCTTTTTCGGGAGATTTGAAATATGCGCTAATTACCGAGAAAGCGCCCTCCTCCCCTCCCCTCCAGCCATTTTCACTGTTTCATTCACTCTTTTTATTTAACCGATGAGGTGAATAAAAACAGTGAATGCATGCGGTTCAATAAAGCATTTCAAGAAAAGCACGGGTGTGCCTTTCTAATTCTGAGCGGCTCTTTGCCGCCATCTTGAATTTTGATCTATGACCGCGCAAGGCCACCCCCTCCAAATCTTGTCGGATTATCTGTCAACGTAGGGGGGGGGGGGGGTCGCTTGCTCGGGATTTTACGGTACGTGCGCTTACACATTTCAACCAAACATCATCATCGTCCTCATCATCATTTAGTTTTATTCATTTATGCACTCCCCCTCTGGTCACGTGACCTGCGTGACGACTACTAGTACTAAAGACAGCTTCGTTGTAAAACACGAACACTTCAGCATCGTGCATGTTATGCAATCTATGTCCTGACACGTTTGTTATGCCTATTATCTTATCTTACGCTAAGCGTCTTGCCGTCCATGTCGTGACGTGACAAACATGGCACTTTCGCCATGCGCGCACGACTTGTGGCAAGGAATCGACCGCCATATCATCGCCACAGAACCTCTTCATTTATGCCATTTAAGTAATGACATACATGACACACATCTCATGCCAATCATGTCACGACATGTCGTTCATTGTTTTGCGCAGGTTCTGACGCAGTTTTAACTCTGTTTAAGAGAGCTTTAGGAGAGTATCTTTAAAAAGAGTTGTAGTAATTGAGAACTCACCAAAAAGAGTAACTATGCATGTAGGTTGCGCACAGACGAAGGTTCAAAATATATTCGTAAAGCACACACGGTCTGTCCGTAATGTAATGAAGCTGGATATGTTAAAAAGAATGTGTCGATCTTATCGGGACATATTAAATTCTTCAAAGCAGATTCCTCAGGTGCCGATACAAAGCTACCAACACGATTCCCACGTTGCAAGGGCGCCCTGACAATCAACTTCTGCGACCTAGCTCGATCAGAGACTCTGTGAAAAACCGTCGGATGGAGAGAACGCCGCCAAAACAGTGACCTTTCTTTATTCTCTTAAGCTTTGGGAAAAGGAAGAAGTCCGCCGGGCTCGCACGAGGGTTTAATCAGAGCAGCACTAGCCATATTCGTAAGGGAAACCTGCAAGGTCCCCATTTCGACGGAGTTCCCGCCATCCAACGGTAAATCACATATCCTCTGGTAGAGGTCGCGGCAGTGGACTTTCAGGGAGCCTTTCCAGCATTATAATAGAGTTGGAAGCAGTGTACCGACATCCGACGAAACTACTACTTTGAATAATCTTGATATGTTCCCAACGGATCAATATGAACAGCAGAGCTGTTTAGGCCGGCCGCAATCTGTCCAACGCGAACAAAAAAAAAAAACCTCCGCGCCGCGATGACGTCACCGCGCATCGCCTAGCAACAAGTTGCACCGCTGTGCGCCTGCTTCGCTAACCCATAAGCGTGATCCGCCACCGGCCCGCCTGCCTGGACACTGCGCGCAACCGCTCGGTCGCGCCAGACCTGACGTCACGGCAAACTGCGCATGCGCTCCTTCGCTCTGTAGAAAGCCGGCGCATGGCGGCGGCGCGCGGCGCCAGACGCAGACATGGGGAAACCGAAGAATGTTCACACTGCCGATGAGGAAGCCGGCTGCCAAGCGAGACTGCTGGAATCGACTCGTTTGTTAGAGTTCACGAATTAGTACGGCCGAAACTGGCGAGAGGATACCGGTGCTGGACTCGACTGGAACTTGACATCACTTGGATATACTTCGTATAACTTAGCATGACTTCGCATCACTTGGTAGGGTCAGGACCAGCTAGGAACCGATCAGCTCCGGTGTAGTCGAGCGCGATATGAAGGTTATCGCAGTGAGCGTCGACCGGCCTAGCGTCCCAGTGGCCTAGCGGGAAGTTTCGGAACAGTGAATATCAAGATTACGCATTCTTCTCGCCCTCGTTGGCTGTTCCATGCTGCAACAATTGCCCCTACGACGAACTCTACACCCTTTCTTTCTATTTTAAACTTTCCATTCGTTGCGATCAAGTGTATTCTTCGTTGGCTTTTACCTCCGCGGACGATAACAAATTTGCTGGGAAAGGTCTGGTAAAGCTGGTGCTTGGCACTGCTTCGTTTGAAGGGCTTGTTAAGATGAACAATATATACCGCGTCATCATAAAAACAAAATGAAAATGTGTCTTCCTCAGACGGGAGTAATCGCAGCTTAAGGAACAGCAAGAAAGAGTGAGTGAAGCTTGCCTGATACCTCCCTCTCCTCGAAAGAGGATTCTGGGCCGTGGTGCTCTGTAGTTCTTGGTCGACGCTCGCGCGATCACCTTCAAATCGCGCTCGACTGTACCGTTTGCCTTGCGCCACTAATGCAAGCTATGCCCGGCTTTTTTTTTTTACCAGGACACCGTCTCATTACTTTGCGGACAGACGCTGTATATATTCGTATTTAAAAACAGAGAACGTCCGATGGGAACACCCCCGAAACGAATGGGGCCATATTGAATTGGATATTGGCAGGTTTCGAAGATCAACGCAACCTCACTTCCGTTTCTTAACCGAATTATAATGGCGGTCACCCACCTGATTAGCTGCGAAGTGCGGGTCGTTGTAAGCTCCGGGTAGGCCACTATGGATGGCGGGCCACTCCTGTATCCGGTACTCGTCCAGGTGCTCTGACATCGCTGCAGGATGAACCGCTTGCAAGGGAGCCCTGGGAACAGCCGGCTGCGAGTACGCTCGATTCGGCAACTGGGTGTTAGCGTCCTCGGTCTGCGCATAATTATATACAAATTCAGTATCGTCACAAAAAATACTAAACTCTTTATAAAGAACGACAATTCTTAAGCTAGTTAACTGAATCAAGGCAAACCACAGCATATCAAAGAACTACTTTAAAGGGGTCATGAACCACTTTTGGAAGTAATGATCTAATGACCTCAGTATCGGAGTTTACTGCCTCCCGAATCGATTGCCGCAAAAATTTCTCGAATCCGTCAAGAATGAGCGGAGTTATGGGGGTTTGGCGCACGCTCTCAGCGCTTTCTCTCTTTTCTCGTGCCGATGAGCGCACTGGAAGCTACACAGGGAGGGATGGCACGGGGGAAAGAAGTTACGTCAGCGCGCGTCATGAAACGCGATCGCTCTCGCGCTGTGATTCGCGTGCGCGAGTGCGGCTACCATGTACTGAGGAGTGCGGCGCCGGCAAGTGGCGGCACCCCGTGGCAAGAAGCGCATCTCATCCAAACGCCGCTCTCGATTTACGTCGGCTATCGGCCAATAAGCATGCTATGTCTCTTGCGACGTCAACTGGCAGATCCGCGACGTCAACGTGCAGACGCCCCGCCCACCGTCGAGAGTGAGAACCGGCCTCTGTTTGAAAAGAGGGTGCCTGGGGAAACGGCAACTTCGCGCTCCGCTTGTGGCCTTTACGCGGCGCGCACGACTAATATTTGGCAGAGCAGTTCATAGCCATGTCAGCTTTCCACATGATGTGTTTTTTCAACAAGCCCAAGGGTGTTATGTTGCGTTGTTGTTGGGCCTCGATTAATACGGGACCAGCCCAGTCGAGAGCAGAAGTGGAACTGTTTATTCTCCAGATCAAGGTTACAGACGCGTAACATAGGTGGCGCTAGTTGCTGTCCTTTAGTTGAAGGCGGCGCATAGATGGCGGCACTAGAGAATGAGCTGGAGTATTGCGCGCATATGTAACACGCCTTTTTTTTGTAAACCAGCCTTTCAGTTTTAAGTGAAGTCGCTTCTTAAGCTGGGATAGCGTGCAGGAGGCTTTATCCTTCTTCCGGAGCGGGTGGTTTGAGGTGGGTGAGGCTGTTCCTCAACTTGCTGTGTTGTACTGGTGGGCTCGGCTCAGCTATGTCGTAGTCCTCTGGCGAAGCCTCTGCAACAGTCTGCTGTGTGTTTCTTGGTCGCAGATGGATGCGACTTCTGAAGAAGATGCCTCCGGTGTCTGTCTTTACGGCGTATCTTCGAGGTTCTGGACCGACGTTCACCACGGTGGCTTTTTCCCATTTTTGATTCAGGTGGAGCCACAAAGGCTGACCAGGAATTAGTGCCGAAAGATTTCTCGTGTGACAGTCCCCGTGTTTGTGTTGCTGCTTTTGCCTTTCGTGGAGAAGCATGTGGTGAGTTGCACTTGGAAAGCTCGGTCGTAGTACGCTTGGTGGAAGGGTTGGTAGGAATGTGCGCAACTTCCTGTCCATTAACAGCTCAGCTGGGGATTTTCCTCCTCTTGCTGGAGTTGCTTGGATCAAAGTTGGTACGAGAAGTCCTTGATCATGATCCGCTGTTTGCATCTGGCTAAATGAGTCTGATGCACGTGACAGTGTGTCTGCTGCTGTCATTTGCTTGCCTGATGGCATCGTTATGGCTTTGATGGCTTTCACTTTATCTAAGTCTGGAGCGATCCCTTGAGGTGAGAGTTGGTGACCCAAGTACGTAATTGCCGTCAAACCCAGCTGGAGCTTGGCCTTGTTGAGTTTTAGGTTGTTGGCGCGTGCTACTGTGAGCACATTCCTGAGGTCTTTCTCGTGCTCTTCAAGGTTTCGTGACGCGACCAGAACGTCGTCGAAGTAGGGCTTGACGGTAAGCTGCCGTTCGAAGACCCTGTCAATAGCTTGCTGGAAGAGCTCGGGGGCTGTTGCGAGGCGAAATGGAACACGAAGAAATCGATATCTTCCCCAGGGCGTCGTGAACGTGCACAAACGTGAACTTTCTTCATCCAAGACCAGTTGGTAGAAAGCACTTTTTGCGTCAAGGACGGATAATACCTTTGCACCGCTCCAGTTTGCGAAGAGTTCCTCCGCCACAGGTACCTGGTAGTGTTGTCTTTTGATGGCCTTATTTAAGTTCCGAGGATCTAAGCACAGTCGGACGCTGCCGTCTTTTTTGGTGATGATAACAATCGGATGGACCCACTCGGAAGGCTCTGTGATTTCGGCGATGATTCCATTTCGTTGCATTCGTTGCAGTTCTGCTTTCACTTTGTGCTCTAATGCGCTGGGTACACGGCGTGGAGCTGACACCGTGGGAGTTACTCCTTCCTTCAGTTGTACGGAATAAACTCCAGGTAGTTTTCCGATGCCTTCAAATACATCAGGAAAGTCGTTGAGCACGTTTTCAAGTCGTTGCGTTGCTGTGCACGCAGCTACAGTTGTTTGCTGCGGTTGCCTTCTCGTGACGAGATTCAGGGCTTCGCATGCGTTGGCGCCCAAAATCGGCTTCAGCGGTTGGCTGACGACGAGAAACTTCAGGGTGCACTCTTTTTCCTTAGTTGAGCAGCGCAGCTAGCATTCAGCGTCGATGGGAAGTTGCTGTCCCGTATAAGCTGTCACTCGTGCTGCTGTTGGCCTGAATGCAGGCTGCGATGGCCATGCGCTGAACTGATTTTTTGGCATGATATTTACGTCGGAGCCGGTGTCTAGCTTGAAGCTGACGTTGTTGCCATTTACGTTGACCTGTTCTGTCCACTCCGAGTTGCTGTTGATGTTGTGGAGGTCGAGACTCTCCAAGAAAAACTCTTGCTGCTGATCCTGCTGCTGCGGATCTTCGAGGAGACCTATTCGCTGGCGGGAGGTACTGCTGCCTCGTTGGCCTCGCCTACACAGGCTGGCGAAATGCCCGAATTTGCCACAGTTGTAACAGTTGCAACCATAGGCAGGGCATTCGCCTGGTCTGTGCGTTGTTCTACAGCGTGAACACTTTTGTTGCAGCTTCAGCTGTGCTTTCTGTTGCCGGTTCTCCATTGTTGCTGGTTTTTGTGAGTTCCATTGTTTCGGCTTCTGTAGGGCTTGCACTTCGAAATTCGGCTCCTGGAGCTCTCTTACGTGCTTCTTGGATATTTCCGCTGCCTTGCACGTTGTTATGATTTTGACGAGTGTGAGGTCCCGTTCGCGAAAAAGGCGCTCTCTTAATGCTGCATCTCTGATTCCTACGACGATGCGGTCGCCAATAAGTCGGTCTTTTTTCTCCCCAAAGTCGCATTTTTCTGCTTGCCTCCGAAGGTCCGTTACAACCTCGTCGAATGTCTGTTTTTTTTTTTTGCTTCATCATGTTGAACACAGCAGACGCCTGTATTACGTTTTTGTATGGTCTGTAGAGGGCGTCGAACTGTTCCAGGAGGTACGTAACTTGATCCGTCGGCTGCTCGCAGTCGATGGTTGGAGGTGGAGGGGGAAATGTCTGGGCGACGCGGCGGCCGTGGGGCCCGAGAGCATGGAGAAGTAGGGCCCTACGCGTAGTCGTAGGCTTGGTGGCGTACTCACAAGCTTGCTCGTAGATGTTGTATGCTTCTTTCCAGTCCTCCCAGGATTGTTGCGGGTTGTCGCCTGGCTCGAAATGTGCCGGTGGTTGCAGGAAGGCGCTGGCCATAGTTGCGGGGTGGTTGCGATCACTCTGACACCATGTTATGTTGCGTTGTTGTTGGGCCTCGATTAATACGGGACCAGCCCAGTCGTGAGCAGAAGTGGAACTGTTTATTTTCCAGATCAAGGTTACAGACGCGTAACATAGGTGGCGCTAGTTGCTGTCCTTTAGTTGAAGGCGGCGCCTAGATGGCGGCACTAGAGAAGGAGATGGAATATTGCGCGCATATGTAACAAATGGGTGCTTCATGACCCCTTTAATGATACATAGATGTTTTCGAAAGAACGCTAAATGGTTGTTTATAGTTTCTCCTAAAGTTTCCATCTTACCAGCAAGCTCAAACTTCAACACTTCAACACAATTTTTCATTCTTGTCCCTCTCTACGCGGCGTTCCTGTATTAGAGATGAGAGTTGGGCTAGCGGGTACGAATTGAGTAATAACTAATTAACGGAAAAAGGACGCGGTACAACGTGAAGGAAACAGGGTTGATAGGTGATGTGCTCCGTCGCTGCCACTCAACAGTAAAGAATGCGCATACCTTAAAGGGGCCCTGCAACACCTTTCTTTGTTATATTGGAATAGTCCCATTATTGACGTATGACTCTTCACGAGCCATATGCCGCAAAAATTTTTCGAATCCGTCAAGTCTAAGTGGTGTTACCAAATTATAGAGATCACGTTCTGCAGCTTTCTCTCTCAACTCAACGCAGCGAGCGCGCGGAAAGCTGTGCGCGGCGTGAGGGGAGGGAAGGAGGGCGGAGGTGCGAGGAGGCGACGTCAGCGCCGGCGGCATTTTTTTCATTTTTTTCTCTCTGGCGTCTCGGCGCAACCACGTGGTCTGTGCCGCCACTTCCGGTCGGCTTGCGTCGTTCTCGTCGAGCGGAGTCGATCGCGCTGTGTATCGCGCGTGCTTGAAAACTGCGCGTCGGTTTGGTAATGTTGGGTGTGCACCTCGAACGCCGTAGTGTTTCATCGCTCTGCCAACCATGGAAGCAAACGTGCGCGCTCGTTTGGAACGAATGACAGCTGAGATCGGTTTCGGCCCATACTCCGATACACCGCCTCGTAAGACGGCACTGGCAGACGACCCCGAAGCGCCGCCAGACGCCAGCATTGTTATCGGAGACACGCTGCGCCCGTGCCTCGGTCGGTCGTGAGAACGTGCCGACGATGCAGTTCTCAGCTGACGAGGCAACACTCGAACAGCTGTCACTCTCAACGGCAACCGGCGATGGTCAAAAGCACAGAAATATTCACGTTTTCGGCACTGCGTATGGCGAATAAAACGGAACCACGCAACTACGAGCAGACGAGCTGTCGGTGAGACCGGAAGTGCTAATATTAATGTTTGTTCGGTGTTTTTAACGCGATAACATAATATAAACATACATATTATCTACTTATTGAACTAAAAATTAACAACGAAAGTAAAAATCGCAGCATTTCCACGGAGTGAATGATGATGAGTGGGCGAAGATGCGGAGGTTCATCCGTAAACCGTGAATCTTCCGTGAATTCTGCCCAGTACATCATCACCGACGTGAGATAGGGCGCGTTTATACTAAAGGTTCGATGAGTTATGACGACTTGCAGCTCACTTTAATTTTACATGTACGCTGTGAATTTTCATTGTTTAGAAAACCATTGCTTTAGAAAACATCTGGCATCTTTCGTTAAGCAGCTGGCGTCTTTTCCTCTTGCTTTAGAAACATCTGGCGTTCTTCCGTTTTGCTTTTACAAAACATCTGGCGTCTTTCGTTGGTTTATTTCATCAATCAACAGCGTTTTGAACAAAATTGTTATTGATTAATCACGCACAGGAGAAATCTCACCAGGCACTACCTTGGAGGTAATGAATGGCTGCTAGTGGGAATGAGAGACAGAAGAAGTCGGCTTTTAGCTACCGCTGCGAATTTTTTATTGTTCAACAACGCACAGGAAAAATCTCCCACCGGCACCACCTTGGAGGTCAAAGCGTAAGACTGGTTACGGACTACGACTACGACTACGAGGGACGAACGGGTGCCGCCTTAAGGAGCTTCGCCCCTAGAATGAGGGTGCTATCGTGATTATAACATCAGCCAATGGTGGAACGGCCGACAATCGCGTCATATTTTGCGGACTAATACATCATTTGTCGAGAGAAGAGGGAGCGATTTTCAGCTGACTTGAAAATTTATTGTAAATTCCAGGCCGTGCGCGCATCGCTATAATATTTGGCTCGCGTGTTCTCGGGAGCCTCGACTACCGATCGGCAGCGCTTTTTGAGCATGCTCGAAAAGTGTTGCAGGGCCCCTTTAAAAGAAATCTGCGCAGTGAACTATTTAGATGTGTCATATGCGTAGCTTGAAGAGGTTAAAAGATTCGTGGTGGTTATAAGAGGCTGTTATAGAGTGAATTTTTCTCCTGTTGCGCAGGTTGCTGTGCATCCTGTGAATGGTATGTTTTTCCGTGAGTGAATCTTCAGTTGAAGTTAGCACCGCGTCATGTCCGTTTCCTTCACCTCGTAATTTGTCTTTTTTTGGGGGGCTAAATATGTCTCAAGCTACGTTCCTGACGACCCCCCCCCCCTCTCCCCACACGTCCTTACTTTGCTGCCTTCTGGGAAAATGCTAGGACCAACAAATAAATCCATACCTGCGTCGCATGCGACTGCATTTCCTGTGGCGACCCGCCTCGGGATTGCGGTTCGTTCGACAAAACCCGCCTCGAGGCGGACTTGGTTCGTCTTCTGCGCTTTTGCGCTGCCTTCTTGGATGCAGAGGCCCAAAGCGAATCCTCTTCAGGGTGTGGCGGCGAGTAGCGATACCACTTGGATAGGTCCCAAAAGGGAAAATTCCTCCAAGACATCGCTACGATCGTTGACGCGAGCCTTAGAGTCTTCTGTACTGGGACCCAGAGGGATCGGCTCGATGAACGGGTCGGGAAGAAGCCCACCGCTGCTAGCTTAACGAGCAACTCTTTAAACAGAAACGCGGCAGCTGCAGCGGAATAGCTGGCTGGTAAGCCTCGCCTGAGATTCTGGACAGCTCGTGCTGGCCCGTCGCGCGCGTGTCTGGTGATGGCGACGATGACGATGCTGATACTGCTCCTGGTACGATCCCCCACTCAGAGGGATCGGCTAAGAGTAGGGCGGATCACATGGCCTTAATTTTTTTTTTTTGAAATCATAGTAGAGGTTAAAACATCAATTAGAAAGAAGGGTTATTCTTAGTAAGTCCAAGTTTTAGACTACTAAGTAAACTGGTGTTATTGTTCTCTGAGCGTGGCTCATACCTAATACAGGGGATTAACCTAGTAGTGGGTGAATTTACGATTACTTTCTCTAAGGTAACATTTCTAGATGCTATAGTTATTTACATATATTATTTTAATTGACAATTATCAGTAACGAAATATTTCAACTCGGCTGAATATAGCAAGATATTCTGTCAGTCTCAATGACGAATGCTTCGATGGCGAAGAACACATCTCTGTGGCTGTATCCCAGAATATAGCGGCCCCAAAAGAAAAGGCAAAGCTTTTGAAGCGGTGGTGCTAGTATTATTCTCCTCAACGTCGTGAACCGGCGATGCCAGACATTGGCTCGAGCCCATAACGAGGGATTGATAGTGTCGCGGTCGCTAGAACAGTAAGAGAAAAAGGCCGCGATAAACCAGTGACACACTAAAAGTATTAAAGCTAGAAGTCGTTAATAATATTACTTTCAATGACTATTTACTTGAGCAGAGAGTAACTAGAAGAACGTGTTCTTCGGTGCCGGTTCTGAGGTAGAAGAAACGAACGGGAAAATTCAAATTTCAATACAACGAAAAAGAGATAAAGAAAAGGAAAAAGTTGGTTGTTTGCTTATCATCGTGCAGAAATTTTTTTTTCCTGTATTTGGATTATCCAGTATAATTGCACCGTTGATAGAACAGCAGAATTCATACGAACGCTTTAAGCAAAAGTTCGCCGTCGGTGCGGTAGTCTGTATAAGGACCCATTGCAAAAAGATCCTCAATAATAATCATACACTCGGTGCAAGTTAACAAGAAATATGTGTCCAACACGTAGTACAGTACTATGTAGCCTACTGCGGGAGAGCTGTTTGCAGCTGTCCCCCAAATGGACAGAAACTATCAGCAATGTATAAAAACCGTGAACTGTTTTACCATTCGCAATATCCCGCAAATGTTATTGGGTAAGATCCTATAGGACACATGACTTGCTAATAGTTTTTGTCTCCAAGTAAATACTCTAGTATAAATGAGATCGGTCTGAAAACGCACGACATGTCGCGAGGAAATCAACTCAAGGCATAACGCGAATTTCATTTATTTTAGAACATTAGAAAGATGCATTCCTGTGATGCGGTGCAGGATAAATTTGTTATGCATTACGCTGCTATACTTTGGCACGATCCGTTCAAAAGACATTGGAAAGCTGTATATGGCGCCTTGCGTGCGATGCAGCCCGTTGCAACGCCTGGCTAAGGCAACAGGACGAACAAGTCAAGACTAACTCTCGATTTGATTGTTGGGACTGCAGCCTCTTAGCGTAATGTAAAGGCTATCTAAAGGCGTCGACCTTCTGCTATCTGCTAACTGCTAGCTGACAAGACCAACTACAGGCCGGGTACCACACTCTTAGAGGTCCCTAATGAACATAATTATTGATCTCACAGTCCTTCACCTGCCATGGATTACTGGATCTATAGAAGCTTTGTGTAACGTGCCACAGCAAAAGATTCGGCAAATCACTCCTCAACGTGAGAACGTTTGAAAGATTTTTTTAGCTACAGCCTGCAGTGCACGGTGTGTGCTCAGGTCAATGACGGGCGAGAGTCATGGCGTTTGTATCTTTCATATTCACGAAATGATAAAACGAAATGATAAAGGGTTTCTTAATAAAAACAATAAAAGAAGGAAGCTTTGCATTCCAGCGATCTTCGGTGTGACCTATCGCACCCACAACTCTATCCCAGGCGATGTGTATCACGTGGCTTAGCGCTGTCAAACAAATGCGCTACCACTTTACCGTACAAACAACAACAGCAAAAAAAAAACGAACAAGTAAAAGCAACCCACAAGAATTCTTGCAAGAATAAAACAAACATGTAGAGTCATTCTTCCCTTCCATGTCCGCAAGGAGCACTGCGAAGCTTCTGCTCCACAGAAAGAATGGATGGACGAGTACCGGCATCGCGCACCCTTGCGTTTCGGTCCATGGCAGTCCCAGATCACCCGGGACTGTTTTCAGCCAATGAGGTTTGCGTACGCACTGTATCCCAGGCGCTCTCGGAGTGCCTTGGACACCTCGCTATGCGCTATGCGCTCCCTTGCTTTGCTATCAAGTCCCAGCTTTGCTATCCGCTTCGCTCGGTCCTCCAGGGCAGTTACCGGACTGCCTAGAGCGGATTAATCGAACAGATAATTTGCTACAGTTCGTTTCATCCCCGGGAGGACAGGGGTAGTCCGCCCCGAGCAGTTCCCGGACTGCCTAGAGCGTATTAATCGAACAGACCCACTGACATAGTTCATTTCTTCCCCGAGAGGACCGGGGAAGTCCACCCCGGGCAGTTCTCCGACTGCCTAGAGCGGGTCTATCGAACATATCCACTGACAACACCTCATTTCTTCGCTTGCGCGGCTGGTGGAGACGCGCCTGCGCGACTGCGCCATTCGGTGAACTCGTTCTTGATCTTCTGCACCAGGTCGGGGTCGCAGAACAACTCGATGGCGGTGTGCGCGAGCACCTTGGCCGTTCGCCGCGTCGGCGCCTGGGCGTCGATGGTGCCCGCCATCTCGGCGAAGCCGCGGGTGTGGTTCCGAACACCGTTGCCGACCGCGTACACAGTGTGCAGCGTCGGTATGCAGTGCGAAACGTTTCCAGCGTCCGTCGCCGCACCCGTGGGCACCACTTCCTTCATGTCAGCGTCCAGGTACTCCACACCTAGTTAGGAACGAAACAGGGGCAATTTTTAAGGCGAGAGCCATAGATACAATGTCAACCTCGAAAGTGACCATCGGCATCAGCGGCGTCAACACGAGCGATGCAGAAAGTCATCATCACGTGACGACGTCACACAAGGACGTGGTCATGAACGTCAAAGGTCGACAAAATTTTTGAAGTCATCGTGACATAATGGTGGCGGCACATCACGTGACGTCACATGATGGCGTCCTCACATGATATCGCCGCTTGGTCAAAGGAGGGTCGTTCACAGAGGCATTACAAGAATATGTGAGTTGCACAAATCATCCAATACCACGATCCCGGAGGCAGTGCAAACACCATGTTAGGTACGGAATGCCTTCGGGCAGGATCAGTACAATACATTGAGAGGATGAAGATGGCTTTCGCCTTGCGATCATCATAGAAAAATGCATAAGGGACTTTGTAAATTTTCAAGGTGCTCGTTTCTGTGTAAGACACGATCAAATGAATGCAACACACTTTTAGGCCAGGGAAAGCATGCGGGACAATAATTGTTATTTATAACTGAAGTGTGATAATTATGACGTAGATTGAAGCGCAATAAAGTGGACGAAAAATCACCTGCACCGTCGGCGCGATCGGAACCCACAACCTTCTAATTACGCGTACGATGCTCTACCAATTGAGCCATGACGGAAGACACTTCCCCGTCCACTTCGTTGGGTATTTATGGACGCGAGATTCGAGTTTAGCTTACCTGCGGTTTCGAGCTTAGCAGGGCGACTACGTGCTAAACTATCACGCCTGTTATCTTGGGAACATGGGCACATATGCTCTCGCATAAGAAACCAGGCCTTGCATTCCGGCTTGTACACTTTCTCAGAAAGCCAGATGACTCAGATTACCCAGATGAAAAATCCTTGAGCAGGGGCAGTCGCTGGAGCCAATGTCTCGACAAGTGGTCATGTCTTCTTCGAGGCAGTACGTTGCTGCCTTGAAGAAGACAAGACCACTTGTCGAGACGTTGGCTCCAACGAGACTCGTGTTCAACAATTTTTCATGTCTTCAAGCTTGTATCTTCCCCTGAACTTCTGCATATGAAAGTGAAAGCCTTTGATGCCTCATCAAACGCGACAATCCGCCTTTTCCACCATGCCCCCGGCGCATGCGCCCTTCCCCTAGCGGAAAAGTTGCGAAACGTCTCTTCATCTCGGAGGCTTTCCTTCTGGCGATACCGGTTGTTCCGGCCCCTACCAAAACACTACCCAAACGGCAGAGGGCAGCACAGGAAAATGAAAGAGGCGGATAGACCGTCGGCGTCCCGCGGCTCGTAGGCTTCAACACGAGTGCTGCAAAATATCATAATCGCGTGCTGACGCCACCATACGACATCATGACGTAATAGATCACCACAGCTTGTGACGTAACCATGACGTCACATAGCGTAACGCCACATGCTGGCGTCATCACATGACATCGCCGCTTGGTCAATGATGGGCCGATCACGGAGGCAGTGCGAAATCAGGTGAGCTGCAGAAAGCTTGCAATGCCCCCGATCCCGGTGGCAGTGCAAAACGACGTAACGTGCAGAAAGCTATAGCAGGGTAGCGGGGGTGGATCAATACATCGACTGATAAGAAAAAGGAAGTCGTCTTAGGCGAGAGTCGCCTAAGACGACTCTCGCCTTCGAGTCGTCTTAGGCGAATGCATAAGGGACCTGTGAGTTTTGTGGATTTCGAATTACCCAGGGCTAGTCCGTGCTTCCGGTACACCTCGGTGAGTGCGATGTTGTGCACCAGGTTCTTGTAGCGGATGCCCCACTCGAGGTTCAGTACACAGCCGGTGGCCAGAGCGGCCGCCCGGAAGCAACCTTCGACGCGGCTCACCAGCTCCTCGAGCTCGGCCAGGCTCACGGCCCGGATGTGATAGCTCAGCTCGCTCGATTCCGGAATTAGGTTGGGATAGGTGCCCGCCCGGAGGATCACACCTGCGCAGTATGCAACCCTTTTATTCTTGAGCACTGTAACCAGCCCAAAAGACGAAGCACATAGGAGAGAGGTGTGACTAACGACTAACAGCATTAACAACTGCGATCGACAGTTAGTCCAGCCGTTGTGCGCGCCACTTCCGTCCTCTGCGCTTCGTCTTTTGGCGCACCTCGCATTGGAGGCTGTAAAAGCTGAAAAACAAATCACAATGTCGCTTAAGAGTGAGGCAATGAATGCAACAGGAACAAATTGTAATGTTATACGAAGCAAGGCTGCCAGCTAACTCTCTTGGATCCGGTCTCGCGTAACTCTGAAGGATGGTGTTAGGGAATATGGCCGCTCCAGGGAGAGAAGCGGTTTTCGCGCTGCCTGTCGTCTCAACGCGAAGTGGTGAGAGCGGCGTAAGTAGAGGGGTACATGAGCCGTTTGCTGATATCTGTCGAGATAGCGCGCGATCTTCGAGCGACGGAGACCACCCCCCCCCCTCACTTCCCTTCCCCCCTGGCGTTCCTTCATACTCCTTACGAATGACGGGACGGGGCGTTTCCTCTCTGGTTGAGGAGCAATCGATCGTTGGTCTCGCACGCGGGATGATGTTATCGCATGCGCCTTCCGTGCGACGGAGATGGCCGGCTCGTTTCATCTGTGCTTCAGTCGCGTTCGTCGCCAGCGCTCGCGACGACTTACTCGCGTGTAGAACGTACGATGCGCGGGCTGATGTTATCAATTTGGAATTTATACGGAACATCCCGGCAACGCGGATGGCGACGGCAAGAAGCCGTCGAAAGTGCGCATATAGTTTCTATCTCAATAATAAGGCAGACTTGTACCAAAAAGGTCCTTACCGTGAACCCTGCTGGTGGACTTGATCTGCTGACGCAGCAGAGAGACGTTCATATAGGAGGCCACCGCCGCGTCTAAAGCGTTGAGGCCCTTGTAGGCGGACTCAGCGGCGTGGGCGGACCTGCCCCGGAAACGGACCGTCACCTGCCGCGCCAAGTATGCGAAAGGCCGCATAAATAACACGATGCTATGCGCAACAACTGCAGACATGGTTACATTGTGGCATGAAAGGCACCACCTCATTCAACTGTCGAATACAAATGGACTTGTCTTCGTCAGCGTATGATTTCAATCCTGCAATAAGGTCTTTTTGAAGCTAGTGGGCTCATCGAACAGGTGGCGTACTGCGCAAGCACGGAGGAGGGCAGAAAAAGAGACAGGACAGAGCGCCATTTCTTTTCTTTTTTTTTTGCAGCGCTCTGCGTTGTCTCTCCTTTCCTCCTTCGTGCTTGCGCAGTACGCCACTTGGAATCTTGCCTATTGCGTAGTTTTCCTTGTTTGACCGTTGTTGACGCCTTCGAGCTTTCCTGTTGACCTTAAATTTCGCGTAATTTGAATGACTGGATGCCGCTGACGACTTTCATATTTGCATCATAAACACAGATCTATCTTAGGTACGAGATTGCGGGCACGAATTAGGTCAAACACAAACTTAGGAGACAGCACGAGCGCCACCGCACACTGTTTTATTAACACTGTTTTATTAGCCGTCAAAATCGGGCCCACGTAATCCGCAAAGCAGAAAGAGACATGCCAGAGCCGCTGGCATTAATAAAATATAGAAAGAGTTCACAAAGCACTTTTTGACGTGCATGTACAAGGCTAAACACGTGTCAGCGGTTCAATTGTCGTCGTATTTCATACACGAAATTGAAAACTTTTATCTGCGTTCTTTCCGTTTTCATTTATAGCTACGCTTCCGCTCATGCCTACTTGTTCATGGTGGGGTATTTAAATGAAATTATGACGGCCAAATAAAACACTTAGTAGTGGCTTTCGTTCTGTCTCTCTCTCTCATCCGTCCTTGTTCGTATTAATTTGCGCCTCTAATTTTGTAGCGATGTCACACCAAGCATCCCCACAAGGCGTACTGAAATGTATATTTCATTTTCATGCTTCGTTTGGATTTATAGTCACTATGTCCCTCTGGTATTACTGTCTTAATCATGTGTGAACATGCGCAATTTGTCATTTTGTTGTTTTCGCTAAGTATGTTACTCACTGTATTTGTCTGTTCCGGTCATTTTGTACTGGGTCAGTTGCCTAGTCAAGCTTTCGTGACACGGCCAGTAACACCTAGGATGTACGAATAAAGCTTGAGTGGAATCAATATGTAGCGGTACCTGCTGTCTTGCAGTGAACCCCGTGCGGAGGGCCTCGTACGGGAAGGGGTGGGACATGAGCGCGATGTCGATGTCCTCGAAGGCGCCCTTGTCGATGAGCATCTGCTTTCCGCCGCAGTTCTCTTCCCCCGGAGTTCCCAGCACGACCACCTGCACCGGAGACAGGAAACAGAAGCAATTTCGACGTTGTTTAGTTACTGCGCAAGCACTGCGTGGAACCATGTGGACACCGTCATAATTAAGGCCCTTCATTCAGTCAGCACAAACGTTGGCGCATTAGCTATATGCGATGTGGGACTCAAGAAAATCTGGAGGCGACCGTAATCTTTGACCTTAAGTGTCTGGTAGTGGCTCTCGCACGTGGGCATTCGTTTTCCGTGGTGTATTCCGTGCGTAACCTTGTGTTTCGCGCGCTGCCGAAGCTGATCTCAAAGGCCACGTAGAAAAAAGCGCGTGGTTTAGATCTCCTCCGGCAGGTGCCGCAACGATCCCAGCTGCTTACAATATTTCAATTAACGAAGTTGTTTATTGTTATTGAATAATTATCCTGACAGCTAACTGGCCCTTATCTAAAGCCAAGTTATGGTCTGATATTATATGTATCTAGTATAAACACTTCACCAGAACCATCGATTTCTATTTTTTAGAACACTTTTCATGAATATTCGGAAAACCGGAAATGCTCGACCGGAAGTGCTTGGAGGAGTAACAAGAGTGTTACTCGGTACTGGTGCCACTAAAAAGCGCTTGAATATGCTAGTGTTGCTGCATTCTGCCCCCATCAGGACGGGGCTGCTGTTTCAGTTTATCAATCAATCAATCAATCAATCAATCAATCAATCAATCAATCAATCAATCAATCAATCAATCAATCAATCAATCAATCAATCAATCAATCAATTATTAATCGAAATGGCACTGGAGAATGAGCCGCAGCACACATTAGAAGGGTTCACAGCAGCACAAGCATAAAGTTACAGGTTACATAATCAATAAGAACACATAAAGAAGACATCAGTGATGTACCAAAGAAACACACGAATTAGTAATGCAACGAGAATGTTTCTGCGCCATAAAATTACGCACTCGCGTCAACAAATTTCAAGCGTAACTTACCTGACGCACAAGAAAACAAATCAAGATTAAGAGATTCATGATAACCTTGCCATGGGACGGTTATATCGCTTGTCTAAACTTGACGCAACTTCCGTTATTTTACTGTTTTCTCCGCTTCCTACCATTACTCCAATGTAGGCCTGCTCATCATGGTCAGCGCAAACAAGGCACATGACTAGAACAATGAAGATGACACAGCGCCTGTGTCGTGAACATTCTTCTATAGTCCCGTGTCTTGTTTGCGCTAGCAATCATGAGTGTAGTTCAACTCGCTCAATTTGCTACTTTATGCTGTACTACATTGTACCTACATCTCCTAGTTTTACTATACCTAAAGCACATCGCTAGAGTTTACGGGTACTTCATTACACTTTCATGTGTCAGGTTTCCTTTTTTTGTGGTTAGACGGCGAAAGGCGCCGGATAGTTCATGCAGGAATGGGGGTCTCCTGTAAACACTGACCTTTCCGCGTAGCGCGTGCGAGAACTTCATGGCGTCTCTGACGGCGATGGCGGCTGCCACGGTCAGCTCGGCGATGAGGTTGTGGCCGCATGCGTGGCCGATTTCGGGAAGGGCGTCGTACTCGCAGAGGAACGCTATCGTGGGACCTGCATCGAACAGCACGCATGGTACAGAAGCAGTGTTTCGAAGAATGAAAATATCGAGCCCACTTTCACAAAAACTATCGCTTCGCTGTAGGTCAGGTTATTTCACTCGCGCATCCGTGTTTGCAGCAAGTATACGTAATCATGACACCAGTTATCACCTGGGGCACAGACCGGCACAGGGACTGCGGGTTTTTTTACGCCACAGCTGATGGCGTGCGAACACCGGCTCCAGTGCTCGGAAATTCGCGATGATAAACAGAAGTAAGTAACGCCCAAATAACGTCTGAAGCCAATAGATCGAAGATTGATAACATGGGTGGTATGGAGCATACCGTTGAATTCCGCCTCATTATCAAATTATGCAATATTTACTCCTTATTTTTATTCCCAACTGTGTTTGTGATGACATACTAGTTTTGTTTGAACTTCGTGTTACCTTCGATAATGTCTCAAAGACGAATATACCTATTGTCTCAAACAGACCTACATCAAGGTTAACCTTGATGTTAACCTTGTTTTACGCATTTTATTGTTTATTACAGTAAAAAATACAACAAATTGTTCTCAAACGATCTCCCCTGCGATAATGCCTTCGAGGCAACGCGGGTATTCTGTAAATAAGTAAATAAATAGCGGCACGCTAAGCCGATCATCGAGGCCCCTAGCGGAACCTCGGACCATAGATGACAAGGTGGCGAATTCGACAATGCTCGGAATTGTTGCCAAAAGTGAGGCTCTGTACCACCATTTCCACGGTAACTGAAAAACTTCAACAGAAGGACTTGGGCTATAATTGGTGCTTGCTAATAATCATGGTGTAGCGCAAAGACACATAAAAAAGACACGGAAGCGCCTGTGTTGTGTTTCCGTGTGTTTGTTATGTGTCTTTGTGCTACACCATTATTATTTGAAAGAATTCAACGCTACAGTTATCGCCACAATTAGAAAACTGCATGCGGGAGTCGGCGTGACCTGGGAGAGATAGCCAAGGCGGCCGACGTAGAAAGGCAACAAAATGCAAAAAAGCAGCCACCGTGGCGATGCACTGGCTGTCGGCTTCGTTAACTAACACGCAGCTGTCCCAGCTGTGCTGCATCGCCCACCGTAGCGTGTGCAACAACTCGCCGGCCTCGTTGGGCGAGAGAATCAGTGCGTTCTAGTTTTTCCCAGTTGTTTTTGGGACACATGTGCCGTACTGAGTTGCACAGCTGTTGGGCTTAGCGTGGACAGCGTTAAGTTTTAAATTTAATAATCGTTGTGGTTTTGCGTCCCAAACCACGATATGATTATGGCGGACGCCGTAGCGCAGGGCTCCGAAAATTTCGACCTCTTTAACGAGCACCTAAGTCTAAGTACACGGGCCTCTAGCGATTCGCCTCCGTCCGATTGCGGCCACCGTGGCCGGGATTCGATCCAGCGACCTTCAAGTCAGCAGTCAAGCGCCATAACCGCTAGACCACCATGAAGGGTTGTACTTAAATTCTGAGGGTCTTATGTGCCAAAACCACGATATGATGAGGTGGCAGGTACGCCTACATTACGGGGAAGTCGGGATTAATTTTGTCCACTTAGGGCATTTTTTTGACCACCTGGAGATGTTACGGCCAATTACGGGGGCCTTGGAACGTCTTTATATTTTTATTACAACGATTGGTCGGTGCTGGCTATTCACCGCCATGTATTTTCCCGACCAGACGTGCTTCCGTCGAACCCTAGATTTCAAAATCATAATATTCCGAATGTTCATGTGTACTTCCGAAATCATAAAATCGGTCATATATATATTTGTTGTAGAATTACCTGTTTGCTTTTTATTTGAATATACAGCAGGCCTTTCATGGCGCGTGCAAATAATAGTAATATCTATGGTTTCACGTGCCAAAACCACGACATGATTATGAGGTGCCCCCTAGTGGAGGGCTCCGAAAATTTCGACCATCTGGTGTTCTTTAACGTGTACTGACATCCCACAGATCACGAACAACAATGCTTTATCCTCAATCGAAACGCGACCGCCGCGGCCGGGATCGAACCGGCGGCCTTGGGGTCAGTAGCCGAGCACCGTAACCACTGAGTCACCGACGTGGACACGGCGCGTGCAGGAGTGGGTACAGAAGTAGATTAGCAGATGAGAGTACATAGATAAACTGTTCCCACAGAGCTAGGCCCTTCAATCTGCTGAGTACAACGGTGAGTGAAAGTACACCAGTAGGAGTGTTTGCACGAGCCGAAGAATAACACCAGTAAGTTTTTTTTTCGCAGACGCAGCACACACACATGTTGTGTTTAAGAGACACATCGATTTGCGCAAAAAAGAAGCAGAAGGCCCTCCCCCCTGCCCCCCCCTCCCCCAGGTCTCCTCCTTCCTGTAATCGTCTAAAGGAGGGCGCGAAGTCTGCCCCACTGCTTTGCTGATCCGGATCTGTCCCGTCATTGTTTCTAGTGCAGGGTTATGCCCATGCAGGTTTCTGACGATAACGGCAGCCATGGTTGCATAATTCGAACTGCTCACGTCGGTCATTTCCCCCAAAGGCAGGCCGTTGTAGAAAGCACGTCATCTCTTCATTTTAATTCTTGCATCCATTGCGAAGCTTGTTTTCATTCGGAGTGGACCAATAGCAGAAGGGGGGAGGGGCGGAGGAGCTGCTCTGAAACTTGGCTCCGCCTAATAGAGAACCATGCGCACGCCTATGTAACGACGTGTTTCGATATGCTTCAACTTCAGATAATTTCGAAAGTATTTCGTGGGCGAATGCACAGTGTCTATTTTAACGTGAGTGGATGAGATTCCTTTTGAGAAACGGCTACGAAATGCGTCGTGACGGGATAGAAGAAGAATATTGCTAAGGGTTTGGGGTAAGGGGTCATGAGCTTGATAGGTGGTGCCCAAAGTTCAGGGCTTCGCTGGCTGCTGCCACCTGCCTGACATGACCGAATGGGTTGCGGTTTCGAAGCATTTCGTGACCGAATAGTGCAAATGCTGTACGGAAAGCTGCACGTTGGCGAAGTTACAAATAAAAAGTCGTTCGCGAGAGAGAGAATTAAACTTTATTATCTGACCAGGCGCGTTCTCTTCGCCCAGAGGTGGGTGACTTCCTTACTCCAGGTAGCGAAATCTTTCTTTTGTTCGCAGCATGGTGTTAAGCCCACTATGCCGGCAAACACGACGGTGTTCTCTTTAGTGCTGATTCATTTTTATCTCTTAGCATTTGCATCTTTTGCGCACACCTCGGCATTGGCGCGTGCCGCCGCCTGACGCTATGCTGTGCGGAGTATGATACGAGAGATAAGGCCCCTCTGGGCCAACCACTCCAACGTTGTCGTGATAAGGTTACTTCCTTATCTATACGACGCTCGTGCAGATGTAGTACAGCGTCTACTAAGAAGTACACGTGTCTCTGGTGTAAAGTTCACAAGGTCCCTTATGCATTCGTTTAAGACGACTCGAAGACAAACGCGATCTTTTTATCCGTAGACGATGTAATGATCCTCCCCCGCCCCCCTCCGAAAGCTTTCTGCGCCTGACGTGGTTTTGCACTGCCTCCAGGATCGGCCCACCTTTGACCAAACGATGGTGTCATATGTTGGCGTCATCTTGTGATTTCCGTAGCCCTTCCGTAGCCCTCCACTACGGCGCCCCTCCTAATTATATCGTGGTTTTCGGATGTAAAACCCCAACGATTATTATTAACGTCGTGGTTTAGCGCTAAAGAAAGACAGACACATGTGAGAGACAGGACAGGCGCTACTAACAACTGGTTTATTGCAAGGGTTGCAATGGAATAAATACCACACTGGTGCGCAGACGTGACACCGTTGTTACGCGTTCGTCACGTCTGCGCACCAGTGTGGTATTTATTCCATTGCAACCCTTGCAATAAACCAGTTGTTAGTAGCGCCTGTCCTGTCTCTCACATGTGCCTGTCTTTCTTCAGCGCTAAACCACGATGTTAGGTACTCACCAACTCGCCCAACAACAAGTTCTTATTAAGTATTGATTATTATTAAGCCGGGGACATAAGGCAGACCTTTGTGAGAAGCAGTTCATCACTTCATTTTGGTTTTTGCATCCACGGAGAATCTTGTTTTATATCGGACTCGAGCAAGGTGGAAACTTGGCAACACCTAATAGAGAACCTTGTGCACGCCTATGATTCTGATTTTCTTTATTTCATTTTGATGCTAGCCCGTTGTCAGTCCCAGTCCTCAACTGACGTCTCCTGCTTAGAACGCTGCATTCAACGGAATGTCCTGAACCATTGACAATCAGACGCAAAGAGATGAACATTAGGAGTTACAGTTGAAACCCGCAATAACGAAATCGGCGGGGAAAGCACAAAATTTCGCTCTTGCGGGAATTTCGTTGGCGCGAGAATGCGGCAGAAAAGACATGGAATTTGCAAAAAACACATTTTATTTCCAAACGTCAGTAAGTTTGCTTTGGCGGGCCTTACCGTGCAGCAATTTCATGCCTCTCGATCGGGAATCTCGTTTGCCACGGCACAAAGTTCGCCCTCGAAATCGGACGAAGCAATCGCAACACACAATTCACGTTGCACCAAGCGAACAAGCAAACGCTCCACAAATGGCTCCACACACGCGACCATGTGCGCGCAAAGCCGACAAAGCAAAGCAGAGAGCCAACCCAACGAACGAAACTCATGAGGAATGTAGATTTGGCTACGTAGTCCGCGATAACGAGCAAGTGTTTCGGCAAGCCATCATCATCATCATTTTCGCCAGCTTTATGTTTTTTTGTAAACAATGATGGCGGCTGCTTCTCAAGTGCGCTGTAGCGATAGTTTTGCACAATTTAAGTGTAGCATGTATGTATTTCAGCAGTTTTTGAATGTAGTTAATGTTGCGAGAGTAGATTATTTGCGCACTCGTGTTTCAAAAATTTCGTTAATGAGGGACTGCGGTATGAATATCTTTCGTAGTCGCGAGTTACGAAATGCATTGACTCCTATGGGCGTTTGCCGGTGCTCCGAAACTATTTCGTTGCGGTGAGAATTTCGTTCCCTCGGGATTTCGTTATCGCGGGTTTCAACTGTACCTACTTAGCACATGAACCGCATTTCACTGCTGGATTCTTCCGTAGTTAGCCGCACTTACGTTTATTCCCTTGTGTAGTTCTTTCAAAACGCCCCAACCCATCGTCTGTGTCTGTCTATCATTGTGTTTACTGTGCTCTGCACTGCTTTTGTTACATGACGTTGATATCGTTAGTTCTGTTCTAAATGGCTTGCTGTGGAGAGGTTCAGGTTTAAATCACCTCGACTACTCCATTTCTATAAGTTCTGCAGCGCAAAAAAAGGTTACCCAAACACAAAAGTGAAAAAAAAATACAGCGAACTGAAACAAATAAAGAAAATAACATGGCAATGGACAGTCGTCGGAGTTCTGCTTGTAAGAGGTCACATTTCAATAGAACGTTCACACGCACACATTCCTGTCCTAGTGATACCCACAGCATACGGACTAACACATTACTTCGATTGTAGCTACACATAACTGCTCGTCACAAGCGATTACCTGGTCCAGTGTCCATTAAGAAGTCCTTTAGGGTGATGTTCGCCTTTTGCTGAAGACGCTCTTCAGGCCACTGTCCAAGTAGTTTTTGTATATTGTTAGTTCATTCTAGCTGTTGCTTCGTCATGCCAGGGCTAGTTAGTGCACCAACGCCACTGTGATCAACAAAACGAACTATCTAGAACACTATCTACTCGACAGCACTATACTGTCGAGTAGCAGGAACTATAGCTGAATAAGAGGAATTATACTGTCAAGCTGAATGCACATAAAATGCACCATCCATTACCATTGTCCCATCGATAGAGCTTTCTGAGAACGACCGGCAGTTTTTGAAATCAGTGCCTTTAATTTTAACGAACATTCACGCGAGAAATGGAAACAATGCTCATTAGCAAGGTTAGCGCATGCACGTAATCACTTTACTTAGCGCACATTCATCCACTGATATTCGTACCGATAGGAAAGAGAATACTCCATACCGATAGAATATACTGATAAGACAGATATTCCGTGCAGACAGAAAAAAGAATACCCCACACAGCTCAAATTATATACGCGCCTCTTGTTTCGAAGCGCCGAATTGTTTCTCTGGAGACTACCCATACAATTGTTTTTTAAATATCTGGGGTTTTACGTGCCAAAACCACGACATGGTTATGAGACACGCCGCAATAGAGGACTCCGGAAATTTCGTCCACGCGGGACTTTTTAACGGGCACGTAAATCCAAGTATACGGGTGTGCTCCCATTTCGCTCCCATGCGACCGCTGGGACAGGGTTTGAACCCGCGGTGGTCGGGTTAGCAGCTGAGCACCGTGCCCATACAAACCTAGCATGGCGTAGACAAGGGCGGGGGGAGGATCCAACCCTCCTACCTCAACCCCCACCCCCCCTGAGGTTTTTCCATTTTACATTTGTTATATACACGCACACATACACATACAAGTACACGAACATACATAAAGGTTATGTTTCTTATCCATTTTCACAACATGGAGACGAGATGTCATGCCGCGGTTTCCGTTATGCAGCGGTGAACATTGTTTCGCTTACCGTCCGTTCCACCGGGTGCGTCAAACTCTGCCCTGAACGCCGTGTTCAGGAGGTAGTTCCTCTGAACCTTGAACTCTCGCTGTTCGAGGAATTCGGACAGCCTGAGGTGCGCCGTCTCCTCCTTGAGTGCCAGTTCGGGGTGTTCCCAGATGAACCGCGACAGCGTCCAGAAGTCCACGGACTTTCCTTCGATCACGTTGTTGACGATCTTACCGAAGGGAGTATCCATACTCTTTCCTCGTGCAAGTGCGCCGTTTCGAGCAACAGGCAGCAGGTGAGCCGACTTGTATGCGCACTAGAGGCGAGCGGAGGTGCGGTAACACCTTTCAGGTTGCGAACGACGCGTCGAGCGTCCGATGCGGTCGGTTGTTTGTTACGCAGGCGTGTTAACGAGTCGCAGCGTTGCAAGGATATCTCCGACTGCGGTTATACGGACGGACTTGCCGTGAATGCCAATGCTTAATTGCCTTAAATTGGGTATGCGTTATCTCTCAGCAAACACGAACAACAAGAGTTCGTCGCAAGCGGCGTAGCGATGGCCTTGCGCTTGGTACGAGGAGTCGCATGCAACTGGGTCACGCAGCTGGCTGGTCGTAGCGGGTGGCCTTTAGGAGGCGGCGGCGGAAGCGCTGTGATACTCACTTGGACGCGAGCCCGCGAGACAGTGCCAAGGAACGTAGCGTAATACACACAGCGGGCGTCCCGTTAAAGAAGCGCGTCTTCCGAGGGCCAGGAAGCGTTGAGGAGGTCGCCTGACGTCGCGAAGGCTTTCTCTTTTTTTTTTTTCACGTGTTGCTTCTTGCAACGTGGGAACGGCTTGTGTTTGCGGAGTAGAGGACAGAGAAAACACGCGTTCGCACGTGCACTGGGCTGACGCCACAGCAGCGTGCGTGGTCCCTGCAGTGGAAACTGCCCGTCCGTCCCTTACGGCTGCGTTTGCGCGTTCTGCTGCCCCCGCTATCGCTCGAATGCTCGTCGTCGTAACCGGGTGCGACGTTTGTTTTTATGCGCGTACGGGGCGGAAGGTTCGCGAGAGTGGGGATCGAGGTCAGATCCTGCGACCGGTGCGCGTATTAGAAACACACAGACGGGCGCTGTTGCGGTATTTTCCATTCACCCAGAAAAAGCCGTGCATTTCTCACGTGAGAGGGAAACTGAACCAACAAAATCGTTCACTTTTTATTTCTGGCTTGCAATGTACAGGTGCGGCCAAAAGTTTCCACGCCGCTGTCCCACGTATTACTATAGCAGCGCGGCCTGGGAACTTTAGACAACACCTGTACGTTACGTGTGAAAAATTATTTGGATCGTGAAATTATTCGGCCAGCTCGCTCGCTCGCTCGCTCACTCACTCACTCACTCACTCACTCACTCACTCACTCACTCACTCACTCACTCACTCACTCACTCACTCACTCACTCACTCACTCACTCACTCACTCACTCACTCACTCACTCACTCACTCACTCACTCACTCACTCACTCACTCACTCACTCACTCACTCACTCACTCACATGTGGGACAGTAATTAACTTGCGCAGATTTTCCCTAAAAGCATAAAACTGTGCTCCGCTGCGTCAAAATACCAACGTTTCTTTTGCCTTTAGTTTCAAGCTATAGAAGCGAGCATTCCGGAGTATCAAATTGAGCGTGTCAGAAGTATTATCCTGACTTTGGATGCCTTGGATTCATTTAGCTTCACTGTCACGCATTCGGGGTACTGACGACCTGTCGCAGCTGTCAAAGGCGGCGGGCGAGCGCTAAAGCAAATATTAGAAAAATAAAAAGACGTGCAAATGCAAATAAGCCCAGTGAGGCATAGCGGAAGGACCTGCTGTGAAAATCATTCATTCGGAAAACATAAGGACCTTGTAATAATAGCGCAGGCGAATGAAAAAATAAAAGTAGAAAAAAAGGAGAGATGAGGATAAATGAAAGCTGCTAAAATGTACTCCTCCGGTGTCGAGCAATGCTTCAATATAGCTTGCTGAATCATTGGAATACAAAAATAATGTTTATTAGCCTGCCATAAAAGCGGAACGCAGACGTTAATGTGATATGACGCCTGTATTGTAGGAGCACATGTGTAGTGCTTATTGCTTTCTTGTAAAATTACATAGCCAGCACCACAACCACAACTGACGTTGCACCGGCATTACGCCCGCATAGGCTGTTTTTCCAAACCAGTTTATAGACCTGGCGTGGCTCTGTGGTAGAACACCCGATTGTCACGCAGAATGCTTGGGTTCAATTCCTGCTGGGATTCTAATTTTTATTATTTTCATTCGTCAGGTCAACGCTGCCGATATCGGCTTTTCTTAACGCTCTCGCATATAAATTACCAATGTCTGTTCTCGCCGGTCCTGGGTAGACATAAACTGTCAATCACCTGTGGCGCATACCCGTAGACCGCGGCGCGTGGTAAACGGGCATGTGGCACACGTGTCTGGAGGAAATGGTTTGACGATGTACGCGACAGGATATTCACGTTATTCATGTCATGACCCGACAGTCATATTTGTCAAATCCTCTTACTCTCCCATGCCAATTTTGGTCTAAACCAAGCTAAGGAGGCGATCACGAGAGCACTCAGACGTAGGCGGCTAGATAGATAGATAGATAGATAGATAGATAGATAGATAGATAGATAGATAGATAGATAGATAGATAGATAGATAGATAGATAGATAGATAGATAGATAGATAGATAGATAGATAGATAGAAACGCTCAAAGTGCCAAAGGTTTGCTAAGAAATGCTTCGCATTTAAAAAAGTACCCGACACAGGCGTGTACATAGCGTACTGGAATAATAACAGCAGACTATAGGCGTGTACTCTCAATGCGCGCGTGGACTATGCCGAGAAAAAGTTCCGCCCGAATGATGATGATGATGATGATGTGGTGCCTTGCCCTTTATAACGGGATAGCCGTATGTATAACCGTTTGCCACACGCATTATGATCGACTCCCTATAAATGCGTGAAATTAACATAATTTCATGCCAAGGCTGCGGAAAACAAATTAAAGCAAGTGGGAGTGTTAGAATCAATTACGGTGTACTGTACAGCCACGAATTGCAATGGCAACGTAAATAACTTTCTAGTTATTGCACAGTCAGTCATGCTATATTTCTTCTCTAACCGAACCCAACGGCACGCTCAAATTACACGCGATAGTTATCTGCTGGCAGCGAGCATTCCATAAAGGTAAAAAAAAAAAGACCTTTGAAATTCCTGTTCAAGAGCCCCTCATCCAACGTCTGGTTAAACGTGATACTGCCGTCACCATAGCGACTGTACGTAGCAAAATATTTCAACCAGAAGTGATACTATAGAGAAATCTGAGGCAACAAGTATGCTTAGTTTACCATCAGCTCAGCGTTTGCGGTCTCTTCATGGTCAATAGTGCACAGAAAGAGCGAAATTGAGTCGCGTCTCCAAATGAAGAGGCCGTGTTGCAATGGAACAACTGCCTGGCATTGCAAAAAAAAAAAGGAAACAAAAGTGGAAGAACGAGAGGATGGGAGGTATGTGGTGCTCATTATGGGGGAGCAGTTCACTTGGAGGCACCTCTGTGACCTTGCCTGGATCGCCTCCCAGAGTTAGAACGAAAGAAGGGCAACTCTGTCGAGGGGCTCGTTTCTTTTTGTTAGACACAACCAAATGAATCCAACATACAATTTAGCCAAGTTGCGACTCCCAATCTTTGGAGGCCCCGCACTGTTCGTTCTGTTCGCTCTTTAGGGACACTAATGGCACTAAGTCGACGTGGATTGCTGAAATAGCGCTACAAAAACTTCCCAATGTTTGTTTTGCGCCCACAAAATGCTTAGTATGAAAGATAATCGTGTTTTCGTAGTTCACACACCGTTAGCACAATTCAAACCACCGGCCCTCGTGAACGGCATTCTGACGTAGCCTTCACCATGAATGCACGGCTCAACAACCATCGCTGCAGCGCAGCGGAACAAGGTGTTTAGCGGAGTACAGCACGGCGAAAACGGAACTTGCGTCGTTCTCAATGTTACGTAACCATCCAGTTCTTTTTTTTTTTTGATGAATCAGGCTGAAATGCAAAAGTTTCATTTTATTGCTTCTTGTAATGGAATGAAGTGTTCTTTTTTGTCACGGATAGTTTGAGCAATTGCGATTAATTGTACTGCAGCTCTACTACGTCATCCGTCTCTTGTTCGAGAATGTCCCAGAGGTGGCGCAAGTCGTGACATATATTTACCTTAACCTCTACATTACTAAAGAACTCCTGTGTTGACGCACCTGTACTGTATTGACGCTCCTGACGATCCTGTATTGTCGTTTTAGATGTTCCCAAGAATTGACCTTTTACTCTGATGTTAAATGTTGTTTGTCTTTAGTGCTCCTTTATTCTCTCCGCATCACTCTCAAAGCCCAGCGCAACATGCATGACGATGTCTCGTTGACAGCGGGGTTCAATTTCCACACACTGCATGCGCAGAGGGCAGGACCATCTGGTGGCATCGGAAGAAAACGAAATTGCCAGGCTGCGATACACACACTGACTGGCAGACGCGCACGCAATGCGTTCCTCCTAACCCTTTCATCTTTCGCTGTGTTCGTTCGCTCTTTCACTGTGCTCGGACGCTCGACACACGCTCCCCCCCCCCCCCCAAAAAAAAAAGAGCGAGTAAGAATTGTATAGGGATTGGTCTAGCTCTAAATCCTGCGCTAAATGCAGCTCCGGCACTGTGCGACCTGCGGAAGGGCGTAACACGGGCACCCAGCGATTCCCGTTCGTAGTCCACAGCCTTCTCAGTTAGAGTTTCCAATGCTCCATTTACCAAACCGTCGATGCCCTCAATGTTTCAGGCAAGAATGTAGGCTTTTCCCGGCACGAGTAGAATCTTGTTTGGGAGATTCGCAAACTCGGTGTGTCCCATGTACGCTAATTGTTGCTGCGTTTTATCGACTTCCTGCTTGTTACAGCAGTTGAGATACGTGTAGTCTGCAGCAATTTCCATGAAATTGTTTGCCCCTTCTGATGTAGCGAAGAAGGCGCCGGAGAAGTGCAGGCGGTAGGAGCAATACAGAAAGAATAAAACGTTTATTTGGTTTTTAATAAGAATTGCGCACTGGGCCCCGGTGGCGCCCTCTCTTGCGCGGCGTGGGTGTCCCTAGTCCAGGATGCCGTGGGCCTGAGCTGATCAGGCCCACGGCGTCCTGGACTAGGGACGCCGCCCACCTTGGATGACTCTGCTGTCGGCTCACTCCTCTGAATAAAGTTTGCTCCTCTTCCTCCGCGCACAGCCTTTACCGTCCCAGGGGAAAAGAATTTGCATGAATGCGTTTAGTGCAAAAGTTGAACAATAAAGAGTGCTAGGCTCTATATATATAACTGAAACTGTACAAAAAGATCCGTAGACATTTCGCTAGCTAACGCTATCCAATCCGAAGCCTCTACTTCCAATCATTCCCATGGTGGTTGAACGATCGAAGCGCCAGTTTCCTCTATAGGTATGAAACTTAAGCTAAGAACTATATGGGACGTACGAAACTTACGCGCGTTTTAGTCCACTTGGTCAGGCAGATACACTACTGTGTCGCTAGGTTTAGGGCAAAAACTTGCACGTATCTGCAAATTTTCATCACAGATAGCGTCACCAGTACTTAGTCGAACTTAATATTTTTGACGGAAGCCGCATACTCTTATTTTCTGATATACCTAGTGCTTACACTAGTAAAGAGACTGCACGTAAGCTTCGGAAGAAAACCACTTACACCACTCCCTTGCAGAGGTCACGGACTGGAGGTTATGTTTTAAATGCACAAGCATTTATATGCTGAATCAGGGAGAAAATTGTCACTTTGTTCCTCTGTCGCGTAAAGCAATTACTGTAGTAAAGAAATGAATGTATGAAGTAAATTAAACTTTCTATGGCGGTGCTGAATATTGTACTCAGGCCAGCACGTTCAGAACCACTGGGCTAAACACCCACGCATGCACAATGTGAATATATTTCAACAACATGAACATGTTGTACCCACGGTACAAAAGAACTGTAAAAGGTGATCTCTTTCTGTGAAGACCTCATTGAATTTCGTCGCAGCGGAATAAAAACCCTCTTTAAGACAGCATTTAAAACCGACATTGAGGATTGTGACCCTCACGAAAATTGAGACTTTGCTTAAAGGGCCCCTCACCAGGCCACATAGCAAATATTAGTTAGACGCTGGAAGTTGTTGTGTGCCGAATGAAGAGCAGTATGCTGCAAGAATTTTTCAAATCGGTTCATTACGAGCTGAGAAAGACAATAATTTGTAGCGGCGCGAAACCACGATTCGAGGAGGCGAGTTTCCAGCCCTTGCCACTCGCCCCGTGTAGCCTTATCAAGCCAAATTCCTCCCCTGCCCTCTTCACTTGACACATTACTTTTTTTTTACTTCGAAAGCCTGCCCTTAGGCATACTAATTCGCGGTATCAAAAATACACATGCGAATTTGCTTCATGTATGAAGTCAACGATGGAACGGTCCGTGAATCCAGTGGTCGAGGTCGGGTGGTCGGCAAGGCTCGATGCCTGTTGCACGGAGTTGGCTAAGACGGCTTAATGTAGGCCTGTACACGTCCACAGCAAGTGCGTCGCAGTCGCATCGCGGATCGGCGTGTCGCGAAATGGGTACGATGCACCATATGGGTCGCGGTAATGTTGCGCCCAGAGAGTGGTCACAGGTGGGGTAAGCAACCCCGACATGAAGCATCCGCAACGTAACCTCCTCTCGGCGGCTTAAACCACCAGGGAGGTCTGACCCTCACGGAGGTATCGTGTGGTACGTCAGAGGCTTTCATTTTGCGAGGCTCCATGTTTGACTACAGTAACAGGAATATACGTACAAGTATAATCTAGGCTCTCTAAAGTGACTCAGCGGAGCTCAGTTGCAGTCACTCAGTCGTAGGCGACACTATCGTCGCGCACACTCACGATGCCCAGAGCGTCGCATGCGACGCGTATATAAACGAGTATGAGTAAAAAAGAATGGTCTTTCAGTGAATTAGCATAAAGCTTCGTATACGAGAGATCATGTGTCAGTTTGAAACTCTCTTCATCTTCGTTCTACAGTGGGGCGAATGACAATTTTCTTGATCGTTTTTTTCCACATTGCAGGCTCGTGCAGAACTGATTGCCAAAGCCACGAAAAAGCGTAACCCTGGGCCCACGCACGAAGGGCGCAGGGGCGGGGGGGGGGGCGAAATCTGCCTGATAGTTTTGCTAAGTTAGACCAGCCCTGTCAATGTTTAAGAAGCAGGGTTATGGCCA
The DNA here is from genome assembly GCF_013339695.2 of Rhipicephalus sanguineus. Classification (NCBI taxonomy): domain Eukaryota; kingdom Metazoa; phylum Arthropoda; class Arachnida; order Ixodida; family Ixodidae; genus Rhipicephalus; species Rhipicephalus sanguineus. The sequence goes on along the minus strand of NC_051186.1, from coordinate 35,620,403 downwards.
GGCAGGTTTTTGACGACGATAATGGTGGCCGAGGCCCCTGATGTTGCATTGCAAGGCTCTTGACTTCTCATCTTTACTCCCAGGAAGCCAAGGGCCAAAGGCAGGCCATTGTGAGAAGCGCATCATCACTTCATTTTCATTCTTTCATTCATTGCTAAGCATGTTGTCTTTTGGACGCAATCAACACCGGGGGGGGGGGGGAGGCTGAGATGAAACTTTGCCCCCCCCCCCTGATGGGGAACCATGAGCGTGACAAAAAGAATGATTTGTCATACAAGTAAACACACTGAATTCATCCAGTCTGTAGCTTTCTTCGGAACGCTGATTTCATCATCGAATAAAAGAAGTCGCAGTTCGCCGCAGGAGCGAAGCAATGAATACGACAGCAACAAATTGGCATGTTATAAAAAGTAAGGCTAGAAACTACCTCCTTTAGGATCCGATCTGGCGTAACTCTACAAAACGCTGGTTTAAGGTAATATGACCGCTCCAGTGGGCGAAGCGGTTTTCATGCTGTCTGTTGTCGTGGAAACGTCAAGTATGTTGTGAGACCACAGCAGCTCCAAAGCTGCGAGTCGTCTTCTACTAATCTCTGTCGAGAGTTCGCGCACAACAGCGCCCTTTCGAAGAAAAGTTCTCAGTTGGTGCTCGAACGATGCAATGTCCACCCCCTCCCCCTCACCGCTGCCCCTTCATGCCCCTTCGCCCGGCGGAGCCGGCAGGCGCATTTCGTCCATGCTTGAGCCGCGCCCGTCTGTAGCCTTCACAAGCTTTCACTCGCACGTAGAATATACGATGAGCGGGGAGGTGCTGTCGATTTGGACATTATATGGAACATGACGGCAACGGAAAAAATGCGCCTCAAGTGTTCATGTAATTGCTATCGTAATAAAATTCCACGAGACTTTAATGTACATGTCACGTAACAACCACGAAAACGAACAGGGTCTTTTGAGAGTGAAAACAAAATATTGTCTAGCCCACTTCTAAGAGAACAGGAGCGAGTCTGTGCTCCATGTTTGAAACCACCGGGGATGATATCTTATTATGTTCGACCGTGCGCCGCGAACTCCTTGCGCGCCTCGTCCATCAGTTGCGGGTCGGTGAGCAGGTCAAGAGCTGCGAGGGCCAAGGCCTTGGATACCCTGAGTGTAGGTTCCTGGGCCTCCTCGGAGTTGGCGTCCTCGGCAAACTCGCGCGTGTGGTTGCGGGCCCCGCTGCCCAGCGAGTAGACAGGGTGCGCGGTTGGTATGCAATGCGACACGTTGCCGCAGTCAGTGGACGCCCCTGTGGGCGGCTGCTCGGCCATGTCAGCGTCCTGGAACTCGAAGCCTGCGTTTGGGTGTGGTAAATGTAAATGTATGGGTATTGTCTGTCAGAAAACAAGAACAACAAGAGGAATTGCACAGTATGATGCAAAAAAAAAAAAAAAATACGGGCCACGACAGCGAAATGGCTGTCTGCGCCGTCTAGTGGCGAGCCATCTGCTGTCGAGAGCAATGCTATGTCCGCACACTTGCCAGAGCAATGCTCTCGACAGAAGACGACTCGCCACTAGACGGGGCGGACGGAAATTGCGCCACTGCATTATCGCAGTTTCGACCATCATTGCTTCAAGTGCAGAGTTACATGGCCAAGCAAGTTTTTTCGACGGTAGTGGCGGTTGAGAACGCTTGATGTTGCATTATAAGAACTGTTCACTTCCAACCTTTACCCCAGGAAAGCCACGAACGAAAGGCACGTCACCGCTTTATTGTCGTTATTGCTTAAGAGAGCGATGAATTGGGCTGGTTGGTGGCTGTTCGTGGTTACTTCTTGCGATGGGTGCTACGAGGACGCAAAGCAGACGACACACCATCCATCATCTGTTTTTCGTCCTCGTAGTACCCAGCACAAGAAGTACTCACTTTTGCATCCATGTCGAAGCTTCTTTTCTTTCGGACTCGACCAATGCGTGTAGGGGAGGGGGGGAGGAGGGGCGTGCTGCTGCGAAACTTGCCCCCACTTCCCCCCTAATGGAGAGCCTTGTCAACGCCTATGCACAGGTATACGGACAATAGGATGAGGAGCGCGTGTACAGGCATAAAACGAGGCAGACACTGCTACGGAACGACAGACCACACGACATAGCGGCAGCGGATATACAGATGCGCAGGCTTACGATTGGACGGACAGACAGAACGAGAGTAGGAAGACGGACGGAAAGAAAAACAAACATTCTGCTCATCATCATCATCATCATCATCATCATCAGCTTGACTACGCCCACAGCAGGGCAAAAGCCTCTCCAGTGTTTCGCTAATTAACCCGGCACCGTACTTGATGCGGCCACGTTATTCCCGCAAACTTCTTAATTTCATCTGCCCACCTAACTTTCTGCCTCCCCCTCGCACGCTTGCCTTCTCTTGGAATCCAGTCTGCTAGTCTTCAATACCTGCGGTTATCTTGTCTTCACGCTAGATGCCCTGCCCATTTCTTCTTCTTGAATATCATGCCCTTAACACTCCTTTGGTCCTTAACTCACTCTGCTCTCTTTTTTCCCCATTAAAGTCACACCTATAATTTTTCTTTCCATGGCTATAGGAACATGGAACGTAACTCACCCAAGGCCTGTGCGTGCTTCCTGTAAGCCCTCGCAATGGCTGCGTTCTGTATGACGTGCTTGTAGATGGTTCCCCTCTCGATCTCCACGGAACAGCCCGTGGCCTGAGCCGCACCGTGGAAGCAGTTCTCTACTCTGCGCACCAGATCGACCAGCTCTTCCGTGGTGGGAGCCCTCACGTGGTACTTGAGCTCGCTCTCCTCGGGTATGATGTTGGGGTACGTACCGGCGTGCACGATGATGCCTGTCAGAAGGAAGGTGGTAGCGAATGAGTTTGACTTCATCGTCAAAAAGGTAATAATTGATCATTGTTCAGGTTAGGCGCGCCAGAACCAGGATCTGATTATCACACACGCCGTAGTGCGGGACTGCGGATTAATTTTGATCACCCGGGGTTTAATGTGTGCCTAAATTTACGCCGTTATACCATGGAGAGACGTGGTGAGGTCAAACAAATACAAGCACGCAAACAGCGCGCCGCCTTTTGTCTTTCTTTCTTTCTTTTAGATGCGAAGTATCTTAAGGCGGAGCTCAATCCGGTGGTGGTGTGCGGCGTGACCACCCTCACTGCGCGTGCGCATACCCTCTCCACACACCTCCTCTCCACTCCACAATTCCCCATGTCCTCTACCCCTCTCCCTCTCCGCTCACCCTCTCCCCTTCCCATCTCCCCTCTCCCATACCCCTCTCCACTCACCCTCTCCCTTCGCCCTCTCCACTTTCCCTCTCCCAAACCCCTCTCCACTTCCACTCTCCCCCTTTCCACTCTCCCTCTGAAACGCGGGCTAGACATGCCGAAATTCTCTCCTGCGCAACGCCGCGATGAGCTCGAGCGCATGCGCGTCCCCTCCCCTTCTCTCTCCTCTCCTACGCTGCCCCCTCTCGCCCGCCTGTCGACCGCGTTCCCCGCTCGCGCTGTGAGAATTAACGGCCAGGCTAGATGGAAGATACGACGCGCGTAGCGTCCCTCTTCGCGTTCCACGACGCGAGGTCGGTAGCATGCCCAACGAACGCCAACGGAACGCGATCGTGCAAGTGCTCCGGCTTCGCATCGCCTCATGGTCCCCTTTAGCGGGAGATGGTGTAATTCTTTCTTTCTTTCTTTCTTTCTTTCTTTCTTTCTTTCTTTCTTTCTTTCTTTCTTTCTTTCTTTCTTTCTTTCTTTCTTTCTTTCTTTCTTTCTTTCTTTCTTTCTTTCTTTCTTTCTTTCTTTCTACTACATTGCGCAACGCTCCCTCCTAACTGTTTCCTTCCTACATGCCAGGAATTGTACCGTTCATACACCTACTTCAAAGAGCAGCGCAAAAAACAACAGGACAACAGAAGAAGATGCACACAGCAATGCGGCTGTCGTCTTCTGTTGAAATGTTTTTTTTTTGTTTTTGTGCTGCTCCTTCAAGTAGGTACAATCAGAGGGACTATGGTACAATCAACAGGACCAACCATCTGCACTTTCATCCACGTGCTTAGCAGCGCGACACTTTAGTTGCCGCTAAGTCATCACGAGCGTTCAGTGGGTAGCCCATGCACGGTTAGTGGTAAAACAGGGACAAGAACGAAAGAACAGGAATGGATCAATTTCTTTGTTAGATATAGCTGAATGTTAGACGTTCCTTTGTTAGATATGACCGAAAGAAGTCGTCAGACAGTCATGCCATGGAAAGCATAGGAGATATCATTTGTAGTTTTCAAGTGTAGCTTAGTAATTATGGCGTGAATGGAATGAAATTAAAGTGGGCCAAAACCCAACTTGCTGAGGGTAGGTACCGAACGCACAGCCTTCGGATAACGCGTGCGATGCTCTATACCAATTGAGCTACGATGGCGGTTGCTGCCCCGTCCACCTTATTGGGTGTTTCTGTGCGTGTAATCCTGGAAGTCTGTGCCAACGACACTCGTAGCTATGACGGCGAGTGTGGAACATGCTTCGGAATAACTTGTTACTTGGCCAGTTGGTGAACAATTGATGACATCTTATTTTTAGTGCTAAAAAAGACTAACACATGAGTCACGACAGGACAAGCGCTTGTCCTGTCGTCTCTCAAGTGTTCGTCTTTTTTAGAGCTAGAATCAGGATGCCGTTGACTGCTGTGGACACTTTTTTGCCAGCTGGACAACGAAAGAATGCGTGACAGTTCGAATGCGTGCCTTGAATCTTTGATGTAGGCTTGATCTGTTGGCGAAGAAGACCAATGTTGAGGTAGGAGGCAACGGCAGCGTCTAGGGCATTCAGGCCTTCCCACGGAGATGCTGCCGCGTGAGCCGCTTTGCCCTTGAAGCGGATCACCATCTGCGTTAAGAATCGAAGATGCTGTCAGTAATTACTACGTCAGGTTATCGGATGATCTCGGTGCAGCTCTAGAGGGTGTAAATACGTAAACCGTGTTCGTGTGATGTTAAAAAATGAAGGCGTTTTAAGCATTAAGCTAAACAGCTGAGGTAGCAGAATGACAAGGCAAACTGCCCACACGAACAACGCAAAAAAAACAACAACAAAAAAAAGTAAGGTTAAGTACCGGGTGAGTTCAACAAGGAAATGAACTATCGAACTGTATGTATAAACACATAATGAATGCAAAAGACAATGACGGACTTTCAACGGTATAGAGAATTCCTGCTCCAAGATTTAAACCCGGGACAAGCAGAGCTGTCGATTGACTGGCCATCGGAGTGCTATCTCCTAGCATTCTGGTTAGGTCGTATAGTACAGAGCGACCGCCCCGGAACGGCGTTGGTCGCGAATTCGAATCCCCTGTCCGAAGAAATTCGAGTCCACGGTTCGAAGTCCGCCAATGTTGAAACGTGGGCTTTGCCTACATTTCTTCGCCGACTTCTCATCTCTTTCATCATCCCCCCAACTTGTGCCTCGTGTCGCGTTTTTCGAAGGTTGTGGGTTCGAATACCACCGACAGAAAAGGTGCTTTTTCTTCCACTTTAACCAATTTGAATCTATGTCGTAATTACTACACTACAGTTAAAAATAGCAAATAATGTACCCTATGTCTTCCTTTGCTTAATTGTCTGCTGGATTGATTTGGTTGTGTCTTAGCAAAGAAACGAGCCCATCAAAAAATACTGTTCTTTTGTTAAGACATGAGTCATTTATGTGACTGTCTGTAAAAGTATACAGAATTCAGTCTTGCAAAAAAAAAAAAGAAGTTGAGTTGATTACTTTTACTAATTAACATGTAGAGGTGATATTCACGAGTCAGTGCAGGCGTCAATTTCTAATATAATAATTGTTTGATTTCTAAGTCCGAAAACAACGATATGATCATGAGAGACTCCGCAGTGGACGACTTCAGAAATTTCGACCACCTGGGGTTCTTTAACGTGCACTTAAATCTAAGTACGCGGGCCTCTAGCATTTTGCCTCCATCGAAATGCGGCCGCCGCGGCCGGGAATCGATCCCACGACATTCTGGTCAGCAGTCAAGCACCATAACCACTAGACAACCTTGGCGGGTGAGTCGTCAATGTCAGTGTACATTCATAGCCGGATAAGCAGATCACCTTTTTTGCGGACTTCGTGGTAGGAAGGTAGTTAACTTTATTGAGGTCCTGAAGAAGCCATCGCCTCCTGGTTTCATTGAAGGAGGACCGCGGACGGCTTCGACGTTGTGCACGTATATTTACTCAGGGGAGTGCAAATAGCTATCATGCGGTGCATTTCTAATCTGAACTTTTAGGCACAGTGGACCTGTTGAGGCATTCCTCGATTCTCAGCAACGACAGCCATTTGTGTTGTGCACATTTCTTCAACACAGTGTTTTAAATGCTTTCCAGTGTAGAATGATGTCGGGGTTTCAGAGCGGCATGGCACGCCTGCGTGGAAATGAACGGGCCTAGTGCTGCGTCAAACAAATGTATGCAAAATTGATAACAGTTTTCGCTGAAAAGATAAGACGAACCTGGAGACGCACAAAACGTCCTTTAGTGTGTATAGTGTTAAAGGTGAAGACAATAAAACCTTTTAGGTTTATTGCTCTCCAAGGACAACGGTTATTTGCGTACGTTTTCCAAATAAGTGCATGTCCGCACCTTCTGCGAAGAGGTGATAAGTAGCGGAGATCGCGTTTGTTCGGCTAGGCCGTCCTGTAAAATGACGGTCAATTTTTTTTAAAACACGAAAGTGTTTCATGCCGGGGTCCACCAAGACCTCATGACGTATTTCCGTCACCCATATGACGTTATAAAATATGCACTAACAGTTGAGACAGAAATAACTAGGCCCTCGCTCCACAGCGCGCGGCGCTAAGCGACTCGGCCACCGAGCATACGTTCTTCAGCACACTAACGGCGAGATATTTATATATACCATTTACCGCTGGTGCTACTCAGAGCTAGGTGGCACTTAAGCGTGTTCTCGTTATCACCAGCGAGATGGCGCGAAGTGCGAGAAAGGCGCGCTTTAAAGGTCGTCGCCCCCGCTCGTTGCGATGAGCGCGCGCCTCCTACCTGTATAATACACCAGGACTTTGCCCTAGAGGGCGTGGTCACCCGAGCGCGCGCGATGGGGGCGGTTTGTACGTCTTGTGCGTTCAGCGCAAAGGTTGCGTTGAAGTTACAGAGCACACCAAGGTCACTTCGCTCGCTGCAGCGGCCGCGTTCGCGAAAGGAGCACGCTGCTTAAACATAAAAATGTAACAACTGTGGCAGTTGTTAGTTCGCGCTCGTCCTCAGTATACTTTTGCGTTCGTTTTATGCGTCCTTCTTTGTGTTTGATGGTGCTATAGCTGCCAAACACCAGTATGCGGTTTCCTCACATACCACCCTGCGAGTCTGGCGTAAGCGCCAAGCGAAAGTACAAAGGCAATAAGACCGACGCTTATTACCCAACTGTTCACGTAGCACAAATATTTGACACAGAGCATGAGAAGGAACGACCGCTCCCTTAGGCTGTCTGAAAAAGATATACGCTTCCTGAGATTGCCAAAATGTTCTCGCATGGCAGTTGCTTGCTTATGAATGTTTTTTTTCCTCCGCATTTATAGATAAAAATAATATCTGGGGTTTAACTCCCCAAAACCACGATATGATTATGAGAGACGCCGTAGTGGAGGGCTAAGGAAATTTCGACCACCTGGGGTTCTTTAACGTGCACCTAAATCTAAGTACACGGGCCTCAAACATTTCCGCCTCCATCGAAAATGCAGCCGCCGCGGCCGGGGTCCGATTCCGCGACCTTCGGGTCAGTAGTCGAGCACCATGACTACTAGACCACCGTGGCGGGGCTCCGCATTTATAGAGTACATATCTGTAGGCTATCCGAAATAAATGTTGCTGAAAGTAGTGCTCGTCTTCGTCCCCTTCTCGTGTACTGTGACAAATTTTCGCGCTACGTGAACTGTTAAGCATCACTAACAAGCCCACCTTCACACTCTTGCTAGCGTGTTACCTGCTGCGTTGCGGTGAAGGCCAACCTCAGTACGTCTCTCCGTCCAGGGTGGCACATGATGGCGGCGTCGATGCCTTCGAGAGCTCCCTTTTCGACAAGGAGCTGCTTTCCGCCGCAGCTTTCTTCGGCGGGTGTACCGAGAACGACAATCTGCGGCACAAGACACCGTGGTTTACTAATGCACTGCACTGCATATTAGAAACTGACCCCCACCCTTGATCTTTAGCGCCGTGCGTTAAGATAAATGGCGCTTGAAACATTTCCATGTATGTGAACAAGAATACACGCATGTCGGTCAGCACGTGACGTGGTCTTAAATTGGTATGCAGCAAGCAGTCGGCTTCAGCAAAAAGCGACACGGCTCCTTATGCCTTTGCCTAAGACGACTCGAATGCGACAGCCACCTTTTTCTTTTCAATCAACTGGATTGATCCCAGACTCTCCTCCTTTGCTTTTCGTCGTAAACATTTGGTTCCCTTCTGGATCAGTCAACATCGGGAGTTTTCTTGATCACTACTATTACGACAATCTTCTGGTAAGACGAACACATCACGGCCTTTCAAGCTCGTGTCAATGGTATGGACTATGCATGGTGTACAATTTTCGCAAGAGCAATGTGATTGCGACACACTTGCTGTGGACTTGCAGAGGCCTGCATTTAAGCAGACTTCGCCACCTCCGTGCAACAAGCCTCAGGCCTGGCCGACCACCCAACCTTGATCGCTGGATTCATGGACCGCTTAACCACTCACTGCTAACCTCATGCGCGAGGCAAACTTGCATGTGTATTTCTGACACCACGTGGTACTGTGCCTAAGGGCGGCTTTCGAAAAAGAAGAAACGTCGCATGGCACTTAATAACAGTAGCTGTCCTCACTTTTCGAAGATGTCTCTAACATCTGCTTTTTTCCTACACGTGCCGGCCACAACATAACCAATGACATCACAAAAGCAAACTCCCTCCAATGCCACGTTAAACTTCAGTTTCCACGTGTCCTTTCTTTAGCGCTCTTAAAAGACAAAAAAGTAAAATGTTATGTATAGCAGGGGCAACAAAATCGAAACCAGCTTTAAAAAATAAGCCTTTCTTTTTTACGGTAAGATGGGAAAAAGCTGTAACAATTGACACCGATTCAATTGGACTTCGAAGTATAAAACAGAAAACCGGTGTTCAAATGGAAGCGCTGTAACACAGGCAACTCTTGTCTCTCGATACTATTTATTTTGCGAAGACGCTTCCCATGCGCGACCTGTCGAAACGAGCAACGCTTTACTACCATGTCAGGGCAGCTTTGGAGGAGCAATCTCGCAAAAACCTCCTCACTATGCAGTACGGAAAAAAAAGTAAAACGATTGTAAAGATTACCTTTCCGCGCACGCTCTTAAACGTCTTCATGGCATCTCTGACCGCAATGGCCGCTCCAACGGCATTCTCGGCGATAAGATTGTGACCGCACGCGTGTCCCACGTCTGGCAGGGCATCGTACTCGGCGAGGAAGGCGACCGTAGGACCTGCATCACGAGGGTCAGTCGCTCGTTGGAAGACACTTGCTGCGACAAGCATGCAGTTACAACCCAAGAGTCCGTTAAAACCTAGGAATAAATACAAGCACATCCCGCAAAGCCGCGGCGATCTAGTCAATCACTCGCGCGAGAGAGTAGCGCAAGCTCGTTTCCTTTCTAACCGTAAGTGCATTATCTGCTCTAACGTAAATACCACTGACATCGAGAACTAAAGGTCCGTCGTTCCTACTTAAAATATGACCTTTGGTTTTGCAGTGATGTCAGAATCTTGGATGAAATTTGTCAGGCCGTTCAGCTTTTCGACTTCAGGCCAGTAACACGAGCATGTGTCTGAATGGGAACACCAAGCATACACACATGACATCTGGGGATTTACGTTCCAAAACCACGATATGATTATGAGAGACGCCGTAGTGGAGGGCTCCGGAAATTTCGACCATCTGGTGTTCTTTAACGTGCACCTAAATCTAAGTACACGGGCCTCTACCATTTCGCCTCCATCGAAATGCGACCGCCACGGCCGGGATCGAACCCGCGAACTTCGGGTCAGCAGCCGAGCACCGTAACCGCTATACCACCACGGCGGACAAACACCAAGCATATGAAACGCTTAAAGTGCTTGACGTCCCGGGAATGAGCAAATGTGAATGTATGGATTGCGTATGCAAATTCTCTCGGGGTGGGAGAGTAATGGTTGAGGATGGCGCTTTAATTAACGCATAAGCTGAAACCGACTTTAGGTCATAGGCCAATAGGATAGTGCTACACTCTAACAAAACAAAAGCAAAAAAAAAGAGAGACATATTTCACTCCTTTTTGGAAGTCCTGACTTGCCGCGTACGTGATTCTCTTAGGAGACCGTTACACTCTCGTCAGAGAGTAGTGGGACCCAAAATAGAGTTCACGTGCCTCTTTAATAATTGTTGGGGTTTTATGTCCCAAAGCCACTACATGATTACGAGCGACGCCGTTGTGAGGAAGGCTCCGGAAATTTCGACCACCTGGTGGTCATTAATGTACACCTAAATCTAAGTATACGGATCTCAAGCATTTTCGCCTCCATCGAAAAATGCGGCCGCCGCGGTCGGGATTCGATGCCGCGACCTCCGGGTCGGCAGTCGAGACCACCGTGGCGGGTTGTTCACGTGCCAGTTTAAAGGGAGTCATCTACGTAGCAAGTCAGGACTCACCGAAAAGGGTAACACATACTATCTTTTTCTTCGCACGGTGCATTACGAAGATTGGATTGAACATTGCATTAGAAGTGCAGAAAGTATAGCTATTTGGTAGGGGTTCATCGTAAAAGAAGGTAAGGCGTGCAAACACGGACACAAGATAAGGAAACAAGACAACACAAACGCCGACTATCAACTAAAAGCGCGCACTGCGGCGGAAAAGAAGGTACACACACAAGCTGATCTGCGCATGCGCAGGTATGGTAGCACCACCTGTCAATCCCCCACACGCGGAGGTCCACGTGAGAGATAAACCTTCATGCATTTCACAACTTTACGTAAGATAACCGAAGGTAGTAGCTCACGCATGCGCTTCCAGCGTTTTTTTCATGATGATATATCGCGTTGTTGAGAGGAAGAAAGTATTACCGCTTTACACGACATATTGTCATTCAGAGAGTACACGCTGGTGTGCCTGCAGAGGCTTTGCCTCCACGAGATCAGTCGCCATTGTATCGTACTTGTAAGGCCTGTACTTGTGACCTGTACTCGTGATACTGAACAATATTTGCTGAGGTTCATTGAACTTGATAAACATAGAGAATGTTACTGTGAAGCATTCCAATGTTTAGGCTCGCCACAAGGTGTTTTCGTGTGGACACTAAACATTGAGAAAGGAGGTGTCGCGACTACCATAGGCGTACGCACGGGGGGCAGCCGCCCCCAATGCCCTAGTCACCTAAGAGGGGGGCGCAAAAATATGCCCCATACATTGACCCCCATAGTCACCTAACTGGGGGGGGGGGGCGCAAAATTTGCCTCGTACATTGACTTAGTAAGAAGGTGGGGGGCCTGCGAGAAACCATCGCCCCCCTTCCCCCCCCCCCCCCCCCCCCAAGATGGGGAACCCTGCGCACGCCTATGGCGACTATTCTTGAAGTTTTTAAATGTTACAAGCACACGTCACTGGTGATGAGTGACACTTATAAGTGCGGTGTGGTGATATGGGCGGTCGACACAGCACCGCACGCGGAACAACTCATGGGCCACCGGCATGTGCATTGTCGCGTGGCGCTGCGCGCGCCTTCTTAGTAGCCAGCCCGCGCTTCGCTTTAGAAAAAAAGAAGCGATCACGTTTTCAACATAACCTGAAAGGAGGAAACCGGACGGGGCAGTTGCCTGCATATCTCACTAGGCTATATCCGCCTGCAACCTACAACATCCTCCTCATCTGGATGCACTCACAGCGCGTACAAGTTGAGCTGATTGTTTCAAAGATTGACGTTTGTCGCAGATGGCCTCGCAAGAACCTGACCTGTCGATGCCATATCTAATCTCCAGTGACTGCAGTTCATTCGGCGCTCGCTCAGTGTTTGTAACCCGTGCAAGAAGCCGAACAAGCGCGTGTCAAAAAAAAAAAAAAGAAAAACGTGATTGCCGATAACTAACATGCAAAAAGAAATCTTGGGGATCACTCTTAATATCGCTATCGCTCATATTGTACATGTAAGCAGTGTATCAATTGTATCGTTTTAATATACTCGGGTAGTGACTCGGTCCTTCGGCTTGGGATGGGAGACTGGTTTAAGAAGACAACGCTGCACGTGCGAAAGTATATCCGATAAATTTCTTTAATTGTCACCAACCAACTGGTCCAAATATGAGCTGTGACGGGAGGAAATTTCGACAATAACTTGTTTTTCATCGCAAGCCATTGAAGATTTGAACAGATGCTTATGCATCATCCCGATTTAACTTCTTTATATTGCATTAATATGCATCTTAGGACTTCATCATATACAGATGAGTTTTCATACCGATTTGCTTTTTTGCTGTATTCAGCCTGCTTTGATGGTTTTTCTTTCGAAACAAATCTCTACTGCAACCATAGGTCGGCAAAAAATGTGGTGCTCACTCAGACTCACTCATGGAATATATTTTGTCCTTATAGGGCTCACTCGGACTCAGACTCACCAAAATTTTCATCAACCGGACTCACTCGGACTCAGACTCACCTAAATATTACTCACTCGGACTCACTCAGACTCAGACTCATGGCTCGATCTGAGTCTGAGTGAGTCGACTCATGAGTCCATTAGCGTATAATTAGCTTTTGCGATGAGGATGTCAACACACGCCAGTATTTCGCATAATCGGTGGTCTACGATACGCATTTTGATCTCGTATCTTCACATACGAGTTATCAGTGACTGCAATCCAGTAAGGACATTGCCCCGCCACGGTGGTCTAGTGGTTATGGCGCTCGACTGCTGACCCGAAGGTCGCGGGATCGAATCCCGGCCGCGGCGGCTGCATTTTCGATGGAGGCGAAAATGTTTGAGGCCCGTGTACTTAGCTTTAGGTGCACGTTAAAGAACCCCAGGTGGTCGAAAGTTCCGGAGCCCTCCACTACGGCGTCTCTCATAATCATATCGTGGTTTTGGGACCCACGATAAAGAACCCCGGGTGGTCGAAATTTCCGAAGCCCTCCTCTACGGCGTCTCTCATAATCTTACCGCGGCCGTGATCATACCATGGTTTTGGGACGCCAAAACCCAATAGGTATTATTATTAGAATGGCGTCGTAGGGAACCCAGAAAGTTTTCAATCGCAGTGTGGGTTTTCAGCCGACAACAAATTCCAACAACGTTCTTTCTCACATTCCGTTCTCGTTGGAACGCGACATTGACGGCGGCAAATCACGCGCGTGGCCTTCTCCCCCGCTAGGGAATGCCACGGTCACAGAGGTACTGCGTTTCTTTATTTGCTTTTACTTCATCTAGTTTCACAATGTTTGCCACTATAGTATGGGGACGCACGGTGTGCTGAGCTTGATTTTTTGTTATCTCACGCACTGTCATATCCAATGCATTAACGCTGCGGGTAGTTTTTAAACGGTTGTTGAAGATCCTGTTTACACGAGCACCTACAGACCTTGAGGCTACACACTCACACCTGCCCCGTGACGTCACCAAGGTTGAGTTTGAACTGAACGACCTTTCAGGCTTCCTGTGAACCGTGGTTATCTTACGCACACACACGTATAAGTTGTGCAAATAGTTCCAGCTGCGGACCCGTGATCCAGTCCTTTTGTACGCTGGGTGAACGTGTTTCCAGGTTAAGTTGGCATTGTTTGCTCATTGTTACGGCTGTTTGTGTAACCCTGTTGTGTAAAAGGCCACCCGATAGCGCTAATGACATTGTTTGCTGAAACACGTGTGTCTTTTGGCAGCTTCTGGTTGTACGGCACGGTCCACATGAACTGAATGTTGTTCTCAAGTGTCGCGACAATGTGCGTTACTGCAAATGAAACCAGTAATATAAGCACTATGTTTTCAACCACGGGAATACGCGCTTGCATGTCGTATACCAAACACCTACATTGTTCATTCGTTTACCCAGTCTCATAGATTCCAATGACATACATTCTAACTTAATTGTCAAGTCCATCTTGACACAAGGTGATATTGAGTATGTTTAATAAAGTTTATGTGTTTGATTTCTAGCATCTTACTTATTAAGTAGAGTTATGTGATGAACATGTTTTATGTTTTATTTCCCATTGCATAAAAAGACTATGCAAATTTTCGTTGGGCGCAATTGCGTAATATCAGAAAGTATACTCGTTATACATCACGATATTGTGACGTTCGGCGGCCTGCGTGCGAAACTATAATTACGAGCAGAGGCTTCTTGTCAGGCCGCATCGCCCTTAGCCTCTGCTCCCGCTCCTGTGAGAATTCAGGAGAAATCTTCAATTCAACACCCGTAAAGAAATGTTGCGACCATCTTCATTGACGCTTATTTCTACATGCCTTTAGTTGTTATGGCGTTGTAAGAATCTTTTGCTGGGTTTTATGCTGATTTCTCTTGCACCGGAAACGTAACAGGTTGCCCGCTGTGATGCCTACTCTGTTCGAATACGTGCGTGGCGCTAACCTGGGCGAGAGCCTTCACGAAAAGTGTTGCCACTCTGATAGTGTGTTTGCGCAAAATATTACTTCGTCGCATTGTCGCCACTCAACAGTGATACGCGGATTACGTACCTAATCCTGCGAATTCTCACGACCTACTATGACATATTTCTAGGGTTTTACTTGCCAGAACAACGATATGAATATGAGGCACGCCGTAGTGGACGGCTCAGGCGGATTTCGACCACTCGGGGTTCTTGAACGTGCACCTAAATATATGCACACAGGCCGCTAGCCTTTCGCCTCCGTTGAAATGCGACCGCCGCAGCCGGGATCGAATCTGCGTCTTTCGGGTCGGCAGCCAAACACCGCAACCACTGAGCCACCATGGCGGCAAGCATGAAACAGTATACTGCAAGATGTGCCGCTCATGTGCCCAGTTCTAAGTGTATTATTCAATACAGTCGTTTTCATATTCGGACATACATTTTTCATCAAAGATGCATCATCATATAGGGAAAAGAACAGCATAGATGGTTGTTAATTAAGCGTGTTAAAATGATCATGTCATGCTGCACTACATAAAGGAATTAGCTGTAATGAGTAACGCTTATTGGCTTGAAAGTTATGTTCACGTAAGTTAGGTACTGAGATCGCGCCGAACTTGAAGCGCAATAAATTTGCACTCAGTAACTAGAATGCGAATTCACAGTCTATAGGTTTCTTAAGGGACCCCAAACTAAAACAATGAATTAGTTTAGAATGATAATTGATACTATGAAAAATAGAGCGTCACTAATTTCTCGACCAAAGCTTAATTAAGAGATGTCAATAGCAATGTTGGATGGTTGTAACTTTACTACATTGTCCTACAGGGTTTCTGGCGATCCGGGCTCAGGTCTCCCACGATGGGACGTCACTTTTAAATCTTTTTAAAATTTTCCAGCGAAATCTCTGATGGTGACGTCACGGATTTCAGCGTTTTTTTCGTAGGTTTGCCCCAGTGACTCCACCCCCTTCAGAAGACAATGCACTACATTTTTACCTATTAGGAACTAAGTGGGCACTAGTGAACGCCGACAAAAATGACTTCAAGGCAGGGGCGTAGCCAGGGGGGGGGTTGGGGGGGGGTTCAACTCCCCCCCGAAATTTTTCAATTTTGCTTGCGTATATATACAAGCACACATACAAACGCACGCACGAACATACATAATGTATGGTTGAACCCCCCCCCCCCCCCGAAAAAATTTCTGGCTACGCCCCTGCTTCAAGGCTACTGGTGCGGGAGCTTCAAGGTGGCGTCGCCACCACATTTTCTTTCTACGCGACTTCTCGCTTACCAGGCGTCTTCTCAGAGCGAGCGTGGTGTCTACGGTATCGTGAAATAGTAATTTCCTAATATCTAATACGAGAGAAATCGTTTGTCTTTTTAGTCTCCCTTTAACCATGATTTTAGCAGTGTAGGCTCATTATGATGCTAGTAGACAACCTGAAAAGAAAAGATTCACGTACCATCAGAGCCTCCAGGTGCGACGAATTCGGCCTTGAACGCAGTGTCCAACAGGAAATGCCGCGTCACTTTGAAGTCATGAGCTTCGAGGAAGTCCGTCAGCCACTGGTGACACTTCACTTCCTGCAGCGCCAGTTCCGGGTTGTCCCACAAGAATCGACTGACGCTGTGCAGATCCGCAGCGTTCTCGTCGACCGCGCGATACACCGCCTGTTGAAGATCCACAGCTGACATAATTTCAACCGGACGACTACCTCGTCTAAAACGAATGTTGCGGTTTGGACACACGCGCGCAGCGACTGGAAAACCGGTTCTTGTTTTACGAGCAGGCGCAGCTGCCTACCGCTTCGTCGTCACGCCGCTAGCGGCAAGGGAAGCGGCAATAATCGCGTTCTTCTTATTTTCAGCTGTTTGTTCCTCTAATCGCATCAGATACTGAGACGGCAACGGCACCATGACGACATCGCGACGAAGGTCGTGGTGAGGGCGGCTTCGTCTTTCAGCCGTCTGCAGGTGTTATCTCGGCGGCCACGCGCTCTTATCTCGGCCAGACGGGCACGAAGAAGGCAGGCTCTGAACGAAGCGAAAAGAGAGAGAGAGAGAGTTGAAAGTACGAAGGAAGGAAAGAAGGAAGCGAAAGCAGTTGGATGGGAAATGACAGGCGCACGCGTACTCACTCATTTTCTTACTCCCCTAGGCAATCATCGTGGGTGACAATGTAGGCGTGTTGGTGCATTTACATGTTGTGTTGTTCTTTTAAGGCGAAAGCATTAGATGCCTCATCAAACTCTAAAATTGATCGGCGGCGTCAGCACGATTGATGCAAAAAATCATCACGTGATGATGTTAACGCGTGACGTCACCATGACGCGACAGGTCGCCAAAATTTGTGAAATCATTATGACGTCACATGATGACGTCACAACACGACGTCGTCGCTTGACCTTAGGTGGATCGATCCCGGAGGCAGTGCAAAACCACGTTAGGTGCAGAAAGCTTTCGGAGAGGCTTTCGGAGGTGAAGAGGGCACGCCGAGGAGGATTAGTGTACAGACAGAGAAGAAAAAGAAGATGTCGTTCGCCTTGGAGTTTTAGGTGAAAGTATAAGGGGCCCTGTAAGTGTTTTCTGTGACAATAAGTAGCTAACGATCACCTAATTACCACGGCTGGAAACCTCGTTTGCTTGTGCACATGACGGTCAGTTATCTGAAGACGTTTCGATATCGCCCAGTCGCAGATTCGGTTTCAGAAAGCATCGGGAGAAACGGGACCCAGCGTGGATACTGTGTAAACACGACTGGTCACGGAAGCACAGAAAGCGGTGACGCACTCACCACGCGTTCCGCGCGCGGGCGTGACGTTGCGTTGAGAGCTGCGGGAAGCACGCGTGCAAGGAGCGTGGCAGCCTACACGAACTCGTGACATCGGTGGTTGTTTATTTACTTTCACACCAAGTTGGATGTCGCGATGTCGCGAGGTTCTCCGTTTCGCGCGTAGTTGCGCGGTATTTTGTAGATGATTCGTGTGTGTCCACACAAATCAACCTCACAAGTTATCTTGCCTTCAAAGCTTTGTGTCATTATTTATTTAAAGGCACACTGAACATTTAGACGCTGTTTATTCAGCGTGCCTTTCTAGTGTCCACATCTTTAGCAGCGCCAACCACCGTCATTCAATTAGGCAATCACACTCATCTGCACAAAAGCATTTGCCTACAGCTTTTGCTTACCAGGCAAACCTCTTTCAGCGGTTGCATTGCGCAGGCGGTGATAAAAAATCTGTGCGAAGGCCGTATTTGGAGGCAGATAATTGTTTTTCCTTAAACGAGTGCAAGTCCACGTTCTTTTCTCAAAAACTATGTGAGAAACTGTGCCGATCGAGTGTTACATTAAAGTATATGAACACTAAAATGCGGGCATTCTGCGAAACCTGAGACGTTGTCAACAGAACAGTGGTAAGCACGAAATTATTTTCCCTATATCTTCCGTCCGGCAAGCCGAAGGTGCCGCCCGGGTCCAAGGACTTTGAGCCGTCACCTGACGCCATCATCATCGACGGAGGGTGGGACGGGGCAGGGGTTAATGCCCTCTTCCCCCCGCCTCACCCGGAGGAAACTGCTGCGCTTTTAATAAAGCTCATTCATTCATTCATTCATTCATTCATTCATTCATTCATTCATTCATTCATTCATTCATTCATTCATTCATATCTTCAGCGAAGATGCACGCCTCCGTATATGTATTGCGTTCGTGCAATGAGTGTAAAAAGGTTTAAGGATGTTGACCATCGCGTTTCCCCGTGATTATGCCGATGATGGCGACCTATGCTGACGTCAGAGCACGACAATAGCTCGCAGTGTCGACAACATTATTGTGCGGCAGTCAGCGACTCCTTCTGACCAGTCGAGGGCAGCCCGAGGATAAATCTGTTGGCCTTTGCATGTTATCGAACGCGTCACGTGGTACGAACAATAACAGAAGAAAACACTGTCCATTGTTTGAATATGACAGATATGCAATCGTCTGGCTTGCTTGTCTGTACCGCTTATCTTAACTTGCTTACCTGTGCCGCGCACCTCAAGCACTTTTCACCACCAGCTCCAGGCGAGACGGTGTAGCTCAGTACTGCAGCTTTAAACAAACAAACAAACAAACAAACAAACAAACAAACAAACAAACAAACAAACAAACAAACAAACAAACAAACAAACAAACAAACAAACAAACAAACAAACAAACAAACAAACAAACAAGCAAACAAACAAACAAGCAAACAAACAAACAAACAAGCAAACAAACAAACAAACAAACAAACAAACAAACAAACAAGCAAACAAACAAACAAACAAACAAACAAACAAACAAACAAACAAACAAACAAACCTCCGTTCGCTCTTTTTTCACCTTTGTTGTTGTTTTATACCTTTGTTACAAGGACAGCTCTTTTTCTCGTGGTTTGGGGGGAGGGGGTGGGCTTGAGGTCGTTTTATAATCTTCAGATCGCGCCGTTTGTCACAGAGGATGGGGTTTTCTTGCGCACACGGGCGGCGCAGGCGATGTGTATGCCTATAGACGATTTTACATTCGACACATGGGCACCGCAATCTTGGGTTGTTAAATGAATGTTTTCTTATTTTTTGTATGTGGTGACGGGAAATTACCAAGGTCCTAGAACGTCTAACGCACCAATCCAACTGTTTTCATTCGTATGCGTTTACTGTAGCACTTTTCGTTCAGCTGCTAAAAATACAAAACAGCAAAATGAATAGCCTAATATGGCGGCACCAAAACCCATTCGTAAAACAGTATATACATTGGCTTGTTGTTCTCAAGAAATAAATGATTGGAAGCATAGGCGTGCTCAGAGTTCCCCTTCAGGGCGGGGGGTGGGGGGGGAGAAGGCTCATCGCAGCGCCTCCCCCCCCCCCTTCCTATTCAGTCTAAGTATTAAGTCAAAGTTGCGCCCCCTTCTCTTAGGTGACTAAGAGAAGGGGGTCACACCCCTGTGCCCCCCCCCCCCCCCGTGCGCAAGCCTATGGTAGAAGTCTGCGCTCTTTCCTGTCACTCTTTCTTCTCTCCTTCGCGCATGAGCAGCACGCCACCAGTTAAAAACAAACGAAACAAAGATTGACTGGAAGGCTATTTTAGAGTATGGCATTGTATTCCGAACAGGAAGTTAAACAGATGTCACAATAGCCACGTGTTTATTTATCACACGCCCTTGCGCTACCGATTGCTAATTGATGATCATTGTTGGGGTTTTACGTCCCAAAACCACGATATGATTATGACGGACGCCGTAGTG
This sequence comes from Rhipicephalus sanguineus, assembly GCF_013339695.2. Classification (NCBI taxonomy): domain Eukaryota; kingdom Metazoa; phylum Arthropoda; class Arachnida; order Ixodida; family Ixodidae; genus Rhipicephalus; species Rhipicephalus sanguineus. Next base: position 35,600,477 of record NC_051186.1, on the reverse strand, counting down.
GAGAGCTCCTGAAACTTCGACCATCTCGTGTTCTTTAGCGCGCATCGAAATCTAAGTACATGGGCGTCTAACATCTTCACTTGCATCGAAAATGCGGCCGCCGCGGCTGGGATTCGATAGCGAGACCCCAGGGTCAGCAGTCAAGCACCATAACCACTAGACCATCACGACGGGGCTACCAATTGCTAATAGGGTAGACCTCATAACGCTAGTTATGGTAGACCTCATAACAATGGACTGAAAGCCCACCCCCCTCCCCGCGAAAAAAAATATGCAGCAGAGACAGCCACTCGCTGACTGCTTCGCATGGAACCCATTCCCACAATGCGTGGAATCTTCGGTTCTAAGAAATCGCTATGGAGTTCCCTGTTGCACCGTGGTAAAAACGAGCGAATGCCAACCTTCCTGTTAATAACATATACTAGCATGCATCTGCATCACCCACTAATTGCTACGCATATTACACTTTTCCTTGCCCACTATTTCTGCGCCGACAAGAGGACTCGGGAAATTACAGAGGCCCGAAAAATCTCGAACCCAAAAGACAGCTGCGTCAGTACCCCTTCCACAGCCCTTTTAGATAAAGAGTAAACTTTCCTATCAGGGCTGTATATCATGGAACCATCTCGATAAGTGCTTGAAATGTGTTTGTATCAGGCTTTGCTTGTTTTGTCGCTTCTGCTGTTGTTGGTACATGTTGTGTATATTTACCGCGGTGTACGTACCGTGTAGTCAGATTTAGGTGCACGTTAAATACCCCCAGGTGGTCGTAATTTCCGGAGCCCTCCGCTACGGCGTCTCTCATAATCGTATTGTGGTTTTGGGACGTTAAACCCCAGATATTAATTAATTAACCGCGGTGTGCGAGGTATAAAACTTCTGTTGTTAGGTAGCGCCTGTGCGTCGTCTACCTTGCATCTGTCATCGTGAAGTGCGTGCAGTATTTGTCAGTTGAAAAAAAAAAACACTCTTCTTTCTTTTTGCGATAGCAGTTATATGGTCGCTCTCACCTGGTTTTTGCCGTCGGCGTCGCTCGCCATTGCCGTCGCCGTCATGTTATGTATAAAGTCGAAATCGATAACATCGCCCCGCGCATCGCGTGCACTACGCAGTAATACAAGCGCGCGAGCGCTGGGGAAGAACGCGGCTGAAGCAGAGATGAAACGAGCCGACCATCCCAGTCGCACGAAGTGCGCATGCGATAACATTGTCCCGCGAGCGAGGCCTGCCATCGATGACTCCTCAAGAAGGAGGAAAGACCCGACCCCCTTTCGTCGCGCGAAGGAGCGTGAAGGGACGCCGGGGTTGCGTCGCTGGAGCAGCAACTGCGAACTTTGATCATAAGGGCGCGGTCGCGAGAGCTGGCGCGCCTTATCTCGACAGACATCAGTAGATGGCTCGTATACGTGCAGTGCTCTCAGCGCTTACTTCGTGTCAAGACGACGGGCAGCACGAAAACCACTTCGCTCCCTGCAGCGGCCATATTCGCTTAAAGCAGCGTTTTGTAGAGTTACGCGAGATCGGATAGAGATAGAGTTAGCTGTTTGCCTTACTTTGTATAACGTTCCAATTTGTTGCAATCGCATTCATTGCTGCACCCTTGCGGCGAAACTGATTTTTATTTTTGTAGAACGGAAAACAATTTTAGTTTTCAGAACATCGAACTTTATGGTATTGTAGCTCACCAATGCATTCATTCGTTATCGTTCTAGGATAACATCGCTCGCATTTCTTCTTCCGGTGGCAGCTGGAGAGCCGCGAATTCCCGCTTCACTTCGCCCATCAACTCCGAGTCCGTGAGCAGGTCAAGCGCGGTCAGTGCCAGAACTTTAGCAGCTCGCAAAGTGGGCGGCTGCGAGTCGGCGGCGTTGGCGACGTCGGCGAACCCTCGCGTGTGATTGGCCGGACCCCGGGCGCTGCCGATGCCGAACACCGGGTGGATGGTGGGTACACGGTGGGACACGTTGCCGCAGTCCGTGCCTGCTCCCGACGGCGGCATGTTCTCCACGACGTCGTCCACGAAGGTAACGCCTGTCACGCAGAGAGCAACACAGTTAAAGGTACCGACAACTGGCCAGGACGTGTGATTACATAGATCCTGCCGGAAATGAAATGACCACGAATTATACTGACAGATTCAAGCAACCTTTTTGCGATGTCGTGTATAGGATTTGTATTTTTAAATCACGTTTAGATCTCCCAATTAACAGGTATGTCGCGCAGCCTAGCGGGAGAGCCTTGAAGATGAATTATGCAGTCGTTCACTTTACTGCACCTAGTCTGATGCTTTTATACGCACCATAATTAGTGCTCGAAATTGGAGTATGTTAATAAATGCGAAGCATTTCTTAGCGAACCAAAGGCACTTTGAGCGTTTCTACTTACGTATATATCTATCTATTTATCTAAATATCTAGCCGCGTACGTCTGGGTGCTCTCGTGATCGGCTCCTTAACATCATGTAGACCGAAAATGCTATGGGAGGGTAAGAGTGTTTGACGAGTATGACTATCTGGTCATGACATGAATAACGTGAAAATCATGCCTTGTACGTCGTCAAACTGTTTCCTCCAGGCACGTGTGGCACATACCCGTATACGACGGGCCGCGGTATGCGGACATGCGTCACAGGTTATTAACACTTAATATCTACCCAGGAACGCCGAGAACAGACATTGGTAATTTAAATGCAATACATAGGTAGCACTGACCGCACGAATTCAAAGAATAAAAGTCAGGCTCTAGCTCAGTAGGAATCGAACCCAAGCATTCTGCGTGGCAGTCGGTTATTCTGCAACAGAGGCAGCTCCGCCACGGTGGTCTGGTGGTTATGGCGCTCGACTGCTGACTCGAAGGTCGCAGGATCGAATCCCGGCCGCGGCGGCTGCATCTTCGATGTAGGTGAAAATGTTTGTGGCCCGTGTACTTAGATTTAGGCGCACGTTAAAGAACCCCAGGTGGTCGAAATTTCCGGATCCCTCCACTACGGCGTCCCTCATAATCATATCGTTGTTTTCGGACTTTAAACCCCATATAATATTATTACAACAGAGACAGGCCAGATCTTGAAGCTACTTTGGAAAAAGACCCTATGCACGCGTAATGTCGGTGCAACGTCACTTGTGGTTCCAGTGCTGGCTGCCTAATTTTATCCATCCCCGTTCTATTCTGTGCTTCTTACGAGTTAAAAATGAGTTGTTCGCTGAGAAGCGGCGCTGCCTTCGTGGCAACTATAGTGGAACATGCCGAACCGTGGCGCATGTGCACCGCGCATGCCGCCGCTTACAAACCGAACCGCTCTCGCGCTCACTTTTTGCAGCATGTGTTGTCTCTACACGACTTCATAGTGGCCGCAGATCGAAACGTTTTGAATATAAATATTTTCACGGTGTTTTCCGCGTTACCATTCCGTGATTAGACACTGACCGATAAGCTTTCCGTTGCGCCGAAGAAAACAGGTACCATAAAAATTGCTTGTCAATTCCTTTAAAGGGACCGACAACTGATTTTTCTCGACCCAGGTTTGTACGGCGCGACGGGAAGCTCACCCTTCGTAGCGTTTGTAGCTGCAGTGGTTTATCCGAAAAGCACGTAGTTATTTTATAAGCAGTATTTTTCGATCTGAAAGGCTCCAAACACGCATGGAGGCTTGCTCCAGCAACGCTGAGAATTGATAGCGATGCCGCTAGCCTTTGTGAAAGCTGTCGTTGTTCTGCTTTCGCAGGAGTTACTGTAATTATGCTTAACCACCTTTATTTTGAGCTTTCCAACCATTTTTGAAAATAGCAAGCTGTTACAATGAGATGTGTGGCTTTATACACTTTCCCGGTATTTGTACGGCATGGTTTCGCCTGCGCCCAAGGTTGCCTGCGCCTGTGTCATGGATGGCGTGTCCCGGCGTCGTTACTCTCTCGATACACGAGGCAAGCCAAGTAATCGAAAACGTAACAGTGCATATGCACGGCCGCATCAAGTAGCAGCGCGCGTCATTTCTGAGACGAAGTGTAGGTAGCAAAACTATGTCGCTCCAAAATCTTAGCGACCTGGAAACTGCGTGCACGGTTGCATGAGCACGCTGAAAAGTTGCTCAAGACGCGCTGACGAGCATGGGATCATTACGTCACGCGAAGGCAGTGCCACTTTAATGCATACTATACTAACGCAGGCCTATATGTACATTATTATGGAGTAATACCTTTTAATATAAAGAAACGAACAATATTTCAATACTAACAAAAAAAAAATCGTCGACCGCGTACAGCAATCAACGATCACGCGGCCGTCTTCATCGGATCATTCATGTTTTTGCCGCCAGAGTGTCATTTTTCGCGACTTTCAATTAAGAAATAAAAATATAAATCCATCTCTCACGAAAATAGCAGGGTTGGTTTGAGTCAGTGCAATGGACAATCTTTACATCAGTGGAGTCAACTCATTTCATATTCTGGGCAGTTGTCGGTCCCTTTAATGACGACGTGGGATGCAATGCGGGCTTGCTGGTAGTACATCTTCAGAAGGTTTTCTGGTAGCGCAAGTAAGAGATAGGACAAATTTAGACTCACATGAACACACCAGACAATGTGTCCTATGTCCTTGTGAGCGGCCTGTGTGTCCACGTGTGCCTACATTTGTCCTGTCTTTTACTTGCGCTACAAGGAGGCCTACTGAAGATGTGTTTGTTCCAAGTCCGTAACACTTGTTGCTGAGCTGTCGTTCATTCACGCTTTAGGAACAACCATACAAATGTGGTTACTTAGCGCACAACAAGGAAGTCGCAGGAGGGGTCAACAGGGGCCTCCCCTTCATACTTGTTCCTTGTTTGGCGCTAAATATTATCCACCCTACGAGGCAGGTTCACTTGAAATGCAGGCATTTTTGTTTTCTGTTTTATGAAGTTTCTGTTGTTCATAATATCAATCAATCAATCAATCAATCAATCAATCAATCAATCAATCAATCAATCAATCAATCAATCAATCAATCAATCAATCAATCAATCAATCAATCAATCAATCAATCAATCAATCAATCAATCAATCAATTATTTAACGTGCCCAGGAACAAGTGTAAGGTTTTGTGCAGGTGCGCATAAGAAAATCGCTAGCAAGAAACAATACAATAAAAAGCAGTAAACAGGAGAAAACAATGACAACGATAGTAACAGAAATTGCGATTTTTCGATTTTTGTAAACCCGCATTCGCCTTGTTCTCCTACGAACAATTTATTTTACTAAAAAAGTTGTCGTTCGAAATAGCACTAAATACATTGCCAAGGTGGTTCAGGCCAAGGCATGTTCCCTATTGGGAATCAGCACTCATTGATATCTGTAATCGCATTGATGGCGGTGAATGCGCTGCCATCTTCGTGGCGGAGAAGCTCGGCAGTTTGTCAAATGTATAAAAACAAGCGAGGGGCTTACCGAGAGCGTTGGCGTGCTTCCGGTACGTCCTCGCCATGGCGTCGTTGTGTATCATGTGCATGTACGGCAAGCTCTGCTCCTCGATTTCCACCGTGCAGCCCGTGGCTTCGGCTGCCGCGTGAAAGCAGGCTTTGACCTTTCGCTTGACCTCGGCCAGCTCTTCGGTGCTCGGAGCCCGGACGAAGTAGATCGCCTCCGACGCCTCGGGAATCACGTTGGGGTACTTGCCGCCATCAGTGATGACTCCTGCGCGGGCGGGGTACAGTTAGCATAGCAATGCCTCCCGCGTCACTTTACTGTTTATTAAGGCTAAAGCTATGGATGCCTCATGAAACGCGAAAATTGACCGTCGGCGCCGGTGCCCCGCTGCGTCAGCACAAGTGATCCAAAAAAAAAAACCGTCATCACGTGATGACGTCACCATGTGATGTCATCATGACTTGAGATATCGCTAGAATATGTGACGTCATAATGACGTCATCATGACGTCACCTTGTACCATAATGTGACGTCACATGATGACGTAATCAAGTGACATCGTCGCTAGGTCAAAGGTGTGCCGATCACGGAGGCAGTGCTAAACCAGGTGAGGTGCAAAAAGCTTGTAATGCTTCTGATCTTGGAGGCGGTGCAGAACAAAGGCGCACGAAGCTTTCGCAGGTGGATGAGAGGATGAACAGATCGACTATGAAGAAAAAGAAGTTGGCTTTCGCCTTCGAGTCGAATGCATAAGGGACCAGGCACGTAGGCAAGGGGGGGCCCGCCCCCCCCCCTCGCCCCCCGTAATTTGTCCAGCCTTCTATATTCCCGGGCAACTTTTTTTTCTTTTTGCCATGGAAAGACTTCCTTTGAACAATTAGGCCTTGCCCCTCCCCCCCCCCCCCCCCGAAAAAAAATCCTGGCTACGTGCCTGTAAGGGACCCTGTGGGTATTTCCATGAGCAATGTCGTAATCCATGAGCTCCATTAGCATTTGCTTCGAGAGAGAGAGAGAGAGAGAGAGAGAGAAGGAGAAAGAGGGAGTAACAGATAAAATGCATAAGGGAGAAGGCTGGTTCGGCAACCGGGTTGAGCCAGGTTGGCTACGCTGTACTGAAGAAGAAAGGGGACTAAAGTTGAGATAGGTTAACACTGTGTGCAAACACAGATACGGAAAGAAACGTAGGCTTTGTAAAGAGCAGCAAACAAGACAGGCGCACTCCTATGCCTTTCGGTCTCAAGGGGTGAGGGGGATGGTGGTTTGAGGGTAAGATAGACGCATATATCTGCAACCCATATGAGAGCGCGACTCAGGAATGTTGAGGAGGAGGAGGGAAAAGGGGAGTGAAAGAAGAGGCCACCTTCTCGAGAAATGAGTATCCGTAACACCGAGCGCCAGGCCGGGGTACCTTCTCTCCCATTAATGAAAACGGTGCGTACACCCGTGAGCAAAAGTATACGGACCCCGGAAGCGCGAGCCGCAATCGCTTTCTACGCCGCCTATTCGCGAGTCGTCCGCTGTCGAGAGCATTGCTTTGACGGAATATCTGTCGAGGGCATTAATCTGACAGAATTTGTCAGAGAAATGTTCTAGACAGCGAACGGATCGCCACCAGTCGGCGCAGACGGCAAATGTATAGGGACGGCAATGGTCCTGATACGTTTGCTCACGGGTGTACATGGTGGCACTGGGAATCGAACCCAGTACCCGCCGCATTGGAGGCGGACGCTCTAAACACTCTTCCACGGCTGCGATCTCAGAGGTTAGGGACAGCGCACGTGCAGCGGTAGGTGACGTATGAAAGAGTAAATAATTGTTCGGTTTTTGCGTTCCAAAGCCACGGTGGGATTATGAGAGACACCATAGTGGAAGACACGGGACATTTTGACCACTTACACGGGCAGGTGAAGTACAGGTGAAGAGATATGTTCACACTGCTGACGCACACATGCACAATATATATATATATATATATATATATATATATATATATATATATATATATATATATATATATATATATATATATATATATATATATATATATATATATATATATATATATATATATATATATATATATATACACACACACACATGCGCAAGCTTTGCACAAATGAGTCAGTGAGAGAACCCCGCTTCAATGCCTTTTTGTCTCAAAGGTTAGAGACAGCGCATGTACAGCAATAGGTGGTGTACGAAAAAATTGTGCTGTACCCATGCCCCTTTAGTGCCTAGTCTGTTGCTTCCTAATAATTATTTCAGAAGCATTTGTTATTTTTCTGTCTGGCTACCACGCGTTCCTCACCGTGCACCCTGGCGGTTGGCCTCAGCTGCTGCCGAAGGAGCCCGATGTTGACGTACGAGGCGACGGCGGCGTCCAGGGCGTTAATTCCTTCCCACGGTGACCCTCCTGCGTGAGCTGCTTTTCCTTTGAAGCGAACTACAATCTCGAGATACAAAAAAGAAACGTCGAAAACTCTTAGTTTGGACAGGTGCAGCGCCACTTAATTAGGATACACAAACAGACACCGACGAGCGCCGATTTGCAAGTGAATTTATTTACACTTGAATAGGCCCTTTATGCACAGTACCTGGTCACATCACTCCCCCCCCCCCCCCCCCCAAAAAAAAAAGGTAAGAATGACAAAATAAGAAAGCAAACAAATATTTGTAAGCAAAAATAATCATATGTCTGCAAGGTCTACTAGCAGGAGGAAATGATAGCGCTGATGCGCACCCATTTAACAAAGGCAAACTAATCCAGCGATGACAAGACCGGTATAACACTGACATTGCACTTCGAAAACGCGGCTTGAGAATAACAATACCAAACACGCGTAGGGCGTATGAACTAATTTCCCCATGTCAAGGTATTTTTAGATCGGGTCGTAAGTAATCGCAGAGAGCCAGAGGCGTTATTCTGAGAGCTTTTATTATCAAGTTAGGAATTTTTCGACAGCATTTTATGATTTATTACCTGTATTTTTCATAGTTTTTTTTGCTTGGCTAATTACATGGGGATATTGAGTCCTTTCAGCGAAAAGCAAGTCTACTGCTGTGTTGGTGACGGATGTGATGTGAGCGCTGATTATATCTTTTTGTCGCTGGCATAAACCTCATTTAAATGCAGGCGCTTCATCTGTCATGTTTTTAATAATATTAATATCTGGGGTTTAATGTCCCAAAACCACGATACGATTATGAGAGACGCCGTAGTGGAAAGCTCCGGAAATTTCGACCACTTGGGGTTCTTTGACGTGCACCTAAATCTAAGTACACGGGCCTCAAACACTTTCGCCTCCATCGAAAATGCAGCCGCCGCTGCCGGGATTCGATCCCGAGACCTTTGGGTCAGCAGTCGAGCGCCATAACCACTAGACACCGTGGCGGGGGCTCTGTGATGTTTTTAGTCTCGAGTTCGCGTTTTTTTTTTTCGTTGTTAGGAATTCTATGCTTTTAGTAGTCAGACCTTCAATATTTCACAGCTATTAAAGAAGGAACAGAGAAAGTACAGAGGGTATGCCTAAACTGCTCGAGAAATGGGGCTGAACATAAAATACAGGCTAGATAATTGCAATTTTTTGCCAAATACTACTAAGGCTCAGTTGGTATTATCATATTATATTGCTACAAACGTCAATTCTTAATGTATCAGACGAAATTAAGGAGTTGACAAGCATAAAATGGAATCAGTTGGCACAAGAAAGGATAAATTGGAGATCATTGGCGGAGGCCTAGCTTCGTCCTGCTGTGTACATAGAACAGGCTGATGACGATTATGCATGTATCAGCAATGATAAGGAAAAAGTTTATACTCGTATAAAGCCTGTGCGATATAAACATCTCAAAGGCTGGTTTAAATAAGTAGCCTGCTCAGAAAAAAAGAGTTAACTACATATAGCGCTCACCGTAAAGTGGTGTTGGTATTGCTCAATTCTCTGTTATTTATTTATACTTATTTCAAGATTATGACAGCACTAGTATGGCAGACAAAAAAAAATCGGCAGATACCACGTACCTTGGGAGTCGATGTTATGCGAAGCATGCGGCTGGTAGGTGACTGTGGCGTAACTTTTTCTACTAAGCGACGCGTTAGAAAATGACGCTAAAGATTTGTATAAATTTTATACGCTCACATATATGTGTTGAAGAGCCGCATATGTGTTATATAGCCAGTTGTTTACGGTTGGGTAACGCTGCCAATGGCAACGTGGGTATTACCAACACCAAAAGCGGTAAGCTGATATGTAGTGCTTATACGTGTCCCGAGAACGCATGCACCTTTCACGAACCCGTGTGCATGTGTGCAAGAAGTTCTTGACAGTTCTTGAACAAAGGCATCATCACCGTGATCAGTGAGCACCAGCAGCTGGTCATGACTTGTTATAGGATCCGGTCGTGATCGTGGTGACGAGGGGTCCATGTGTAGTGAAGTATGTGGTGTAGTAGAGCTCTTGGAATTCGTGGATGCGTCGGTCATTTCGTCGACAAATTGTCTGTCGACAGAGCCGGCGGCATGTCGGAACCTGAAGCCACCATTCGCGTCGGTGAGGTACAGGCCGTCGAGGCTGTAGGCCTGGATAGCACTACGTAGACCAACATCAGTGGATGGTGTCTGTCGTATTCCTAGACTAGAAGGGTGTATGTGGCCTACGTAGCCTACTCTACAAAGCGGCTGTCAATCAATCTGGCATCATCCTCGGTCAGCATGAGGCCATCGCCCAGCCTCGTAAGAAATGAAGAGGACACTGCGTCTTTCTGGCGGACGAAGTGCACTTTACGGTGAGGTGATGTGGATAACATATGTAACTTTCGTTAATGTATTCCTCCGGGGTCGAGCAATGCTTCAATATAGTTTGCTTAATCATAGGAATACAAACGTAATGTTTATTAGACTGCTATAAATACGGAGCCAACACTGGAACTACAGACGTTAATCTGATATGACGCCTGTATCGTAGGAGTACACATTGTAGAAGTATCATGTAGTGTTTATTGCTTTCTTGTAAAATTAGATAGCCAGCACCACAACCACAATTGACGTTGCACCGATATTACGCCTGCGTAGGCTGTTTTTTCAAACCAGTTTATACACCTGGCGCGGCTCAGTGGTAGAATACCTGATTGCCACGCAGAATGCTTGGGTTCGATTCCTGCTGGGATCCTAATTTTCATTATTTCCATTCGTTGAGTCAACGCTGCCGATGTTGGTTTTCGATAACGCTCTAGCATTTAAGTTACCAGTCACTGTTCTCGCCGTTCCTGGGTAGATATAAACTGTCAATCACCTGTGGCGCATACCCGTACATCGCGGCCCGTGGTAAACGGGTATTGCCACAGGTGTCTGGAGGAAAGGGTTTGACGACGTACGCGACAGGATTTTAACGTTATTCACGTCATGACCCGGCAATCATATTCGTCAAATCTTCTTACCCTCCCATGCAAATTTTGGTCTACACCAAGTTAGGGAGGTGATCATGAGAGCACCCAGACGTAGGCGGCTAGATAGATAGATAGATACGTAGATAGAAACGCACGCTCAAAGTGCCAGAGGTTCGCTAAGAAATGCTTCGCATTTAATAAAAAAAGATAATATTTAGGTAGTGGTACAAAGACGAAACAGATATCACGAAATAAAAAGGCGCGTCAAGTGCAGGTACAACGGTAACAGAACGAAAACAAAAATGGATAATTTTACAATACGAGACAAAAACAATTTTAGGGAAGGCTGCAACGCCACATCGTTCGACAGTTGATTCCATTCAGCTCCGAACACTTTCATCCGAAGAGACCATAAATACGCTCCTAAACGCTCAGTACATATACGTATGCATTAAACAACAGCCGGACAGACTACGCATGAATCGTTCTGTCAAAACGATTTCGTCTTTTCCGGATCAAATTTTTTACGCATGTACTACGCATGACATGTTTTGAAGAATCTACGCTATTTTTCTTTACAGACTCACCTGATGTAACGCCACAAAGGCAGCCGCCAGGATGTCCACTGGCGATGGGTGAGCCATGAGCGTAGCGTCGATTCCATTCAGGGCTCCCATTCGAATCAGCTGCTCCTTACCGCAGCGACTCTCTTCCGCCGGTGTGCCGAGGACGACAAGCTGTCAGAAAATGGGCACCGGAACACCATATTCGAGTGAAAGTGATACTTGTTTGGAATGAAACGCTGAGAAAAGTTCTCAAGCATTGCAGCTTGCAGCTTGTGTGAGAACAAATCACTTTGATACTTATATAGTAATATATAAAGCCTAAAAAAAGCTTACTGAGCGTGCGTTATCATATCTCACTCGATGCTTGAATGTGCGTGTTTTGCGCAGGCGCGGACTAATGGTGCTTATGCACAGTACGGGCCATTGTTAAAGGGAACACTCCAATAAGCAACTTTCTTATTGCTGCCCCCTAACTTCACGTTAATCTGGAAACATCGGTCTATCAACAAGAGTCAGAACTTTCTTTTTTTTTATTTGCGACATAGACTTGCGCTTAAGGCATAATATTTGTTGTGTATATTTGTATTAAATGTGCGCCGTTAGGCCGGTGTTGTGTATGAAGTGAAGAAGTGTATTGTGGAATGTGTTGTCATGTATCCACCGGTCATAACTGTTTGTGTCACTGTAGCTAAGGCCAGCTTGCAGGAGTCAGAACTTTCAACCACCAGTAGTCTTATGCAAATCTGAGCCACTATGCTTTTGCAAGAGAGCGAAAGCCGGACATGCCTTGCAGGCAAGTGTTCCCTTTCAGAGTGAACCCATCTGTAAGTGGCTTCCGTAAAATAAAGCACTTGTGAGTGGCGCTCTGTCCCGTCATCCTCTCCAGGGGTCTGTGCGTATCTAGCGCGTAAAGGTAGTTGCGTATTTATCAGCATTTTGAGGCAGAACTCTTAATTAGTACCTTGCCACGCATGTCGCTGTTGCTTTTCATAGCCTCTTGCACGGCCAGAGCTGCGCCCACCGAGGCCTCGGCGATCAGGTTGTGCCCGCAGGCGTGGCCTATGTCGGGCAATGCGTCGAACTCACACAGCAGGGCTATACAGGGTCCTGGGTCACGTTATTAAGACGAAGACAATAAAGGGAGAGAGGGATCTTATGAGAGACAGAAAGAGACATAGATGCTGGCTGTATAAAACAAGATGGAGGGTCTAGCCTTGTTGACAGCATGCCGCGCAACCTGACGTGGTCCACAAAGTAGTGCTCGCAATAATGTCACCCATTTTACAATGGCCTTATTTATGCACAATCAGGATTGTATAACAAATGCTAAGTTTTCTTATAACAGCAAACCCTTGCTACACTACTTTTGATACATTGTCTTCTATAATGCCTGGTATTGTTCGTATTCGCTTCACATGTTCTGCGTTTTCTTTTATGATATTTTTCGTTCTTTCCCCCTTAAACATAATAGTCCTATTTATATCCTGGGAGAACTAACTAACTAACTAACTAACTAACTAACTAACTAACTAACTAACTAACTAACTAACTAACTAACTAACTAACTAACTAACTAACTAACTAACTAACTAACTAACTAACTAACTAACTAACTAACTAACTAACTAACTGAATGCGCAGTGCGGATACGTCCACTGGGAATGTGAAGGAGAAAGTGCCTCAGACAGGCTGGCCGACGTTTCGAAAGGAGGACCTAAACGCAGTGTTCACAAACACATGTTGACTTTAAAAACAAGGCGTTGCGTAAGTTCTTACAGCAAGCGTGAATTGGTCGTGTATGCAACATAATTCCCGGCATCCGCGCTGCGCAGATACATCGACTATTATATCAGTATTAGAGTTGCCAGTTGGCCTCGTTGGTGCGCATTGACTTCAGACATAACCAATTAGCGCAAAAAAGGACAACGGTCAAGAGGAAGAAAACACCGCGTCCCGTCTGTTTTCTTCATCCTGTCCGTTGCCACTTTTTGCGCTAATTAGTTATGCCTGAACACAAATTCAGACACGTCTAGCGCGGAGTTGACAGCCGCGACCACCCAACAGCACAAAGCAACAACAACGACGTGCGTAGCCACAGTGTCGGTAGATGGAGGCACGTTTGCAACACACTGAGGCCTACGTGGATAGAACGCTAATGATCAGCGAACGTTTTCATCTCGTTTTTGTTGTCGCTATGTCCACGCTTCACTGCTGCTGTCACCGCTCGTCGCAGAGGTAAAGGAGGGCACATGCATAATGACAGCTGTATGCGTCACAGCAAAGAAAAAAAAAAGAAACGACTGAGGTTTTCGTGGCGCGCCCCACCCCGAATGGCGACGGAAAGCCCCTCCGCTCTTACCTTCTGCACCGCCGGGTGCGTGGAATTCCGCCTTGAACGCAGTGTCCAGCAGGTAATTACGCGTCACCTCGAAGCCACGCCGTTCCAAGAAGTCCGTGAGCCAGTCGTGACATTGCACTTCCTTCAGGGCGAGTTCGGGATGCCCCCAGACGAAGCGACTCAGTTCGTACAGGTCCTCAGAGTTCGCCTCGACGACCTCATTCACGAGGTCCTTCAGATCGACGGCCATCGCTTTCAACGGTAAGTCGGCACTGTAGGCTTTGCTCGGTACGAAACTTGATATATATATCCCCTAGCTGTACTACTCCGCTTCACGTAAGATTCTCGTGGTCGTTGACACTGTCTGAATGAGGGCCTCCTTCGGGTGCTTGAGTTCCGAGGGCTCTATGGAAGAAAGGAAGGCACAAACAGTAAGGACAACGCATTGGGCTGTTTGAAGACGCGACACCTTATCTGGCCGTATTTTTAGATAATCTGGCAAAACATGTAGAGGCTGAGAGTGTGACCGGTAAAGGGCAGAGGGTTAGCCTTCGTTTGCCCTTCTTTTGCGGAACAGCGGCGGCTGTGTTCGCCAGGAGAAAATTCGCATGACGTTTTCTTCTCTTTTTTTTTCTGTTCACAGCCAAGTAGAGATTAACCGTAGCATAAAGTTCAATACCACATAAAGGCGAGATAAGGGACAGCGCAGAAGAATGCAATCTGTTACTTTACGGGGTGAACAGCAATTTATGGACGATAAGCTACGCGGAGATATTCAGTGTACAAAAACATCCTAACGTCTGGGGACGTGCACACGGGGCCGTCGTTAAACGGAACGCCATTTGGTCAGGCAGAAACCGGATATTGAAGGGAAAAAGAAAGTCACATCTGAGCGATAGGGAGAATGACAACAGGACAGACAGAGACGCTAACTAACAAAACGTTTTCAATGTCGCTATGTCGTTATTTTAAGCGAATAATCGCTTCCAACATACCGTATCAGGTCCATAAAATGAATGCATTAACATCAACCTACGATAAAGACGGATCATGAGGCTATATTTGTGAGGATGTATATTGATAGCTTGCTCGTGTCGTCGCGGGCGTACTGCATATCTGCAACATGGCGGCTTAGATGACGTCAGAGCAATATAACCACGCGGCGATTAACCTTGTTCAGTGTGATAACGACGTAGTTGAAACGTTGTTGGGCATCTGTGCATAAATAACGAAGGAACCAGCATGCGATGTGCTGATTACACTAACGTGACATCACAAAGTTCGTGTCCTACCATGTTGGTGCTCCAATGTGGCTGTTTCTCTGACGTCAGAGTAGGCCATCTCTTAGTTCGGTTACAAACGACATTTACAAAGTGTCCAAAAAAACGGCAGGAAGTGGAAGATGGAAGCTGCGATGAAAAAATCCGTAAACAGGCGGTGGGTGCTCGAGCCAACGTTTCGACAAGTGGACTTGTCTTCTTCAAGGCTGGAACTCCAGCCTTGAAGAAGACAAGTCCAGTTCCAGCCTTGAAGAAGACAAGTCCACTTGTCGAAACGTTGGCTCGAGCACCCACCGCCTGTTTACGGATTTTTTCATTTACAAAGTGTGCTGTTCAACACTGAAAGCTTCAGAGCGCAGATCAGCCTTCTGCTCCTGCACACGTCGGTTACTACAGAGCAGCAATACTTTTGCTTGGTCAAACCACCGGGGTGGTCTAGTGGTCATGGTGCTTGGCTTCTGATCACGGGATCGAATCCTGGCCGCGGCGGCCTCATTTCGATAGAGGCGAAATGCTAGAGGCCCGTCTATTTACATTTGGGCGCACATTAAGGAACACCAGGTGGTAGAAATTTCCGGAGCCCTCCAGTACGGCGTCTCTCATAATCATGTCGTGGTTTCGGGGCGTAAAACGCCAACAAATATTATTTATATTTAGTTGCTTGGTCAACAACCCTTGTTTAGTAATGTTTAGCATATCGCGCTGGTCGTCCTTGCCTCCCGATCTATGGCAAGCTAGGAGCGCCTGACAAATGGGAAGGGCTATTGCCCCTGCTGCACGTGAACCGAATTGTGCATGAGGTATTTCATTAGATTATGCCAGATGGAATCTCAACAATGCCGTTTTGAGGAAAAGTGCGCATTATCGCATCATGGTATTATGGCATTATGCCAATAATAAACAAAAAAATTTTAAATTGGCATAATGTAAAAGGAGATGTTGGCACAATTAAGGCGCCGGCTACTCCTTAGCCCTTGAATGGAGATCGAGCACACAACATAGAAATAGCATACAGACAGCAGTACATGTAAAATAAGCACACGAGCGCACGTATGGAAAAACACACTCACACACACATATCAAACAACACCGTCGTAACGTAAGAGGAGATGTCCGAAAGGCAATTAATAATGTCTCTGATAATGCCACTGGTCAGCATTGAATTGAATCGGCACATTCGCAGCTTTTTGCAGCTCTCTGGCATGGCGGCGCGGCTGTGAGCTAGGCCAGCAGCGCCGCATTTTTCGACATACTGAGCGAGTATAGTAACATATGGGGCTTTACCGTGCCAAAACCACGATATTTATGAGGGACGCCGTAGCGAAGGGCTCCGAAAATTTCGACCATCTGGTGTCCTTAGCGTGCACTGACATCGTACAGTACACGGGCCTCTAACATTTCGCCTCCCTCGAAATGCGACCGCCGCGGTCGGGATCCAACCCGCCACGTTCAGGTCAGCAGCCTAGCACCGTAACTGCTACACCACCGCGGCGGACCATTCTGAGCGACTATGCTCGTATTACGATCAATTGGTATAAAAATATTGCACTTAGTGTCTGTGTTCCTGTTTTCGTCCTGCCTTATTTTCGAAGTTTAAATGAAATTGCCGAGTGAAAATTTCGTCGGTAGCTTCATATCACCCCAGATCAAGCATGGCGCAAACGTACTGACACATACGCACACAATAGGGATGGTCGATTAAAATTTTTAATCGATTAGTCGTTAATCGTTAATCGATTTAGCCTTTAATCGATTAATTGCTTTCGGTGGAATGTTTTAATCGATTAATCGACATTTCTTGTGGGTGCTTTAAAACCAATATCTCTTTGTTTGAGAGGCATCGTTCGTGTATCAGACGCGCTGACGATCGAAAATTCCTACTTTCGAAAGTGTCAATGACGGGCCCGTCGTCGTTGGTTGATGTCGCGGATTTAAGCATCTGTGGCCATCATCCCTGGACTATTCGGCAGCAGGTCGTATTTCCCCAAAGCCTCCCTACTCGAGCTCATCGAAACCGGAGGCGCGGTCGGGGACCACACTGATTGGAAAGTCGCAGCTGAAACATGCAGTGTGGCGGAGGGTGAGGAAATCCCTAGAAAGGTAAAAGAGAGACGAGGAGGAAGAGGAATTAAATAACACGCTCGCTCTCGTAAGCACGGCATCTTTTCTCGGTTTGTCGGTTAGATATTGTGGAAGCCCTACATAATACTATAATTGCGGACTGACGCGATCATTTTTTTTTTTTTAGGTCACCCATGCAGGGATTACACGGAAACATACTGGCCTCAAAAAGACCATCGGTACAGGCAACTGCGGGAGTGATATAAGTTTCTGCCTCTCGGCTAGAATAAACAGCAGCTGCGCCAGTGTACTCCGCAGGTTTCATCTGATCGTTGCTGGCGCCACTGGCACCTTTTCAATCGTGCGTACAACCTGAACTGTGAGCGCTATCGAGTGTATTAGACATTACAACATAAATTTCGCGACTGTCCTTCTTTCTTGTCACAGCAGAAGGCGGGGGCCTCTAGCTGAAAGCGGTATTTCTCCCTAAATATGCGACCATACAGTGTTACTAAATGCTACAAGGTCATTTCTTCAATAGTAATGCACTGGATGCTAGACGTTCGGTAAACCGACGCGTAAAGTTGCGGATTACATATATAAAGGGTCTATAAGACCCTTCTCACAATTCACAAGTGCCCATTTCTGCGCTACATTTCATCTCAACTAATGGCAGCAACTTTCGTGCTCCAAGTGGAGACGAGGTCGTAGTTGCACGCGGGCTCTCTATTATGCCTGTTCGAGTCAAGAGAGCCGAGTCTACATTTTCCGCGTCCCAGCGCAAGCAAACCACGCTGGAACATTCTGTTTGAAGAAGTGACTAGCCGTCATTAATTGAGCTAACTGCATCACAGGAAAGCTAGATGAACAGTTATGAAAATGGTATATACCCTATAAGACGGACAGTTGGGCTAGTTGGTATACAGCGTAATAAAAGATGGTTACTAGCGTCCTTGTCAGCTTTACGCTAGCAAACGTGTCTTATTATGTATATACGGATTACCTAATCCTCTGCCCATCATCGTACTTCATCACTCTTTTTCCCCCGTTGCGTTTTCCCCGGAGCAGAGTAGCAGGCAGGGCCGTACTAGCTCAGGCCACCCTTTCTGCCTTATAATATATTTTTTCTCTCTCTCTCTCTCTCATTGGTAAACAATATTGTATTTGCTAAAGAGTAAAACAGAACGGCACGAAGAACGAGTCAGGAAATAAGCAGCGCATATTACAATGCAGCACTTACACAAGAAACGAGTAAAATCTGAAGGCTGAATAAAATACAAAGAAAGTTGCGACTGACACTACAGGCGACGAAAACTACTCGTTTATCAAATGTAAGGAGAGATGCGTTTATACGGCAACACAATGAAACAGCGCGGCAAAAAACGAACACGAACAAAATAAGCAACAAGACGATGCGGTGGCACGTATGAGGCAGTAACAGCAGTAGACTGTGAGCGCTGTGAGCGGGAGTGAAGCGGGCAAGTTCATTTCTGCCACGATGGGTTGGAGCCGCCTCCTGCCTGGGTTTGAAGCATTGGGAAGTGCTGGGAGTTGGACGCCGTACCCGTACGCGACGGATATCAGGGCGAGTTCATATCTTTCTCTATGGGGTATGACCACCGCCAACTCCGGGCTCGTTCTGCTAGCGCGGATATATGCGCTGTAGTGAAAGGAGTGAAAGAGAGGGGATGTGCACATCTGCGTCTCAGGATAGCGCGCCTCGCAGTGATGCGCTCCGGCCAAGGGGCCAGGTTGGGGGCGGCAGTGGGGAGTGCCGTAATCGATTAATCGAATAGTTTCAATCGATTAATCCAAAGCCGGAAATCGATGACGATTAATCGATTAATTGTGGACCTTTAATCGATTAATCGTTCATCGATTTTACCATCCCTAGCACAGAAGCGTCATGCGTCAGGCACAAGTGCCCTTAAAGCACTACAGAAAGGTGCCGGTACTTCAATCGCTTTTGCGATCGGCGTCACGATCAACACGAATTGGTCAACAACGCAATGAAGGGGAGTATAGTTCGTTGCACTTCATCTTGAGGAGCTGTACTATCGATAAGATTATGAAAGAGATTGTCGGAAGCAGAAGGATCTATCGGCCGACACCTGTCGCAAGTCTTGAATGAATGTTCCGTAACGATAAAGGCTGTGTACTGATTGTTGATGAGGTCATCTTTGACGAGCGCAGCGGCAGATCAAACAGGCAAGACAAGGCAAGCAAGAGAGTGGCGCAGAAAGAAAGCACACAGCGGTCCACTGTTATTAAAGAGAACATCGTAGCGTGTGAGGCCGCTCGGCGGCGCCACCACCAGCCGGCGGCGTCAACGAGCTTCGCGCAGGCGCAATGCCCGTGGCAGCCCGCTGCGACTGGTGCTTTTTCGTCGCGTGAACAGTTCGAGTGCACGGTTCGTTTTGCAACGATCGCGGCAACGAAAGAGCACCACTCACAGTGCGCACTGCGCCTGCGCAATACCCTTTGCAGCCGCCGGTTGGCGGTGGCGTAGAGCGGCCGCCAGGCGCTTGTTGTTCCTGTTAATAGTGAACAGCTGTCTGCTGCTCGCGCACTGGAATAAGTGCTCTGAGCGTTACCTTTTGAGGATGTGAATACGCTTCGCTTAATAAACTTGAGAATAAGGTGGAATTCCCATTTGATGAATTATTAAGGGTCAAGAGATGGCTTACTTGAATGAAGGCAGAGAGGTCAGCCCCAGCTCTCAATCGTCCTCTGCTCCGAACTACTGTGCAGTACGAAAGAAAAGGTAAATGTCTGCTGAAAAATAGAAGTAAAGGATTAGGGATGGAAAGCGGATTCGAGTTCACTGGTTTGATGTCAGCTGAAACAGTCTAGAAATGTCATCCAAATAGGCGGACCAAAAAAAAAGCCACAGCATTCTAAACTTACAGACTACAAGGGGCGCAATGCCTAAGATAGAGATTATCGTGTATTCTTCAAACCATCACACGATCATAACTACAGGACAAGTCGGTCAGCCCTCTATATTTTGTCACAGTGATGCACCCTCACCTAGGTAGTACAATGACGATAAACCGCACAGAAGATCGCCAAAGACAGCGGCGTCTGGGATTCTCATGTGTGTCAGCGGCCCCAACGTCAAGACAGCTATCTAAGCGCTGTGATAAGCGTTTCAGGTAGTGCTAACACCGCGGCGTGGGCGCGTTCAGCGGCCGAGTAGTCAGGAGACCACGCGTAGGATGTTGCACAGCGACTACAACAGGTGTTTCAGCATTTTTTCAACTTTTTTTTTCTGTTGTCAGTACTTCGTTATCGTTGTTGGTCGAGAGGCATGACAGAGTTTTCCGGCGAGAGTTCATTTTATGACGACGAGTGCGGCCAGAGCAAGCTTGAATGCTCTATGAGCTCTCATGAGAGAAACCGCACCTGTGGAGCTTTGCAAGCACCTGCGAAAAACGTATCGCATGAATAAGCGTTACATGCATAATTGAGCTGGTCCTCGGCCCATGCAGTTCTGAATTACATCTGCAGGCAGGTGTAGTTCAGAACGTCGAATGACGAAGTATTATGTGACTGAATAATTTTGCCGTATATTGTTTATATTATTAGATAGCAGTGACCCCGTGATAGCGTATGATATGATGTGTACTTATATTGCCACGCCCCCCGCAGGGGCGTGGCAATATAATTACACATTGTATCATGCGATATGTACACATCATATCATTCGTGGGGAGTTTCGACACTTCCCACGCCTCGCCGTGCGTTGCTTTGCCGTGTGCGGGGAAAATGGGTTCCTGGGGGTTGAGCCGACGCTGGTTTATTGGACCTCTAAGGCCCATCGGCAGAGGCAACACACCCCTTTGGCCCCGGCTTCACGTAGACGGCACCCCTAAGCTGCCTCACCAAGGGGTAATCGGCGGTCGCCTTTTCCTATCCCCCCTTCTGATCTTTCACTTTCCTATCTCCTTTCCTCGCTGTCCGGTCTCATACTCTCTTCAGTTACTTCCCACTTATCGTAGGCGGCATTGGTTAACCACGTGCGACTAGTGAACCTTGGTCTATGCGCATTCGGTTATCGTAGCGGTGTACAGCTGACGTCTGCATATTTCAGCACCATGAATCTTATAGCGTCCTCATCTTGGGCTCCATGGTGGGTGGCCGCCATCACTTCTGAATATAATCCTCATATCATGCATAGAGCATTCCCACTACTAATGATCGAACCGCTTCAATGCGCGTACGCACCGAAGAGCTGAATTTTCTGAGCCGACCCAAAGAAATATTCCCCCACTACCATGCTGTACACAGTGAGAAGTCTGGCAGATCAGCTAGAACAGTATCCCCATTTATAGTATCCAGATCACTGACAAACACCTTAGTTGCGGGCTATAAAATCACTAAAATGCCTAGTCGAGGCCTCCTTCTGGAACTCCGTGAGAAGATACAGTTTGACAAACTATAAAACCTCGTAACTTTCGGTGACATTCCAATCACCGTAACACCACATCGATCAATAAACTCCGCCCGCGGAGTCGTATCGTATCAGACGTAGATCTCTTTGACCTTACCGAGACCGAACTCCTCGAAGGGTGCAAGGACCAGAACGTGACCAATGCAAATCGAATTGTGATCCGAAGGAACAGCCAGGAATTCCCCACTAAACACTTGATACTTACCTTTGCCACATAGCGAACTATCAGAAAGCATAGAAACCGGGTACACAGAGACAACCATCAGACCGTACATCTCAAACCCTCGCCGATGTTTTCAATGTCAAAGATTTGGCCATGGCTCTCAGAGCTGCCGTGGTCGACCTACCTGCGCCAAATGCGGTGTTCAAGGCCGTGGCTCGGACACCTGTAATGAAACCCACGCTGTATGAACTGCGACGGAGACCATGCTGCGTATTCACGTTCTTGTCCGAATTGGAAGAAGGAAAAAGAAATCATTTCATTGAAGGTCCGAGAGAACATCTCATTTAAAGAAGCACACAGAAGGTGTTCGGTCTTTCACAGCCCAACCTATGCTGATGCGGCGCGTCAGGGGGCAGCGTCGCATCGGCCACCGCCACTGTCCCGGCCCATGCAAAGTGAGCCACCGGCCATGGCGGCTGCCCCCGTGGTGGCAGCAGTCAAGTCTGCTCCACCTACCAAGCCACCGATCTCGGTGACTCCAGGGTCGTCGGGCCATACGACCATGCCCCGCCAGGCGAGGTCGCAAAAACGAACAAGGATCTCGCACTCGCGGGCGTCCAGTGCCTCACACGAGGCAATGGACACAACTCCGTTAACCCTGGAGCCGAAAGGGCGGCGTTGCTCTTTGGAGCGTGCTAAGAAAACTAAAATGCCAATAACGGGGCCCGACGACGCCCCGGCAACTTAAGTTCCAACTTTCCACATAAAACATCAGTCACTTCCTTTTCGTACACACAGCACTACTTAATTATACAATGGAACGTCAGAGGACTCCTTAGAAACCTCGACGATGTGCAAGAACTTCTACACAAACATTCACTGAAAGTGCTGTGT
Organism: Rhipicephalus sanguineus; assembly: GCF_013339695.2. NCBI lineage: Eukaryota > Metazoa > Arthropoda > Arachnida > Ixodida > Ixodidae > Rhipicephalus > Rhipicephalus sanguineus. The sequence goes on along the minus strand of NC_051186.1, from coordinate 35,577,938 downwards.
GTACAAGAACACATTTAAAATCCAAACACACAAACTTTCTACGCAGTTGCATTATTTTCCGAAAGGACAGGGATGATGCCATGGCGTCATCCTGTGGTGTAGCCGTTGTAGTCAATCAAGGAATAGCATGTACCCAATTACCTCTCCAAACGTCCCTTGAGGCAGTGGCTGTTCGAGCGGTTCTTTTGAACAAACTCGCCACTATTTGCTCTTTGTGCATACCGCCGCACTACCACCTTGAAAAACACAAATTGGAGTCCTTAATAGATCAGCTTCCAGAACTTTATCCGGTCCTTGGCGACCTTAATGCACATAGCGGTCTATGTGGTTACTATCGCTGTGATGCGTGAGGTCGTCTAATGGAACTGTTCCTTTTCTCTTCCGGCGCATGTTTCTTGAATCAAAAAGAGCCTACATATTATAGCCTCGCCAACAATACGTACTCGTCCATAAACCTCAGCATTACATCTCCATCACTTCTACCCCCGACTTGAATGGAAAGTCATTAATAACACTTAGGGCAGTGATCACTTTCCTGTAGTTATGAGCTCACCTAAAGCGAATGAATGTCCTCCACAGGTTCCCAAATGGCACATTGAGAAATCCAACTGGGAGCAGTTTCAAAAAGTTACTCGCTTAAGTTGGACTGATACATGTGGTTTAAGCATGGATGCAGCCGTAAAGTACTTTAGAGCCTTTCTCACGGATGCTGCAACTAAGTGCATCCCACAAACAACTGGACTGCGCGGCAAACGACGTGTCCCATGGTGGAACACTGAGTGTCGAAATGCGCGCAAAAACCTAAACAAAGCATGGAGGCTGCTTCGAGACTCTCCGACAGCCGAGAATCTTGACAGTCTTAAGAACATAAAATCTCAAGGCAGGAGAACACGCCGACAGGCAAGAAGGAAAAGTTGGCAGAAGTTTTTATCGGGCATCAATTCATATGCCCAGGAGGCCAAATCCTGGAACATGGTTAGTAGGGTAGCAGGACGACAAGCATATTCACTGCCTCTAGTAAACACACAAGGCGACAGCATGGAAGGCCAGGCAAACTTCCTTGGCGCACACTTCGAACAGGTGTCAAGCTCGTCGCACTATATTGAAGCTTTCCAGCAATACAAAACAAGAATAAAAAAAACAGAAACTAGAGCGTAAATCCACAAAACACGTGGAGGCATACAATGAACTTTGCTGCTTATTTGAGCTACAAGCATGGCTAAACTGCTGCAATAAATCCGCCGCATGTTTTGTATATATCCGCCGACCGTGTTGTATATGAAACGTTGAAACACGTGCCATCTGAAACGCAAAAAGCCCTTTTTTTTCCTGTTTAATGCTGTTTGGTTTTCCGGCGAGATACCCTCGGCCTGGAAAAAAGCCATTATTATTCCGATTCTAAAGCAGGGCAAGGACATATCCTCAATATCCAGCTACAGGCCTATAGCCCTAACAAGTTGTCTGTGCAAGGTTTTTCAAAAGATGATAGATCAGCGGCTCCTACATTTCCTCGAAGCCAACAATTCACTTGACCCATACCAGTGCAGTTTTCGAAAGGATAGATCTACCTTTGAGCACCGTGTACGTATCGAGGCACAAATTCGCGATGCTTTTGTCCACAAGCAATTATTTCTTTCGGTGTTCCTCGATATGGAAAAGGCCTGACACCACATGGCGCTTTGGCATACTGCGAGACCTCTTACATTTAGGTGCACGAGATAGGATGCTGACCATAATTGAAAGCCACTTGTCCAATCGAACATTCCGTGTTCTAGTGGGCAGTGTCTTGTCCCGAACATTTGTCCAAGAAACAGGAGTGCCGCAAGGTGGCGTACTGAGTTGCACACATTTTATTATCAAGATGAACTCCTTGCGTCTGTGCATATCACGTAGCATTTTTTATTGCATATATGTCGGTGACGTGCAAACTGGCTTTAAATCTTGCAGTGTTACAATGTGCGAGCGGCAGGCTCAACTTGGTTTGAACAATGTAACCAAATGGGCAGACGAGAACGGGTTCGGCCTTAACCCGCAAAAAAAGCACTTGTGTCTTATTCTCAAGAAATAGAGGCCTCCATCCTGATCCGGACATTGACCTGCACGGTCAGCGGCTATCTGTGAAAACGGAGCATAAATTCCTAGGCGTAATTCTAGACACGAAACTTACCTTCATATCACGCATCAATTATACAAAGAACAAGAGCATAAAAACCATGAATATTCTAAAAGTGTTGTCACGCACTTTGTGGGGTAGTGACAAGAAGAGTCTGTTGAACCTTTATAAAAGCCTTATACGCACGCGCCTGGATTACGTGGCGGTAATCTATCAGTCTGCGACACCAAGCGCCTCGAAGATGCTTGACCCAATCCACCATTTGGGCATTTTTTTCTACGGGTGCTTTTCTTACTAGCCCCGTAGAAACCTTTACGTTGAATCGAACGAGTGGTCGTTACACCTCCAGAGATCTTACCTATCTTTTTTATATTTCCTCAAGGTGAACGCGAGCAACGAACACCCCTCACACACTACAATGAGTCGTCTGCTTCTGAACTTTTTCCCAACCGTCCTTCGATGAGACAGCCCTACTCACTTCGTGTGAGGCGCATAGCTAAAGAAACGGGTGTGCCACTTTTCGAACACTGTCTAATGGCTCCCGCTGCACATCTCCCGCCGTAGCAGTGGCAGCTTATAGATTGTGATGTTTATTTCGTGGACGTTACCAACCACGCGCCACTTACACATATCCATACACACTTCCTCGAATGACAACACAAGTACTCACACCCTGAAGTTTTTACAGGTGCCTCAAAGTCTAACACTTCCGTGTCGTACGCAGCGGTTCGTACATCCTTTTCACATGCCGGCGTTCTGCACCCGAATACAAGCATCTACACAGCAGAGGCATACGCCATACTTGCGGCCATCAAACACATCAGCTAATTAAAACTACAAAGGGCAGCGATATACAACGATTCCTTAAGTGTAGTGAAAGCTTTAAAAACACTGAAAAAAAAATAGACATGAATCCTGTCCTTGTCTCGCTATACTCTCTTCTATGCACGATCTATTCACTCAAACATGTCATAGTGGGCTGGGTGCCAGGGCAGCGCGAGATCCAAGGCAGCGTGTTGGCGGATCAGATAGCAGCATCCGCCCTCGAAAACAGTCCTAGTACATCCGTAGCTATCCCTCCAATAGACCTAAAACCCTTCCTCAAAAGAAGTTCAGGGCCTTTTCGCAGAGCACAGGGGATAGGCGCACACAAAATAAACTGCACGTTATCAAGCCGCAACTAGTAATTGGCCGCCAGTATCAAAGTCACGCCGCACAGAAGTAACACTTACAAGGCTAAGGACAGGACACACATACAGTACACACGTATACCTTCTGTCCGATGGCGATCCACCCTTGTGTGAGAGATGTGGTGAAACACTACTGTTCACTTGTAATTCATTCCACACCCATAGATCACCTTGCGTATCACTGCCCTAATTTTATACTCTATACACACCTTTTACGCCTCTTTATAGCGCGTGATTTTAGGCTCTATACAGCCATAATACACCCTGCCATCGAAATTAATGGTCATCGCTAACACCACATAAAAGACATGACGCTCTTTGGCCACCCATGGCCCTTGCGCCACAAAACCCCACTAATCATCATTATATTGCCACGCCAAACTATTTCTTTAATTTGATGTGTTCGGGTTCCACGCACCAAAATACTGTTAGCGGCGGCTGGCGCAAGCCACGCCCAATGTTTGAGAAGCTTCGTGATTGTTTGAATATTGTTTTGTTACGATTGCGCGCAGGACGCGAATAGTCATGTGTGTTTATCTTGATGAATTTTTATGTTTCATGTATTTTTATGTACTTTTGCCCCTCCTGCCTGGGCCCTTTCTTCAGTATTCTGCGTGCAGTAGGTAGCCTTCATGTGCGCGCCTCTGTGCCTCCGTGGAGGCACGGAGGCGCGCGCATGAAGGCTACCTAGCCTGCAGTATTCTGTAAACAAAATAAGTTTATTTGGTAGCTGACGCGGGCACCAGCGATAACGCTAGAAGGTTCGATCCCTGATGTATAAAAGGCGACGCGTTCCGCCGATGCTCAGATTACCGACGGCCGAAGCTCTGTTCGCCGGTATCAGTGTACAGCGCGTATTACTTGTATTTTGACTTTTCATTTTCCGCGCTCAAGTTTGCCCAAATAAAGAGTTTTCATCTGTACCACCTCGTGTTCTGATTACTTCACCATCACAACCACGTGGCAATACGTGCGTCTACTTGTGGTGTTATTAATGATTCTGAAACATCCACATTCCACATTGTTGCGATTTAAGATGTTTTTGATGTACTAATGCCTTTAGGAACCCTTTAACAATGCCGTTGGGTCCCTAAAAGTGTAATATGCGATGTATCTCACAAGAGGCTGCCACAAACTTCAATCTTCATACATATCTAGCAGAAGTCGTGAAAAGTCATCAACCCGCACCCGCTTTGTTCCAACATTGGGGTTAAAAGTATAAACCAAGCTGTGGTGATGCAAAACATTTGGGACCTCAAAATGAAATGCCGAACTATGTACGTCCGTCGTGTTTAAACTTGCACATGTGGACGCCCTACTCGCGCAACGCCTTGTGCTAAGTGAACATGGCCCTTTTGAATAAACTCTGTAAGTATTATCTCCATATCAGACCTCAGTCCTCAACGCGTTTCGCTTGAGGTACAAGGAATAAAGGCGAAAACAACCTTTACTTATGACACGACATACACGGAACGCACAGATACGGGATTAACGTCCAAAAACAGGAATAGGTCATGCATTGATTACAGATAACGCACGGGTCGACCTATTCAAACTTAAAATGCAGAATTTGAGTTGCATAAGATCGATGTTTACTCGCAGCAGCGATATTGTCGCAAAGGCTAACGGATGGCTGTGTAGAGAAACAAGCAAGAAAATGAACTTATTGCAGGTATGTACCACAATCAAGCTCACTTAAGGCAGCGGTAATTGGAGATATCTAGGAGAGGCGCAGTTGTCCTGTAGTTGAGCTAAAATAGGCATATGTCGGGAATAAATTGTTTAGTTATATACACAATGTGGCCGTTGTTTTGTACGTTCTCTGTGCAAAGTGCGGTATCTAGAATGTGTCCTGTAGTGTGATTAGGTAGATGATGGATCGAGCACGTTGCGCATGCGTTGGCGAGAAGTGGATTTATATTAGCCTGTATTCCTCACGGAATAAACAGTTGCAAGGGAGCGCCCGTCCTGCCTTTGTGTTTCTTCGTATTTCAGGGAGGTTGTGATTTTGGCGCCATGTTGACTATTGAATTCAATCAAGTCGTGTTAGCGCAGATTTAGCATTGAGAGCTCTGTAAATAGTGCCAAATAGACTGAGCTTATCGGAAACGCACCCATATTATCTGCACTGAGCGCTTATTGATTAAGGCGAGAGCCTAGGATGCCTCATCAAACGCGAAAAGGGACCGTCGGCGGCGTTGGCGTCAACACGAGTGATGCAGAAATCATCATCACGTGTTGATGTCATCATGACGGCACAATTCGCCAAAATTTTCGAGTCATGATGACATCAGTTTGACGTCACTATTTGACATCACTATGTGACGTCACATGATGACGTCATCACAAGGCATCGTCGCTCGAACAAAGGTGGGTAGATCCTGGAGGCGCTGCTAAACCACGTGAGGTGCAGAAAGCTTCCAATGCCTCTGATCCCTGAGGCAGTGCAAAGCGTTGGGTGGAAGAAGCGTTCAGGGGAGGGGTATTAATACGATCAACTGAGAAGAAGAAGATGGCTTTGGCCCTCGAGTGTTCTTAGGCAAACGCATATGGAGCCGTGTGACGTTTCTTAGGCACTCTACGCGATATACGCGCTGTGGTTGTTCTGTTTTACGGCATCATTTGGGGCTATTCATGGGGTCAGTTGGCCACCACGTGCCGATTGAGCCGTGACCTATGCGTTGATGAATAATTACGGTTGCGTAACGCGCTGTTCGTGGTTTCGAGATATCTCGTGTTTCAGGGGAACCTTGCTGCTATCTGCCCACGAAGGGGCCCACTTGAGATAACAATCGCTGCGTGACTGCCACGAGATCGAACGACGTGTATCGGTAGGCTGATAAGAGCGTCGCACATGTTTGCCGAGTGGAAACGCTGATCAGAAAAGTGTAGTTTGACGAGAGTGCGCGTATCTTCTCTCTGACGTCGTCCGAAGGTGCGTTGATACGGTTTTCCTTACTCTGCCTAAATTACTAATATAAATCTGTAGAAATTACGCTTAACCATTCTATCAACGCTGCTCCGAAAGACCTCCACGTTGCAGACGCCCACAGCGTCGCTTTAGTCACTTAACTCCGCAGTCCGTACACGCAGTACACCTCGTAAGAACTCGTAAGAATGGAATGTCCGTACACCTCGTACAAATTACGATAAGCAATCGTTGACACGCACTACGCCTATCTTACTTAACAAACTCGCAGAGGAAGAGTTTGATCCTTTGCGCAATTGAAATCATGCAACACGACTATTTTCTCAATTGACCCTCCATGGTGGCCTCGCGGTTATGGTGCGCAACTGCTGAGCCGAAGACCGCGGGATCAAATCGCGACCTCGGCGGCCGCATTTTCATGGCGGTGCAAGGCTAGGGGCCCGTGTTCCTAGATTTAGGCGCACGTTAAAGAGCACCGGAAGGGGCAAAATTTCCGGAGCCCTCCATGGCGGAGTTCCTCATAGTCATATTGTGGTTTTCGGACGTAAAACCCCAGCATTTAGTACGCGAGTAGTGTTGGATGTAGTCTCTGCACACTTACATAGCAGTCACGCACATGTGTTAGCAACAGAAAGAAAGTGTACACATGCGTATATAGATCAGCGCGCACATGCTTGTGTATACGGTATGCATGATTATTTGTGCATATTATATCTATCTATAATTATTTCTCTGTGTGTATATGTAAATATCTATGTATATGTGTATGCATGTATGCATGTATATGTTTTTGCTTGAAAGTGCATTTCGTTCCACACATTACGTTGTTTTCAAATGTGGCATTTCGCGACGCTCTGCTGTAGACTGTATAATGGGGCAGGGCCGTGGTGAAGCTGTACGCCAGCTTTTAGCGCTGACATCACTTTTCAAGGTGAAAATAAAATGAAAGCCATTGATTGAATGATTGATTGATTGATTGATTCAAATTGATTCATGAAATAGTGGGATCGAGATATGTCTCCTTTATCATCTATGTAATACTAAAATTAGGGAAGTTTTGTTTTGTGCACCGCGTGTTGGAAGCGTGGATTTAGTGTGTGCTTTGCTGCGTTTGAATTTTAACGCGTGGATATGATCATTTCGCTGAAATTTTTATCATGATGTGCTACCGAAACCTTGCGTGGTGGATATATTGATAACTTGCCTGTCAGCCGAAGTCGTGTCAAGTCGAAACATTTCGTGAACAAAACATGCTTTTTTGTGTTTCTTGGATGGAATCCTACAAACGACAAGTCAACGTTTCCTTGTTTGATTTAGATGAATTTCAGGCCATCTAACTACTTTTGGAACGTTCCTTGCTACAATAATTGTTAGTCTCACACGCACTTTCTGGTAAAAGAGAGCATGGTTCACGTGTTTATGATTGTGACTCATGGTTGGTTCAGTTTCACGAGTGTACATCTTTTGTAGCACCTGCGTATTTAACGCCCACTGTGCTAAAGCAAATGTCGCTGAAAATCGGTGATAACGCGGTTGTGATTCTTTAAAGGTCAGCCGAATCTCAGTAAGTTTTAATGCTCGACTATGGCTCGCTTTTTTTTGTCAGATATCTTGCGATATGAAGATGAGCTTGGTAGCCGTGGTTGCCTGCCTGCTTATATTGACGTCAGCTCACGTCTACAGCACAGGTTTGCATTCCATAGTTAATAGATCACAGTAGTTCCTCAATCGAGCAGAGCTTACTGCTTTGGTATTCAGCGCGAGATCAGCGAGACCACCGACCTGTATTAAAATTTTATATGAGTCGATAAGGGTATCATGCCTGGTTTTCTCTAGTCTGCGGTTAAAGTGCATTTAAATACTAGTACGACTCATGAAAAAGTTACTGACCTTGATACATTTTTTATCATGAACAAATGCGGCAAAGTTGTGATTTAATATCTCCGATGTATCGGCCAGCGTAATTCGTAAGAGCAGACTTTTTGGGTGTGCAATCAAGGTGGTTGTGTTGCAAACACTGCCCCTGTGTTTTCTCCGAGGCAAAAGTTTAGCAAATAGGCAGTTTTAGAATACGGTACTCAGAGATAGCGTTCGTTGGGTAGTGATACACTATTTTCGTCACTTAACGTAGGGTACCCAAGAGGATAGATAGCACACGACGCATGCTCAGTGGCGACAAACCTTACGCAAAGCTTCGCCTCCTTTATTCTCAAGCATTCTAATATAGGAGACAACTGAGCACATTCTATGCCACTGCCCATCCTATCAGACACAACGACGTATTCTAGAAGCCAAACACCATCGTCCTCATAGAAGGCCATTGCCAGAAAAGGTCCTCGGACCTTGACCCATGGTTTCGTGCATGCACAAGGCTACGAAAGCCCTATTGAGCTACTTGAAGATGACCGGACTTCACGAACGTGTGTGAACTATCAGCGTTAGTTCGTGCTGTGTGTTCACACTTATTGGTAGTAGTAGTGGTATCCTCTACTGCATGGCTCATACCCACTCTGGCGGATTGGCCAGAAGTCGTCTTACGAAAAAAAAAGTAAAAAAAATATTTTGAGTATTGAATGCTGATGCCAATAAAAAGAATAAATAAATAAATAATAGCAATGAATATACAAAAAAGCGTACGCATCAATGAAAGAGTGCAATAATAGTTTTTAAACATACAGATCAGACACTTTAATCATTGTCCCGAATAGGAATTAGAATAAAAATAATAATAAGAAGAAGCACAATAATAACGAAAAAAGTATCAAGACTTTTTTTTTCTGTTATAATAATACTTATACAAGCGGAAATTTAAAGCCGTATTCGTTTTGTTTCGTGAAGGTAGCTGCACACGGCATCAAACGCATTATCTTTTCATTTCTTCTTCTTATTACTCTTGTTCTTTCTTCTCTATCTTATCTCTTACTGTCCCTTTACCCCAGCCCACGTGTAGGGTAGCCAACTGGGCCAAAGCTTGGTTAACCTCTCTGCCCTTCCTGTTTATTACTCTCTCTTTATAATATAGAAATAAGTGATAGTGCCAAGAACGCTATCAATGAGGAGCTTTGTAATAATTTACGCTTTGCCTCAGTTCTTCATTTTAATAAGATTATTTTTGCTCTTTATGCTCTCCATTCCAGGTTTAAGACATCGCGGCGTTTATCTCACCGTGTCTTCGTACGAGGGAGCACGCAGGAAGCCCGGTCACTTCGAGGTCAACTGGTACGGCGTGGACGTGGACCACCTCAACAGGACGTTTGTCGCTCTGCTGTCGGAAGCGCCGAACTCTCACAAGTGGAAGAACGCGCAGCTGTACCCTGTTAAACAAAGCGCCGGGCGAATGACGACTCCCGTCAAGTTTCCGAAGAACAGCACAGAACTCGCGATGAGCGGAAATTGCCTGGACTACTGGGCCGTCCTACTACAAGTCGACGAGGTCACAGGCAATAACGACGCCGTGGTCGTAGATTCTTCGTGCCTTCGCGGTTATCCCAGGTGGATGCGCGAGAACTGCTGCCACTTTGCCAATCTCAAACTGGACGAGCTTTTCGTGCCGGGGACGCACGACTCCGCAATGTACGGCTTGAAGCGAGACTGGCCCGTCGGGGACTTCATCTTCACCCAGGACCAAACGATCGCCCACCAGCTCGCCTTCGGAGTCAGGTCTTTAGACTTGAGAGTCGGGTTCATTGACGGGGCATTCTGGATATTTCACGACAAGTTCAAGGCTCAGGTCTCGGTGGAGACGGTGCTGAGGCAGGTCAGAACTTTCGTGGAAACGACTGGAGAAGTCGTGGTGCTTGATTTCCACAGGTTCACTCTGGGTTTCGACCGCTACGCGGACCCCGTTGAGGAACGTCACCGAATGCTCGTCCATCTGATAATAAACACCCTCCAGGGAGTGGTGGCACACAGGCGACTGTTCAACGGCACCCTCGAAGACTTGTTCGGTGGTTGCGGTAGGCGGGCGACGCGGCATAGGCCGACGGTGTTCCTCATGTACAACTACGACTACGTGGGTCCCCACTCCGAGTACCTGTGTCCGGGAGTGGTTCAGAACTGGGCGGACGCGCAAGACCTCGACTATCTCGTTGAGTACCTGGAGAAGAACGCCTGCAAGAAGTTTCCCGGTACCCTATCCTCGGCCCAAGCCGAGCTGACAGTCAAGTTTCCCTCCCAGGTGGACGCGATACGCGAGCTGGCGGAGATTGTGAATTTCAACGTGACTAACTTGTTCAGGGAGCACTTTTGGAACTGCACGAACATCGTGACGAACGATTACTTCCTGGGCAGCGGCACTGTTGAACTGGCCATTGAAGCTAACAGGTACAGGGGAAAGTTAAAGGGAGGACTGAGGAGATGCGAAAGCGGGTTCCTGCGAGGATCGTTGACAAATACGTTGTGATTAGAGACGGAATTCGCCAAACGCTAAGTGACGAGCGTGGTGCGCTCATGCTGTGGGAAAACGCTAGTGTGTGTTATTGTGCAGTGTGGAAGCAACAAAAGAACCTTGCTACATGCAGTTGTAGAAAAAAAATATTTTTCAACATTATTGACTCTACCGTACTCGATGCAGTCACTGTTTTGCACGTGAAATAATTGTAAGCTCTAAAAACTCCCCCGCAATATTTTTTTTTGCGGAAATTAAAGCCCATTGTAAATTATCCTTCAGAAGTGATATGGTACAATTACTGCCTTAACTGGTACTACATGTATCTTCTTCAAATGCGCTGAGCTCTTTTGACGGTGGGTTCTATAATAGAGACGTTTGGATTTAATGCATTGGTATTACCTTCAGTCAAACCAAAAGCAAAGTTAAGAGGGTCGGGAATATGTAACGGATTGAGCATTACGTGACATAAGTAAAATTCAAATGAAGTTGTTTATGAGCACCCAAACTGCACGTTTCAGCGCAATGCACTATCAACCAAGATAAAATATATTATTACTTTTTGAAAAAAATAACAGTACCTTCATTTTAAATTAGAAACAGCAAAGTGTTTGCAGCCGCACACTGCATGCAAGTTTACTGAAATATAACTGATTGCTTCCTGTTTGTGGCCGTAATGCAAATTGTAAACGTTACACAGTTCATAAAGTTATTATCCACGCTAAATGCACCTCATTGTTCACACATCGAGCTACAAAACGTACAGTGCTCCCGAATTGAAACGTGACATCAAATTTCTTTGTATAACGACTGGTATGCGCAATTGCTCGAGATAATCGCGTCATGTCGGTACGAATCTGGCCGATAAGGGTATTGTTAGCACTCATGTCAATGTTCGAGTAGAAATCATGGGACAAAAAGTGAAGACGGTGCAAACTAAAGTACGTGCTTTTCGTAGCCCTAAATGACCACGTTTCAGTTAGCTTAAGCATAGAAAGATGGCATAAGGATGGCATAGCAGTTGGTACTGCATGATCTATAGTGTAATAGCGCGGAAATAGAACAAAGGACAAGAAGGGACACGGGCAAGCGCCATATTAAGCGTATCTTAATCCTTAGATCATAAGAAGTCCTTTAACATTGTACGAGAACCAATAATACACAGTGTGAGCAATAGCGGACTTTGCGGAGAACGTTGCATATTTATTTTCGCCTCTATAGGCTACACTAGCATGCAAGACAGTTTGAGGTGCCCTCATTGCTAGAATCCTACGCCAAAAATGACAACAATATGCGTTTATAACACTCGTTATATTAATTAAACAAGTTTCTAAAAACGCACAACAATAATATGCTAAGGCAGGCTGACTCGCATTCAAAGAACCGAGGAAGCTGTCGGCGGAGTGCTAGTGTCCTCCTGCTTCAGGAATCCCCAGGAAGTCGTGCGCGTCGCATCGGTGACGCGGGAACATGGGTGAGCCTTCTTTGCAGCCGAAAGCTTTCGCGAATTCCTGCGTGTTGAGGCAGGGTTGTTTGCAGCGAAGCCTGTGCGGCAGGTAGATGCTGAACTCCGAGTATTCCTCCGATGCCTGGCAGAACATATAGCAGGTACCGGCAAAGAAAGTCTGGTCCGCTGTGTAGTGGCCCGCTCCAGTCTCGCGGTCGGACTGCGGCAGAGTGCTGTAGGCCAGATACGCGACTTCGACTCCGGCGCTGTCGGCAAGCGCCTCACTGACTGAGTTGTTTCCGGCAACAGCGCTCTCGGTCAGCTTGTTGGCCTGCAGGATGATGCATTCTTGAAGTTCCGCAAGCTTCTGACCAAATTTGGGTGAGTAGAAGATATGCTTCTCACCCTTTGGACTGACGTCTATGAACTTGGGATCGAACGCGTGGGTCAGTTCGTGACCGATGACCTTACCAATCGCGCCGTAGTTGTATGTGTCTGGCCCGTACGGAACCATGAACGGCGGCATAAGTATGCTGCCCGGTAAATAGACTATGTGGTATACGATGACGTAGTAGGCGCCCACCGATATTCCCGACACTTCCCAGTCATCTCTGTTGATTGAGGCTGTCGGGCTGCCGGGGGTCGGTTGCAGGAAACCTTTCTTGTGCACCGCAACCGCCCGTAGAGAGTCGACCAACCATTCCACGAACTTGAAGGGTCCTTCGGATTTCGGTATGTGACTGTAGTAGGCATTCAGTGCGGCGTTGCTTCGAAGTTTCGAGGCTATGCCGATGATCTGGTGGACGGAGCGGAGTCGGTCTATCACGCCTAAGGCCGACTCTGGGTCGAACCACGAGAGATTGTACGACATCTCCAACTGGTGTCGGATGCGGTTGGCGATCGTGATGGTGTAGTTTATGGTTTCATCGTCCAGGACGTTTTGAATCTGTAACTTGAGCAGGGCGTGAGGTGCGACCACCTTGATGTAGTTGGTGCACCGTTCGAGTGATTTGGCGAAAGTACCCGCCCAGTGCACCTTGCCCGCTGGGAAGTGGCAGAAAAACATCTTGCTTGACGCAGCGTACGAGAGGTACTTGATGACTTTCCAGGCTATATAAGTCTGAAGCTGTAAGCTGCTAGTAGAATACGCCTTCAGGACGTCCATGGTCAGAAGCAAGGCGTAATGGTGTCTCAGGAGGAAGTCCGATTCCAAAGTCAGGGCCGCATCTTTAGGTATGTGCTTATTGATTTCCTCCACCCACCACTGCGCATTCATGCTGGTTTCCTGCAGAGTCCTACTAAAATAAATTTCATCGATGTCTGAGAATTTGCGGTACTGCGGCTGCTCGTCATCGCTGGTGTGCATCATTGTGATGGTTCTGACATCGGTCTCCATGATGTGAAGCCTCTCTGCCAAGTCTTGAACACCTCCTAGATTCGGGTCGTAGGCGCGGACGCAAGACTCCAGGACTTCCGCATCCGACACGTACCTATACATGGTCTCGGCGTACTTGAGCTCGAAGACTAGCCTGTCGTGTGCTTTCAAGTAGGGTGTCAGCTTGAGTTGGAAGAAAACGCCAAGAAGGTCTTCTAAGGTGAGCGCGACGAGGATTCCGAACACTTGGCGTGCAGAGCGGATCTCTTGGGCTGGAAAAGTTAGTCCGCGTTGACGTAGCACGTGGCGAATAGTTTTCGTGTGATCGATATCGGCTTCCGGGACGCTCATGCACGCAGATATAGCAGCGGCCGCCTTGTCGACTGCACTGTCGGAGTTGGGAGTCACTTGCTCGACTTGCTCGAGCAGGGACACACGAAGCCTGCTGTCGAGGATCTGGAACAGGTCTTGCTGCTCGGGGTACATGCTGGTCCAGCGGCCGCAGACGTGCTCGAACATGTCATCGCAGGGGTCGACGTCGACGAATCTGCTTCCCTGCAGCTCACTGCTTAGGTCGAAGCAGCCCACGGGATCGTCGCAGTGCGGGAAGTAGGCGCTCGCGGCGAACGTGATCAAGAACAGCACGACGGAGAAGCCGATTGTGTAGGCCGCCATGTGGACCGAGTACTCGAGCGAGCCTTCTTCGTCGTCGGCAAAGACCCCCAAGAACAAGCGCTGCTTATCGTCGGCTAACTTGCTCTGCTCAGTGGTCTTGGCGACTGTTGTCTGGTGAAGCGTAGTAGACACCAGGGTGGGGGACAAGGGGACCCTGAGCACCGGGGCCTGACGTGGACAGCCTTGCCGCACGAGAAGCAGGTTCTAGCTTTGCCTCCCGGCCGTCGTGTAGTGGCCGTGCGGGAGTTCTAGGCGACAGAACGTTCGGGTGTGGCGCCTTTCTGACGGCCGTCGGTGACCACAGTGCGGCGGCTCCACCCTGGTGTCTCGGGTTCCGCACCCAGGCCAGAGGAGATAGCGGACGCGAGAAAGGCAAGGAGGCCCTTTGGTCCCTTACCGGGGTGCGTTCTTTCGCGGAGTCCTTCATATTTCGAAGCTGGCTGGCTGGCTTCTTGCGGCCTGCACGACTGCTGTCTTCTTCTTCTTCTTGCCGGAAAAGCGAATGGCACCCACGAGGCGCTCGAGGCCTGTTTGCTTGTTCTTCATGATGATGATGATGATGCACCTGGGATGATTGGCGACTTCCGACTCAAAAGGATCGAGAGAGAGTGGGCAGATAATGTCATCACTTATTTTCGAATCTTACTGGAGGTTCTGGCATCAATTAGAAAGCCGGGTTATTCTTAATTAAATCAAATTTTAGAGTAATATGTAAGCCATTTTGCGTAAGCCTCAGAACAAACAAACAACAAGAAATCCTTATGACAGGAGGCCATCAAATAAAAATGATTAGCGATTGAGGTAGCTGTTAAATCGTTTTGACTCGCATATGAATTCTGCGGCGCTTTTACCCATTACGTGTAACTGGCCAGAAAGGCGGTGACAAAAAAAAGAAAAGAAGAAACAAGTGGCGGTGGGCAGAGAACATGCACTAAAGGAAAACGTAAGGATGAAACAACAAATCATATCAAAATTGATTCGCACTAAAGCGAGAAATGAAAAGTGCACTTTGCCAACAGGGAGCGGAAGTGTTTTATTAAGCTAATTTTGTGCACGATAGGTGCGGTAGCCTGATGCGCAACAAGTTTACAGGCTCACTGTTTTGCTTAGGTGTTTCATGCACGCCTCGGTTATTGTGCCGCATCATATGAAGAACATCGCCATATTGCGACCACTGAGAATTCCGTTGCGTCAATGGGGCATGCCATTATAGAATGCCAGCAATACGAAGAACGGTGCGTTCAACTGAGTGATCGGATCAGCAGCCTCGATAGACGAGCACGCGCAATTAGCCAAGTGCTAGGACCATGGCCACACACTGACAATCGAAAACGCGTAGTCAGCGCTCTTCGTGGTTTTTAATGGATATGAGTTTAATGATCTGTTTATAATTGGCGTTATTGATTCTGTTCATGATATTGTGTTGTTATTGAATATATCTCATAGTCGTGTCACATGTACGTGCATGAATGCTGTTTTCATTTTGACGCCGAAGCATTGGCAAGATCATCTGACGTTGAATCGACATCACGTCTCGTAATGATTTGCGCAATGTTTCGTCCGTAGATAATAGGCAGTTTTAGAATAGTGTACGCTAAGATAGCGATCCTCGCGGTCGCCCGCTATTTCCGTCACTTAACGGGGGCCCGCAAGAAGATAGCGTACCAGGGATGTGCAGTGGCGACAAACGCTAACGCAAAGCTTTGCGTACGCTATTCTAAAACTAATATGGCCGATATAAGACGTGCTATCAAAATTCAGCATTGAAATGGCTTTCTAGCACTTTTTGAACATATAAAACCACCAACGCTTAAACGGGTCTTTTTGGCCCTTCACTGTACCATCTGTGGGGTAATTAAACGGGATATACGCAAATAGCGTAAAAATATCCCTTGAGCAATCCACCATTTAGACATACTCCTAAAATTTGGTTGCTCCGTTTGAATATGTTCTCTTTTCCTAAGTCATGTATTGGTGTATGCATGCCCGGAATAAAGACTCAGACTCAGAGGAATTAGCAGGCATGCAGCGGGTCACGTTCAGTCGGCATAATCATCAGCGTCAGAAGAAGCATCAGAAGAAGAAAACCTGTCGGTCTACCTCGCTCGTAAAGGCGAGATCGACGTGCCTAAAATGGCAAAACTCAAACGAACGCGCAGGAAGGACTCACTGACACAGACGGAAGTCAACCCATGGACCCGGTACCCGGTCATCTTAGTCAACCTGGGCATCTTTATCATCGCCACTGTGTTCGTCTGCATGTGTGTGAGTTCATAGCCCGGTTTTATTCGATCTTCGTTCATTTCTATTACTGTGCTCAGGTTCGCTGCAACGTAAACTCTTCAGCCTTTTTTTTTAAGCGAAGATTGTTACGAGTGACAGATTTTGGCAGTGGCGGTGTTATAGAGCGAAAAACCTGGCACCGGCGAGCGTACAGGAATGCGAACCTCGAGAGTGCGCCGGTCAAATGCGTATCTGTATGCGCCGTTTTCCAATAACTGATGCTCTCTTCATAATGGACTTGTCGGCGATCAGCCATTTATGCTACATCCGTCTAATCTTTTATCGAGGTGACTTGTCATTCCATGTTGCCACATTTCATTGTTTCCCGGATATGGACGCATGGCCACAGTCGTTGCCTGTAGCGAGCGACTAAAGTTTTGCGCTGCTAAGCACGTGGATGATGGTCCGATTCCCAGCATGGAGGAAGGAAACAGGAGGGAACATTGGACAGTGCGATAGAAAGAAGTAATGAAAGGAAGAAGTGCAGTACGCCAGGCAAGCCAAGCTTTGTTTCCCCCCAATTTCCGAATAGGGTAAGGGCTCCTGAATTTATTGTTAGGATAAAAAAATCACAGCATATCCACGGAGTGAATGATGATGAGTGGGTGAAGCTGCGGAGGTTCATCGGTAAACCGTGAATCTTCCGTGAATTCTGCCCAGTACATCATCACCGACGTGAGATCGGGCGCGCTTATACTAAAGGTTCCATGAGAGTTATGACGACTTGCAGCTCACTTTAATTTTACATGTACGCTGTGAATTTTCATTGTTTAGAAAACCACTGCTTTAGAAAACATCTGGCGTCTTTCGTTGGTTTATTTCATCAATCAACGGCGTTTTGAACAAATTTTTTATTGTTTAATCATGCACAGGAGAAATCTCACCAGGCACTACCTTGGAGGTAAACAATGGCTGCTGATGGGAATGAGAGACAGAAGAAGTCGGCTTTTAGCTAACACTTACACTTCTACTTCTACTAACGTTTCCTACTGGAACATGCCAATGGCTGCTAATGGGGAATGAGAGACAGAAGAATTCGGCTTTTAGTTAACGCGCACGCTGCGAATTTTTTATTGTTCAACAACGCACAGGAGAAATCTCCCACCGGCACCGCTTTGGAGGTCAAGATCTGGTACTAACGTTACGACTGGTTACGCACTACGAGGGACGAACGGGTGCCGCTTTAAGGAGCTTCGCCCCTAAAATTTCACAGACCTTTTCTCCCTGAGGACCGTTGAAATTGTTTGGCGGTGGTGTTGACTATCAGCTACTGTCCTTGATCTACTACGGCTGAACAGTGTACCTCCATCCAACCCAGTTCAACAAACGCAACGTAGTGCACCGTTCAGAGATCTGTATTCGGGGCTGCCTTCGTTATTACGTCGTGCAGGTGTACTCCATCTACCTGCGTTGGGACGACGTGTCGGTGGGCCACGGTACGCCGCTGGTCAGCCTGGTTGTCAACGTTGACGTGGCGCTGCTGGCGTTCGTTGCGTACCTGAGCTTTGTCGCCTCTCTCGGCTTCATGGGAGCCCTGAGGGAGAACATCTGCTGCCTCTACTGCTACGACTGGATGCTCTTCATCATGATGTGCACCTGTAGCGTGGGTTTCATCCTGCTCATCATCATGCCGTTCCTCGCCACCAGGGTGCGCACGTCAGGGTGCAGTAGGAATACGAAGCTGAAAATTTCGTTGAATACCAAAAGCGATTATGAGGATACTGCTAACACAAGATACGAAACGACTGGGCTGCGTGACCGACCCATATTAGATTGAAAACGAAGATGTTGTAACAGCGCGTACATGCACACAGTGTTGCGTACGAAGGTCAAGCATGCTTAAGGTAATGAATGACATGCGTTGAGGCACTCAAGTGTAGTACTCCGACACGTTCAGAGAGGTGTCAGAAGAAACGGGAAAATGAGAAATTAGGTAACTTAATTCAGGACTTGCGTCGAGCCACTAGAGACCAAACTTCGGCAGGAAGTGGAAGATGGAAGCTGCGATGAAAAAATCCGTAAAACAGGGGGTGGGTGCTCGAGCCAACGTTTCGACAAGTGGACTTGTCTCCTTCAAGGCTGGAACTGTTCCAGCCTTGAAGAAGACAAGTCCACTTGTCGAAACGTTGGCTCGAGCACCCACCCCCTGTTTTACGGATTTTTTTCATAGAGACCAAACTTAACATTCTTTAACGAGAATTAAACAGAAAAGCGGCTTGACTGGTATTAATAAATTGTCCTTTCTTAATTTCAAGAGGTAGTCTTTGACGCGTAAGCCAGTAAATAGGGCAACTTGGCATGCCGGAAGAATTACTAATATGGCATTTATAGATATTCAAGACACCCTATCGTTGTGCTTAGGTACTGCGACAGCTACATTCTTAACACGAGCTAAAGTTACTAGGATGAAACAATTTCGTCTTATTTTTCGGTAACATCATTACACTTACTATCAATCAATCAATCGTTTTATTTTCCACTTCAGGAAGTAGAGGGCATGGGAAGAAAAAGCTCTTGTGAGCTTGGCTAGGCTTCCCAGCCGATTGCAGTTCAGCATGCAGTGACGGTATACAAAAAACTGGCGTACATAAGTATAAACACGCAGAGAGCATACATTGTTAATGCACATAGTCACAAAAAAGAACGCAACAGGTGCACGCAATAAAAACATACATCAAACATAAGTTCAAAGCTGACATTTTAGGTATCACCTCACGAAAAAAAGTCACAGTTTCGCCGCAACGGCGAAGCAATGAATGCGATAGCAATAAATTGGAATGTAACGCGAAGAACGGAAAGCAGCTCGAAATTGCCAGCGCGTCGCTCGAGCCCAAAGGACGCACGAAAAGAACGCACACAGGACGAGCGCGAACTATCATGCGTCACAGCTCGACACTGGAAGCGCACTGCTCAAACATAAAGTAGGACGCACGAAACGAACGAACAGGTACACACAGGACGAGCGCGAACGAACTGTACCAGTCATTACTTATTTCCGTTTGAACAGCGCGCCTCTTTCGCAAACGCGGCCGCTGCAGCGTCGAAGAGACCTTCGTACGCTCTGTCACTTCAGCGCAGGCATCGCCGGGAGAGCACAAGACATAGAACCCCCCGCTCCCCCGCCAGCCGCCCCCTTCTTTCCTCAAGATAAGCGCACGAAGGCGACCACGTTCGCAGGAACGGGGTCACGATCTTTAAAGCGCGCCAGGCGCGGACATCGCGCCATCTACGTGGTAACTCAGAAAGGATACTGATGCAAGAGGTGTATATAAACAAGACGAGCGCGAACTAATTGTGACAGTTGTTACTTATTTCTGTTTGAACAGCGCGCTCCTTTTGCAAACGCGGCCGCTGCAGCGAGCGAAGCGAAGCACCCCACCGGCCGCCCCATCTTTCCTTGAGATAAGCGCACGAAAGCGACGACGCCCTGTAGAGCGAACAGCAACGGCGTTCGCAGGGGCGGGGCGACGATCTTTAAAGCGCGCGCGCACGTCGCGCCATCTATGTGGCCACTAAGAAAGCATCCTGAATTACATGGTGTATATAAATAGCTCGCCGTTAGCAGGCTGAAAGACTGTGCTGTCGTGGCCTAACGTCTAACGCGGCGGGCTGCAAAGCGAGAGTTCGCCCGTTCATTTCTGCGCGTCGGGAAGAATTTCTGAATTATTTTTCTTTGTGGATTTTCTATATATATATATATATATATATATATATATATATATATATATATATATATATATATATATATATATATATATATATATATATATATATATATATATATATACATATACGGTGAATGACGGCGGCCACCGACGGCAAAAATCAGCCGAGACTGTCCATTTAATTGCTATCGCAATAAAAAGCATGAAGCGCAGGCCTGTAACAAGAAATATCAAAATCATTTTGCGATATAAGATTTAACACAGAGGGCAAAGTTACTCTTAGCATCTGGGCCCCGTAATTTGTGCGTGGTGTTCTTGTTTCGTACTTTCTCATGAGCCGTAAGGAATACGAAGAAGAGTATTCAGCTAACTCTGCCAAATCTGCAAGCATTGAAATATTGTTCTTTATTTCATATTTATATCTAACAACAAGGCGTAAGTTATACGTATTAAAAACCGTTGGGATATCGGCAGCTCGGAAGAGCTGTGCAGAAGGGTGATCTCTGGCCAAGTTATAAATGATGCGTAAAGCTTTCTTTTGTAGGACGTAGAGCTTCTTTAAGGTGTGCGTGCCAGTGCCCTATACAACTTGGCAATAATTCACTTGAGACATAAACAAAGATTTGAAAAGCAACAATTTGATATTAGTTGGAAGAACGCAGTTATTGCGGTGTAAGAGACCAACAAAACGCGAGACAGCTAAACACACGTGGTTGACATGCACATCCCACAGCAGCTTTTCCGTAAACCAAACACCAAGGGTTTTAAAGGCTGTTACGATTTCTATGTTTTTGGAGCTATAAGTCAAAGATTCACAAAATGATACAGCTTTACCCTTAGGGCGGAAAATGACCGCTTTCGTTTTGGCTGCATTAATTTCTAGCGCGTTTAGTTTCGACCAGCCTTCCAGTCTGGTAAGCATTTCGTTAGCCTTTCTTATCAGTTCGTCAGGGTTTTTACCGCTTAAAAATATACTGGTGTCATCCGCATATATAACATAAAATGAGTCATCATGAATATTGACGATGTCGTTAATATATAAATTAAACAGAAAAGGCCCAGTATACTTCCCTGCGGCACACCTGAGGTAATACCTAGCGTTTCTGATGAGTGCCCATTAACTTTAACGTATTGACGTCGATGCGCCAAATACGAGTTCACGAGTCCAGCGGCACGTCCTCGAATCCCATAGTTTTCAAGTTTGGTAAGGAGTATTTTATGATGTAAACTATCGAAGGCTTTCTTGAAGTCAATAAAAAGGGCAAGTACTAGGCGTCTTTCTTCAAAGTTTCGAAGAATGAATTCTTTCTGCGCCAGCAACGCAGTCTCAGTCGACCTATTTTTCCTGAAACCTTGTTGGAATGGCGTCATAACGCTATGTCGCTCAATGAAACTGGATAGACGTGTTAATATTGCTTTTTCTAAGCCCTTGGAAAAAACAAGAAGTAGCGATATCGGCCTATAGTTAGCAACATTATTCTTATCACCTTTCTTGAAAATCGGAATGACCTTCGCGACTTGCATTTGAACAGGGAAAGTGGACGTCGTAAGGCAAAGATTAAAAATGTGGAACAGTGGGGCTGCAATGAGGTCGATAACATGTTTAACAGGCAATATCTGTAAGTCGTCTCCACCCAACGAAGTGCTGTTTTTAAGGCTACGAAATATGGTGCTCCGAAGCTTGTTTTTGAACTAGCCGAACAAGCTCCGAAGCTTGTTTTCAATGTTCGTAGGACCTGCAGAGTGTCGTGAGCATTGAACTGATCGAGCGTTACCGGGACAACGCGGACTTCACGCGGCTCGTCGACTATATTCAGGCAAGCAGCCAACACCCCATCCATCCATCCATCCATCCATCCATCCATCCATCCATCCATCCATCCATCCGTCCATCCGTCCGTCCGTCCGTCCGTCCGTCCGTCCGTCCGTCCGTCCGTCCGTCCGTCCGTCCGTCCATCCATCCATCCATCCATCCATCCATCCATCCATCCATCCATCCATCCATCCATCCATCCATCTATCTATCTATCTATCTATCTATCTATCTATCTATCTATCTATCTATCTATCTATCTATCTATCTATCTATCTATCTATCTATCTATCTATCTATCTATCTATCTATCTATCTATCTATCTATCTATCTATATACGTGTGTGTGTGTGCGCGCGAGAAACAAGAGTACGAAGTCCTAATACTGCAAAACGGCGTATACCAGTGTTCGCTTGCCATCAACGAAATATGTGCTCCACCCCAGCAAGGAGACAAAATGAAGTTTCACCTTTCTCCCTCATCAAACGGTCTTTCATCGAGACTTGCACGACATATGGAAGAACATGAAATCTGTATTCTAAAACAGGACCTTCAAAACGTGTTTCATAGTAAATTGGTCTTATAGTATAATGGAAGCTAGAAGTATTCAGAAACTATTTAAAGGAGTGTAGACATCAAAATCGGACGGTAACCTGACACTAAATTGACAACAGCATGAGGTTTGCGTGCTTACAAGGATCGCTGCGACGAATTTGACAAAACACACGACTTAAAACGCATATAATTGAATTTTGAGGCCTAGAAACGAAGTGTGGTTCGTTCAGCTGACTTACCGCGATAATCATCAGCTAAAACGTCAAAAGAAAGCTGCAAAAGGTGCGACAATCACGCTGCTGCCACGTGATTGCTCATTAAAGTCGTCTTACAGAGGTTTTTTACCTCTTAGCGGGTGTTCTTGAAGTCATCATCCCAGGCTTTTGGCGTCCTCACTCTTTTAGGACAGCGCAAGAATGGAAGACTGATGAAAAAAAAGACATCACTGTTGTTAGTTTCATTCTTCCAGCGGCCTTTCGTCTGTTGCTCTGTTCCAGCATCAAATTACGCCGTAAAAACTCGCGAAGCACTGGCATAGCCGGGGGGAAGTGAGGGGGGGGTGGGTTCCAACCCCTTCGAAATTTTCCAATTTTGCATGCGTATACATAAACGCACGTATGCAACACACGGACTCGTAAGGGGTAGTTGAACCACTCTCTCTCTCCCCCCCCCTCCCCTCACCCGCCCCTCCCGAAGAAAATTTGTCTTCGAGAGCAGCATTCTGGGCAAGTTGGTAATCCATTACTTTAGTCGAGTGCGCAACAGAAAAGACAAGGACAACATGGGGTGTCTTCTTCTCTCTTGTTCTGGCTACGCGCTTGCGCCAATGCTGCAACGTTTAATGCGAAAGCGACTAACGCGGCCAGTGCGGCCGTTCGCCGACTCCGATGTCTGTATTGCGACTCCGTGTGGCCCGTTACGTTGCACAGGAATGTTGAAAGTCCTTTTCGGCGCAACGTGCAGGTCCAGTACAAGTGCTGCGGCGTGACCGAGGCTGCGTACCTGGACTGGAACAGCAACATCTACTTCAACTGCTCGAAGACGAACCCGAGCGCCGAGCGCTGCTCGGTGCCTCCATCGTGCTGCCGGGAACCCGAGAAGCAGAGCTTGGAGACGGTGCTCCAGCGGCGCTTCTGCGGCCGCAACGTGCTTTCCATGGGTGAAACTGAGGCCTGGTCTAAGGTTGGTGACCAAGTTCGCGTTTGTTAGTTTGTACGCATTCTGGTTTAGAGGCGCACGTCGTTACCTGAAATAAAATTACACCATATCCCGCTGAAGGGGACGATGAGGCGATGCGAAGCCGGAGCACTTGCACGATCGCGTTTCGTTGGCGTTCGTTGTGCATGCTGCCTACCTCGCGTCGTGGAACGCGAAGAGGAACGCTACGCGCGTCTTGTCTTCCCTCTAGCCTGGCCGTTAATTCTCACAGGGCGAGCGGGGAACGCGGTCGATAGGCGTGCGAGAGGGGGGCAGCGTAGGAGAGGAGAGAGAGGGGGAGGGGACGCGCATGCGCTGGTGCTCATCGCGGCGTTGCACAGGAGAGAATTTCGGCATGTCTAGCACGCGTTTCAGAGGAAGAGTGGAAAGGGGGAGGGGAGAGGGAAAGTGGAGAGGGGAAGGGGAGAGTGACCGCGGAGAGGAGAGGGGGGAAGTGGAGAGGGTGAGCGGAGAGGGTATGCGCACGCGCAGTATGGGTGGTCACGCCGCACACCACCACCACCACCACCACCACCACCGGATTGAGCTCCGCCATAAGATACTTCGCATCTAAAAAGACCCTAATTATTGATCTATACTCCATCTCACAAGCTGGTTGCAGCAGGGTGGAAGCTATGAGGTGTAAACAAACCACATGCTTGCGCAGCAAAACATAGTTCTGTTTGTAATTGCATTAGAGCTGGAGAAGATTAAGAGAACAGCGTTTGTTTGACACGTGCTACGTCACAGCAATACGTGATACGCTAATGGCGATTCGCATGTACGTCATAAGCATTGAATTATTGTATCGATTACTGCCGATAATTGTGATGATGAACAAACATGGCAGCACCCAAGCAGACGCGATCACCCGCTTCGTTCCAAAGTCACGCTTGCTACTTGCCCACTGTCCTGGAAGCAATAAATAAACGGTGGAATCGGCTATCGCTTGGGGTCATCTCACGCTGAAAACAAAGTATCAGGTACGTTTTGGCCTTAGATTAGCTGTTTGTTCAGCCACGCCTGCTAAGCCTTGTCGCCTAAAATTTGAGAATGAATCTTGGAAACAGTGCAAGACAGACACGAATACATTGCTGTCGAAGCGTCAGGACGCAGAAAACGCCAGGCCTGCGCTGAAACCGCAGCACAGTCATGGCTCATTCACACTGGGGAATCCGCCGGCCACAGCGACCGGAATGCTCCTGTCGCCGAAACACAGTGTCGTTCGCACTGCACGCGCACCGCCGGATAGCCATATTGCGCCATCTGTCGAGGAAGCCATCAACCACGGGTGAGCGCGGGATGGATTCGCGGTTGCCCGGATTGTTCTCATGATGATGTCGCGGCTCGCAACTACGCCGTGCAATTTTGCGGGTCTTTAGCGCTGCTATAAACGGCCATGCTCGTTTCAACGCTCTTTGCGACTAGGGCGTGCAAGGCAGCTACATCGCAATGCTTGAACTAGTGCTAGCTGCATCGGAAACAAAGCAACATAGACAGCAGTACTCGTACATACCAGTCTGTCCAAGCTCGTTGCCAATTTTATTCCACAAGTCGTCCTTCAGTAAACTGTCCTTGTGCTTCGGGTGGCGTTTGTCGTAATGGACGAGGTAGTTCCGCACCATTTCGATTAGCAATTCCGCTATGTGGATGTTTTTCGACTGCGACGGGACGAGCGTGTCGGACTTGGCCGCCATGTTTTCAAGTTCCGCGGCGAGCGGATCCGGCGGCGGTTGCCGCAAAAATCGGTCCGGGAGCGATCGGCGCGGAGAGGGCCGATTCGGCGAATCTCGCCGCCGCCGAACCGGATTCTGCGGCTCTCCGGTCGCCGGAATGCTCAGTGTGAACGAGCCATCACAGCGAAAGCTGGAAGAGCGGCGTTTCTAAAGCACATTGTAAGCTCTCTTGGGGCTACTAATACAAGTGCACTAGCAAGGTACCCACTACACCATAAATCACAATTTTTCTGTAGTTCAAAAGCACCTACTAAGCCATTATCCGTCATTCTGCGGAGAAGCGAGGCACCACCTACATGTCTGTAAGCATTATGTCCACTTTGTTGACGCGACGACCGATGACGATGAACTATGGCTCAACCCTTTGTAATGGGTTGGAAGCTTTAAACGGCCCACCAGTTATGTAATTTGCATTACGTGACGCTCGGTCGTTATTTCCCTCTCCCGTCATGCTGTATAACATACGTTGACGTGGAAGAGAGAAGGGGGGGGGGGGGCGAAGAACTTAACTGAGACCCCGAGGAAATGGATCATGCGCTTATGGGCTTCCTTGGCAACCAATACAAGTGCACTTGCGAGGAACCCACTACGCTATAAATCACTGTAATTTTACTGAGACCCCGAGGAAATGGATCACGCGCTTATGGGCTTCCTTGGCAACCAATACAAGTGCACTTGCGAGGAACCCACTACGCTATAAATCACTGCAATTTTTGAGAAGTAGGGCAGCAGGCACTGTGCCATTTTTCGTCATTCTACGGAGAGCCGTGGTACCTGCTAAACGCATGTAAGGCATTATGCACACTTTGTTGATGCTGTGCCTGATGACGATGAAGAATTATGGCAGGGCCCTTTGTAATGGGTTGGAAGCATTCAACAACCTACTCGTTGCGCAATTCGCATCGTGTGACGCCTGGTTACAGAATTCGCGTTGTGCGACGCTTGGTGCTTATTTTACTCTTCTACCACGCTATAGTGCATATGCTAATGTGGTTCCTTCCGGACATGAAGCCTGTATAGGACCTTTTGGTAAAGCAGTTTCAAGCACCGGCATGGCTCAGAGGTTGAATACTGGGCTCCCACGCAGAGGGCCCAGGTTCGAACCTCGTTCCATCCTGGAATTTTTTTCTTATTTAGTTTTTTTTCTTATTTCGAGTGATAGTGGTTACGGCACCGGCGGCGGCGGCGGCAGCGGCGGCGGCGGCGGCGGACAACTACGGCGCCAAAAACGGCCAGTGAAATGATCTCATAACAGCTTTCGCTGTAATATAATGCAAACACAAGCGTCGATTTAGAACTCACGGGCCACAGAGCTCACGACGGCCACTTCATTATTTCGACGCGCAAGGAACCAGCTTCGACGGTCGCTGCCATGTTTTTTTTTTTTTTTCGGTGCTACCGCTGGTGTCCAACGCTGAGCGTTGTTGCTAGCATGTGCTCGCTTTACTGACACAACGCGTGTTTTTCGGGCGCTGCCAGTGCTGCCCAACGCTAAGAGTGTTGGTTGCTGCAGTGCGCTCGCTCTGTTCACCCAACGTGTGAGCACAGACGATATGGGGACACCGTGCACCCTGCTGCAGACGACGCGGCGCGCGTGAATACATCGTGAGAGGTGTTCGCTCTTCCTATTGGCTAAGGAGCCCCGTAGCTTCCACAGTGCTGCAACCAGCTAGTGAGATGGAGTATAGGTGTATGATATAGTGGCGTTAGCACATCGGTGTTCGTGTGCCGTGGTGTATTACTTAGTTTAACATAACCACTGAAATGTTGTTATGCACAGTTTAACGTTACGAGGCCGATGCTACTGATATTGTTACGGCACGTCCCTGTGGCTGCCGTGGAATACTGGAAGCAGCAGGTGGCACTATTTCGTTGTTGCCGCCAGAAGCCATCTCAGGTTGCAGGCCAGCAATCCGTCGACTTCGGCGAAGCTCCACGTATTGCGCCTCAGCGGTTGGTAGGTCGTCGTTCGTCGGGGGCGCCGTTATCGTACCCAGCACCTTCCACCAAAAACTGTTACGATGGGGTGTGCTTATTTAAGAATGAATAGATGAAAGGAGAAAAGCGTTGCCGCACCGACACCGAGTTGCTTCACAGACAGACGCACTTCGTTCTCCCCTTCCTTTGTCTCCGTTGCCGCTTCAGCGTAACAATATATTGCTTTCTGTTTACCCGAAATAACAAGTACATGCTGAACTGTCTCGCAGTAATTGATAAGCTCGTATGCAGGCGTTTTTCTAGAGACTCATGCGTACTTGGCTAGCTTGTATCCCAAGAGAATCAGTTAGCACTAAATGGAGACCAAGGTAGGCTTTGAAACGCGTGCTCAAAAACGAAGGTCACTTGATCTCGTCTACTGCACAATGCTGGCTTTTGCGCACCTACATTGTCGTTGTCACAATTGTCGTAAATGTTTTCGATTTAGCGAAGTACTCCGTTGATACAAATCAGAGCAAAACACGGAGCTTTCTGTCTTCAAGTGCGGCTTGCCAGTGGCCGGCTGCATTGTTTATAAGAGTCCGCTGGTGGGCTAGCTGGTCCATGTCTTGATACATGCTAAATATGTGCAGCGCAAAAAAAAAAGGATGACGGCGCCACTTTATGTCATTTTTGTCTTGCCTTTGTTTGTTTCTTTGCGCTGCACATACTTAGTATAATCAATGCATCACCATCATCATCATCACTATCATCATCGTCATCATCATCAGCATTCTCAGCCTGTTTTGTCCACCGCAGGGCGAATGCCTCTCACAGTGATCTCTAGTTAACCTTGTTCTATGAATTTCTTAACTACATCAATACATCAATCCACTGTTTAGTAATAGAACCGCCAACATAATTGGCGGGCATCTGTTTTGAAGAACAACTCTAAATGGCTCACTTGACACCATTTTCTTGCTAAGGTGTGATGAATGATGCCAATAGGGTTCGTTGAAGTGATTGTCAGTTGTACTTACACAATGCACGCGTACGCAGGTGCACACCCGCAACTGCGTGAACAGCTTCACCAAGTACGTGCAGCAGCAGTCCATCGCGCTGGCCATCGCGGGCATCGTAGTGCTGTGCGTGTTGGTGCTCGTCAGGGGCATGGCTAACCGGGTGCAGGGCGAGATCGAAGACATCGCTCGCCGCTACAACCGCCATCAGCGCAAGGCCGCGTACCGGGAGCGCATCCGGCAGGCCTGGTTGAAGGCGGCGCACTCTTCGCCTCCCGCCATCAGCCCGGACAACCGTAGTCCGTGCGTCGTATCTTTTGATATAAAGGGACACTAGATAGATAGATAGATAGATAGATAGATAGATAGATAGATAGATAGATAGATAGATAGATAGATAGATAGATAGATAGATAGATAGATAGATAGATAGATAGATAGATAGATAGATAGATAGATAGATAGATAGATAGATAGATACTCATTAAGTAAACTATATGTCTCTTGCTAAATTGAGAACTACTCACGAGAGATCTTTTCTAGATAAACTGCACGTATAGGTAGTACGCATGCCCTTCATCTTTTCTTATTCAGGCGAAAACGTTAGAAACGTCATCAAGCGCGAAAAGTGCAGAAAGCTTTCAATGCCTCCGATTTCACGGCAGTGCAAAATGACGTTAGGTGCTGAAAGGTTTCGGGGGGGGGGGGGATAGGAGAATCAACACAGTCGACTGAGATGAACAAGAAGAATAAGATGGCTTTCGCCTTTTAGGCGTCTTAGGCAAATGCATCATAAGTGTGATTTTCATAAGATGTTTTCCATATACACACCTGTACGCATAGGCAGTACGCATGCGCTTCATATTTGATTACTGTCCGCGTTTCTTTGACAAGCTAGTATTCTTTCAATAAAACTACAGTTGGCAGGTCGGCGCTCGTTCCGTTGTGCTCGTTCTCTGTTCTTGACCTCGTTTTTTTTTTTTTCGCTGCTTCAAATTAGATGCCTGGGGTTCAGGCCTTTGTTCCACGCCGACAAGGCCGTAAACGTCTTTCCGTGCGCTCTATCTTGCAAGGCATATGTGGCTTTATCTTAAAGAAGTGAGAAGAAACTCAATGCGCTTCCTCAATTTTGTTTGCGCTGTTCAATATGACAGGGTTTTGAAGGCTAGAGTGCATTGACACCGAGTGAGGTGTATTCGTGGTTGCCAGTGGGTGCAGAAAGCATGCTCGGTAATTTAATTAGTACAGGAAATCTTTCCTGTAGTCTACGAGACCTATAAAACTACGAACGTTTTATAGCTGTTAGATCCATTTCTATTAATGTCAGTGCTTCGCTTTTTGATTAGATAGATCTTTTGAAACATTGTTAGTTTCTTTTGCTAGACTTGTACGGTTTCCTAAATATTCCAGTCTACTCCGTTAGTTACGAACAAGTAAATGAATCAATTTATTTCTGCAGGTCACCAGCGTCTCCCGTGATGCCAACCTACGTGGTACACCCTGTTCTCGCCTATTACCCGCTGCAGAGTTTCTCGTAGCCTGCTGTATTTCAATATTTCTCAAGATAGTCTGCGAAAGACAATTTCAGCTGTGCAATTAGTTTGAATACACATGATCGATATCACCGACATTATCGATATTGATCAATATGATCGATATCATATCAATAAATACATTTTATTAAAGCGAAACTCTTGGATGTCTCATCGAGCGCGAAAACTGACCGTCGGTATCGGCGTAGGCGGTGTCAACACGGGTGGTGCAGCAAATCATGCGGTCACATCACCATATGACATCTTGACGACGTCCCATATCACCCACATTTGTGACGTCACCATGACGTCACATAACGTGGCGCCACATGGCGATATCACATGACATTGTCACTTGGTCAAAGCTTGGCCGATCACGGATGTACTGCAAGAGCAAGTGAGCTGCAGAAAGCTTGCAATGCCTCCGATCCTGGAGGCATTGCAAGCATTGTAATAATTTCATGTTAATCTTTGTGACTTTGCGCAGAGGAGCACACAGGCGCGGTAGGATGCCACTGAAAGAAAAGAGACTAAGAACAAGGAAGCATGATTGTGTTCAGACAAGCTAAGGGTGCTTTGCTTCAGTGTCGGCAGACGGCGTTTATTGACAGTCTCCTAAACGATACTTATAAATGGCTCTGACCCTTTATTCCGACGTCAGTGTTTGGCAGTGTATATTGATTATTAATCCGATTAACATACAGCGTATTAACAGCTATTAATCTTATTAATATACAGCGTCAATTAAACTACATAAAGTCCTTCAATGTGAAAGTTGAGCTTTTAATTGAAACAATGGCGCCTGTAGAAATGCCATTCGCGGTCACAGTGCAGCTGTTCGTTAAAACAATGGCGCCTCTAGAAATGCCATTCACGATCAAAGTGTACCTTTTCATTCAATAGAAAGGCGGTGCGGAAAGGACAATGTCCTGCGAAATAACAGCAGCGTCAATTAGCCAGGGAGGCTTCCGAAGGGCGACGCATATTTAATGAAGCAAACTCTGAGACTTTACTAGAAGGGTGATTCTAAAATTTCTACGCTTGCGTCCAGAGCCAGAAGGGTAGATGATAAGATTAGTTTGCACGTCAAGCAACTGGTTGCAGCGCGAACTCGGACAAGAGAGAATGCACGAAAAAGGCACACACGCAACGCTACCAGCAACCTTTAGGGACGCGCGGGTGACGTACGGTGACATACCGCTACGATACCCAGTGCTTCGCCACTCTTCATGATTCACATTAGTGGGGATGCTGTGATTTTTTCCCTAGACCCGACCATATACAGTGCAAGTGCAACATTGACCACAGATCACGTGGTGGCAACCATAGGCACGCGCCGAGATCCATCCAGGGGGGGGGGGTGGTTGGTCGAGTCCAAATGACAACATGCCAAAGCAAAGAAAATGAATTGATGACGTGCTTCTTATAATGGCCTGCCTTTGGTACTTAGCTTTCCGGGAGTAATGATGGGAAGTAAACAGTTCTTGGAATGCAACAACAGGGGCCTTCAGCAGCCATTATTGTCAGACTAATGCGTGGCCATACCCCTGCTCTTTTAACAATGACGTGTCAGTTCGACTGAGTAAAAGTATGGGGCAGACTTTGCAACCACCTTGCACAGAATGTCATCACGAGGGAACGTTGTATTTTTTAAGGTGATTGGTATTCATTTGTATGTGGTATTCCGGAATACATAATAGATGCCGCTTCGTGACAGCGCAGGTAACAGCTTTTCAAATTACGCTACGTCTAATGAAATCTAGCATTCCCTCCTGCGCTGGACAAGGTGCTTTGTTTCCTTGTAGGCACTATTAAACAATCATAGCGCCAGACGCTGAAAGATATGTTTATGTTATTAAATGCGAAGCATTTCTTAGCGAACCTCTGACACTTTGAGCGTTTCTATCTACGTATCTATCTATCTATCTATCTAGCCGCCTATATCTGGGCGTTCTCATGATCGCCCCCTTCTTGGTGTAGACCAACATTGGCATGGGAGGGTAAGAGGATTTGACAAATATGACTGTCGGGTCATGTCATGAATAAAGCGAAAATCTTGTCGCGTACGTCGTCAAACCCTTTCCACCAGACTAGTGTGGCACATACCCGTTTACCACAAGCCGCGGTGTACGGGTATGCGCCACAGGTGATTGACAGTTTATATCTACCCAGGAACGGCGAGAACAGACATTGTTAACCTAAATGCGACAGCGTTAAGAAAAACTGACATCGGCAGCGTTGACCCGGCGAATGCAAAGAATGAAAATTAGGATCCCAGCAGGAATCGAACCCAAGCATTCTGCGTGCAATCAGGTATTCTACCACAGAGCTACGCGAGGTTTACAAACTGGTTTGGAAAAACAGCCTATGCAGGCGTAATGTCGGTGCAACGTCAATTGTGGTTGTGGTGCTAGCTATCTGATTTTGCAAGAAAGCAATAAACACTACACGATACGCCTACGATTTTACTCCTACGATACAGGCGTCATATCAGTTTAACGTCGGTGGTGCCAGTGTTGACTCCGCTTTTATAGCAGTCCAATAAACATTGCATTTGTATTCCTATGATTCAGCAAGCTATATTGCAGCATTGCTCGACACCGGAGGAATACATTAACGAAAGTTACGTATGATATTCACATCATCGCACCGTAAAGTGCACTTAGTCCGCCAGAACTACGCAGTGTCCTCTTCATTTCTTACGAGGCTGGGCGATGGCCTCGTGCTGACCGAGGATGATGCCAGATTGACAACCGCTTTGTAGACTAGGCTACGTAGGCCACATACGCCCAGGTAGTCTACGAATACGACAAGCGCCATCCACTGATGTTGTTCTACGTAGCACTATCCAGGCCTACCAGCCTCGATGACCTATATCGACAGACAATTTGTCGACGAAATGACCGAGGCATTCACAATTCCAACAGCTGTACTATACCTCATACTTCTCTACACATTGACCCCTCTTCATCGCTATCACGACCGGATCCGATAACAAGTCATGACCAGCCGCTGGTGCTCGCTGATCACGGTGATGTTGACCTTGTTCAAGAACCTCTTCCAGACATGCACACGGGTTCGTGAAACGTGCGTGTGCTCTCCATCATAAGGGACATGTATAAGAACTACATATCAGCTTACTGCTTCTGGTGTTGCTGATACCGACGTTACCGTTGGCAGCGTTACCCAACTGTAAATAACTGGTTATATAACAGATATGTGGCTCTTCAGTATATATGTGTGCGTATAAATTTTATACAAATCTTTAGCGTCATGTTGTAACGTATCGCTCAGTTAAAAAATTACGCCACAGTCACCTTCCCGCTGCATGCTTCGCATAACATCGACTCCCATGGTACGTGGGATCTGCCGAATATTTTTATTAGGTGCGCAGCGGCAGCGGAGACTTCGAAAGCCTTTTTTTATCCATGTACAATGAAGAAGCCTGCAGTAGAATATTCTGATCGACAAATGCAGAATTTCGACTTCTTAGGAAATGTGAAAAACCTCAGAGGAAGGACAAATAGCGCGCTGGCGTCCTCTAGGCATCAAAAAAAAAAAGAAAAAAAAGAAACGAGAAGTATGTTCTCGCTTATTTAACCAATGACAATACAGTTTCAAAAAATTTCGTCACAATGTTGCCGCATCGAGATATTTCGCATCAAAAATGCGTGTTATTTCTTTCTTTTTCGTAAGCCCATTTCTTCAGTGAAATCCTATGTTCCTTTATTTGTAGTCTTTATAATAGTCTGTTCTTGTGACATTTTCCTTAACGTGTGCTGCTGTAACCTCTACAGCTTGCCAAATTACGGGCTTTTTACTGGATTTTTAAATCTCTGGCTTTTAAAAAAATCCAGGTCAGTTCAGCGGCTGGGAATTTTAGATGAATAAATAAAATGTCTAAGGCGCACAGATATCACATCACGTGCTGGTTAATCCGATACGTTTACCAAGAGCTTTAGCTACCTTACACAAAGATCGGCAAATAACCGGTGACAAAATTGTGTTGCATTTAGGACCAGACGGTTCGCGCCCCAGGAAAGGTAACACGCTCAAACACCTCTGCTGCTGCGCACCTTTTATTGCACGCTATTATTACAAAGCCGTCACCGCCTTATGGCGCCGCGGCGGAAGAGGCATGCCGCACCCTGTGCCTTTTCGCCCAGTGGCCTTTGTTACAGACAAGAACAACGCTTAACTATTGTTAGTGCGTATGGTTGGAAGGCTTCTGAAAAACAACATGTAACGGACGTAAAATTTGCACAACGCTCGCGATCGCAGAAAAATATGAGGGAGAGAAGGGGGAGAGGTAAAGATTCGGTTTGCTACCCTGCACTGGGGAAGTGGTAAGGGGAGACTATCCAGAACCGACGCAGCATCAAAGATTCGTTCGCTCACACGTGACGTCGCGAATTCAGTGTGGAATACACCCGGTTTTCTACATAACCGCGTTTACCGTCTGGCTCCGTTACTTCAAGTTCCATCCGGGCTATCCCGATCCGAAACAACTGTCCTCTGTCGCCTCTTTCTTGGAGTGTCATTCACGAACAGCTTTGCTTACCGAATCGAAGTGGCACACAGTGCTACCTGTGATCACTGTGGCAGCGAGGAAACAATTGCACACTTCCTTTGTCATTGTCCTCACTACAGCTCCCAGAGACAAGAGCTCTCAGCAGGGTTAGCACGACTCGATGACCAGCCGCTTTCTGAGCAATCAATTTTGGAATGCCGGAACGTTCGAGCTTCCAGCTAGTAAGAGATGAAGGCGCTGCTCAAGTTTCTGCGGTCAACCGGCCTCGCTGAACGACTATGACACTACTGTACTTGAGTGTGTGTGTTCGTGTTTGTGGTCCGCTGCCCCTGCTTTAAACACCCCCTCTCTCTCCCTCTAGTCTTTATACTCCTCTTTCCCAGCGTAGGGTAGCCAACCGGGCATGTGCTTGGT